>NC_092800.1:21581951-21956326 GCF_918797505.1 Bemisia tabaci | reverse complement strand
TTAAAAATTTTACGTTATTGGGCAAGTGAGGTATCAATTCTGATGTAAATTTGGTCGTCGATTTCAAATGTGAAGTCATAAAAGCCCTCCAATCCACAACAGTGCCCCAAATCCAAGATGGCGGCCGAATTTGAAAGACAGCAAGGTGTATTTTTTTAAATTTTTACTTGATCAGACACCTGAAATATCAATTCTGATGTACCTTTTTTCGTAAATTTTATATGTAGTCATAAATGCCTCCTGGTCGAAGGGGGTACCCTAAATCCAAGATGGCGGCCAAATCTAAAAGGCAGGAGGGTGCATTTTTTGAAATTATAAGTGATTAGGCAAGTTAGGTATCAATTCCAATGTCACTTTGGTCACCCACATTATATATAAAGTCATAACACCCCCACCAACCAACCCCCCCCCCCCCGGTCAAAGAGGGTGTCCCAAAAGCCAAGATGGCGGTCAAATTTGAAAGGCAGGAGGGTGTATTTTTTAAATTCTTACGTGATCAGGCATCTGATATCAATATCAGATATCAATTCTGATAAGATTTTTGTTGTGAATTTCATATATGAAGTCATAAAGGCCTCCTTTTCAAAGGGGGTACCCTAAATCCAAGATGGCTGCCAATTTTGAAAGGTAGGAGGGAGCATTTTTTGGATTTTATGTGATTAGACAAGTTAGATTTCAATTCTTATATCACTTTAGTCGCACATTTCAAGCATGCAGTCATAAAAAAACCCCGGTCAAAGAGGGTGCCCCAAATCCAAGATGGCGACTGAATTTGAGAGGTAGTAGCTTCACCCTTCACCCGAGAAATACGCTTAGGACAAGGAAATGTCGGTTCTCGAGTGACATTGGGATCAAAACTTGAAACGGGGAGAAAGATTTCCTCGAGAATGCACAGAAAATTGAGTTATCTACAAAATGCTGTGTGTGCGGTGGTATAACTGTCATACCACTTTATTTCAGCTCAGAAAATCGACCAAAATGAAAAATCAAGTAAAAACTGCAATGCACCTAGTAAATTACGGCTAGTTAGATTAGAGAATCACATTTATCTAAAAAATAACACCTATTTTTCACACACGACTCGAAGAAAAACAATGCGGATCCGACATAACCTAAAATACCGGGTTTTCATGACATACAATACGCTGTAGCCATGTCATTTTGTAAAAATGAATGGTCATACCATTTAGCAATGATAACCAGAGGTATATTGGACCCAATGATTCAGTAGTTGAGTCCGCTCATCACATTGGCAGCGCTGTAAAAATTAAAAACCGAAGTGGTATGACATTCTATGAAATTAGGTGAGCAAATTATATACACGAGATAAGTCTGTACCTGTTTCCAATTTTCCAAGTTGTAAGAAAAAATTTGACCCTGCAGCACTGACTGATATCTTTTTCCTCTAGGTTGATTTCTACAGATTTTCAATCAGTTGGAGCAGGATATTACCGACGGGTGATATCAGAAATGTAAACCAAGCTGGCATTGATCATTATAATCGCCTGATAGATTTGTTGCTGGAAAAAGATATAAAACCATTTGTAAGTACACGCATTTGACATATCTACCCAACTGTAGGGTCTATAATAAATGTGTATTTGGACTTCATTTTACAATTTGGAACTAATATGTCTGCCTCAGGTTAGGAACAACGCATGCACTATTAGTTCCTTTGCACACATTAGTTTTTTACAGATGATCAAGAAATTGGAATTTCCAATTGCAAAATATAGTTCATTTGACGATAAAAAGGGAAAACAAACAGCACTATTCCTATTGGTATTTTTTTCAGATGTGTGAAATGCTGACTTTATCAGCGCTTGGATTGTTGAATCGTCATTAAAGATAACTCACATCGATAAATAGCATTGCTAATGTAAGGATTATCGATCGAGGCTATTTAATAGCGATTCAACAATTGAACCACTGGCATGCATCTCGCGAAAATTTTATTTAGAGTGCCGCATGCATTCAATTAAAAGTACCGAGAGTCAAAAATGAAATATCGGCGGTAAAATTGCAATTATACTTCTTTATCTTGGTTGCGGTGTTTCGAAATCTCCGCTCACATTTTATTTTTTAAAAAGTTATTAGACCAACATCATGGCTTGAAGTTTTCACAGAATATTCTTCATGGAGAGAAAAAAATCACTGCAATTTTCATTGAATGAGGTCAATACTTTCCCATGTAAAAAATAAAATATGATAGGTAATTTGCAACGCCGCAAACCGAGATACACATTTACCATCGATATGTTACCAATTTACCATCGTTGTTTACCATCAATTTTACCATCTATACGTAATCAGGAGTTTTACCATCGATATGTAATCAATCAACATCCTCTTTACACCCATTTCTATACGAAGAGAAATAAATGTACTCCTTCACATCCTAAAATGAGGAGCATTCAGATGAATAAAGCCATGAAAAATAAACATGAAAAAATAATATGCTTATCTACGCACAAACGCAACAACGCGACCAAAATTGTGCCGCCAATTAATCTGACCCAAATTGATACCCTACGAACTTCAAATCAATAACGGCAGTGCCAACATTGTTTCTTGAATACAGACATGAAAGATCGCGTTATGTAAGTGAATTCTTTCTCTCTTTTCCACCTCTCTTTTCGAGGTCTATATTTCGAACATCATTATTATTGTGATGATCCGAAAAAGTGCATCTTCTCCGAATCGCAGACTCGCGTGGACAACCAAATGCAGGATATTTGTCGTATCGTTACGAACGGACTATCATCAGAAGTAGATATAGCTTGATGTCAATCTATTAAAACCGATCTTTAAAAACGTGTCATTAATGATAAGTTTTTCTCATTCTACCATTCTTTTATTTCTATTCAAATATATCAAGAAAAATAGAACATGCCGAGGAGAAAATGTTCAACCATAAGTCTTGAGACGTATTAGTCATAGACATGGTTAGATTATGGAACTAATTTTTTATTATGCAGATTTTTGGCTCAGTAGGCAGGTATATATAATACTCGAATAGTAAATTTGTATGAAAGAAACTTTACAAAAAACTATGCGCATATAAACATTTACTTGAGTGGGTCTGTGGAGAGAATCGAAATGAGTGGATGACGTACTCATCTTATAATCCGAAAAAATAATTGTCATTCTTTGATAGATACCGTGCCGGGATGTTTACTCAATATAAGTAGACATGAGAGGCTTGGAGGACAAGGCACATAAGTGCAGTTTTTTTTATTTTGAGAAATATGTGTTTGAAGTTTCGAAATTACATGAATACTTATGGCGGAAAGAAAGTTCAAACTGACTTTTTGATGCTTAAAAATTAGAATTTGGGAGCAAATTTTTCACAAAACACGCATTAGGACTAGGTTTACTTGAAATAATTAATACCTTAATTTTTTCAAAAACTGCACTTACCCGCCTTGCCCTCCAAGTCCCTCACATGGGCTTGATACTAACAAAGCCCCCTGTTTATCTCTCATGGTAGCTAGGAATGCGTACTATCTATTATTAATGTAATAGACGCTTATGGGGAATGTTATAGCAGACCACGTTCATAAGTTTTGACTGTAAAGTTTGAAATTACGATACCAAAATGTTTTTTTAAAAAAAATCGGTGACTTAAAAAAATGTATTTTTCCTAGGTCACGATGTTTCACTGGGACTATCCTCAGCCGTTGCAAGATCTCGGAGGTTGGACGAACCCTGTCATGGTTGACTATTTCGTGGAGTTCGCCCATCTACTCTTGAAAACCTACGGGGACAGAGTAAGGCTCTATTATCCTTTTTCAAAAGCAATTACTACCTCCGACAGTTGAGGTGAGTAAATTTCATTGAGGAAGAAAAAAACCAATGACTATGGTCGGAAAATCCGTACCTCCGATTTTTGACTTGCGGTGTATCGTCGCTATCATTTTCCATGGGGGTACCTGATCAAGATTTTTCCTTGAAATTTTCTGTGCATATTTTACACTCGTCAAAAACATTCTCGTAAATTTTCAAGGAAATACTTCGGTTTTTGGATTCCTTTAATGGAAGTTTTTTTTTTTTTTTTTTTTTTTTTTTTTTTTTGTACTTTATAAATTGAAATCTCAACATTTAATCCTTCAAAATTACACTTTTGTATCAATGCATCGTCTTGGAATTGGTCAATAGTTTTTAACGTAAATCTCAGGCAAATGACTTAAAAACTTGAAAAACGCAGTTCCTTAAATCACCCTATATAGTAATTAGATTCACTGTCCGTAAAATTTCATTTCACGTCAATTATTATAATGAGTTTTTTTTCTGTTCAAAGAAATTTTTTTATCGATGACAAAGTTACATTTCTTCGAATTGAAGAAAATACAAAAATGCAATTGAATTGAAACAAATTTCTTTCACTTAGAAAAATTTTGAAAAAAACCGCTTTTCTTTACTTCAAAAAAATGTTCTTTAAATCAAAGAAAAAATTTTCTAATTTAAAACCTGTTTCTCAAACATTTTTCTTTTTCAGTTTTAATTCAAAGTGTTGCCATGTCATACGTGCATTTCAATTTGTTTTTAGGTAAAACTATGGTTAACACACAACGAGCCCCGCTTATTCAGCGTGGGAGCTTATGCAAAGGTGTCTTTGAACTATCCACAACTTGCACCTGGGATCATCATGCCAGGCATCGCTGAATATCTATCCGTTCACCATATCTTGCTATCACACGCAAAAGTATATCACATGTACGATAAACAGTTCAGACCTCATCAGCATGGTAAATTTTCAACGTGTCAAGTAAATTCACATGCAGTAAATCTGAATTTTTCCTTCTCGGAAGACTCCTCAGAAAAGTAGAGCCATGCGCGGCACAAGACATTTGATTTAGTGTATTTCAATAGGTTGATTCCAAATTATGATGAAGCACCTTCAAGAATTTCTGAAGAGTTCCCATACCCATGTGTATTCGCCACATGAAAGTTTTGAGAAATCGCCCTGTTATTTCGGCTCTACCAGAACCTATAAACAGTATTCTATCACAACAATTCGAGATAAAAAAAAATCATTGAGGTCTCGTTGAAAAGAAAATACTATAACATATCGAATCGAAAAAGAATTTAGGTTCTAAAGTCTTTCGGATGCCAAATACGGGCACACTATTTTTTTTGGCGTTACGTCTAGTAATTAAAATATCAACATTTAAAAAATTATATCATATGTATTGAATTTTTTTTAAAGTGTTCTGCACCATGACAATCAATCAGCAGGGCTCTCTATATAATTCCATTACCATCTTTTCTCATTGCACAACACTGGAAAAAGAACACATTGGATCTAGAGTCCAGACTCTTCAAAACATCGACAAGAAAAAGTACTCTTGATTCAATCAGAATCTAGCTTAAATCAAGAACCAAGCATCTTAATTTAAGCGGATTTCGTTTTGATTCAAGTAAAAATCCGATTGAATCAAGAGTATTTTTTCTTGTCAATGTTTTCTAGAGTCTGGACTCTAGATTCAATGTGTTTTTTTTTCCAGTGAAATAAAGTAACAAAGTATTTGATTTTAAACCTCACCTATTTATCAAATTTTGAAGATTTGAGAATGGAACAGTTTTTTATGGTTGATGACGTTAAAGCTCTATGATTCCCTTTTTTCAGGCAAAATGGGCATCAGTTTGGATACGTTCTTTTACCGACCTCAAACTCCAGCGGAGGAAGAAGCTCGTGATCGGTTACTCCAGTTTCATGTGAGTGAGAGCGCATTTTCCCACTACATTATTTAATGATCAAATCAGTTTACATACGAGTAAGCATTTTTGGAATTAACTTTAACAATGAAAACATGATAATAAATCAAAGACGGATCCAGCAATTTGGCAACAAAGGATTTCCTCCATTTAAACCTATGCTTAATAACCGATTCTTGTCGGAGCACCTTGCCCTTCCAAGAATCGATACTTTTCCATAGGTTTAAATGGAGGAAATCCGGTGTTGCCAAATTGCTGGATCCGCCAATGTAATACATTTAAATCACTCGATTCTTGAAGAAGAGACGACTAGAAAAGGTGTAGAATTGAAGCAATTTGATTTATATAGTGTCATTAACCACGTAAAGTTCAATTCGTGCAACAAAAATCATCGTAAGTAGCCCCTAACCAACGAAGTTTTTTATGTGAAAGTTCTAACTTCCCGCTCATGTCAAAAATCATAATCTACTTCTCGAGTCAAATGACACAAAAACGTTACTGCGACAGTCTCTGCGCTATGAAAATTTTACAACTTCAATTTCTGCGCTCCGGCTCAGCTTTTACTTGATGTTCACGCTTTGAACAACACTGAGCGGGGGAGGAACATTGCTCGATTAAGAGCCTGCCAAAACCGTTGTAGTGCGTGATATGATTCACGTACAGACTCTGATTTTTCCTGTGAGCAGCGGAAGATTCAAAAATGCGTATACCCAAATCTGAATAAAAACGTTAACATCTTGGTCAAGAATTAATTTCGGCCAGTTACCCTGATCGTCTTCTTCGTGAAATTTTGAAGAGGTAACATAAATCGAAATGCTATGGTTAATAATTTTTCAAGTGGCCCATTTATCGGTTTTATCTGTTTCTCTCATGCATTGGTTTCTGCGGACCGATTATTCAAATTGATAGACAAAGCTATGAACAGAGAGGGCAAATCGGTATAATGGAGGGATTTCATTGGTGGAAGCGGGTGGTTGCAATGAACAAAGGAGATAGATAATAAACTAACTAACGGCAACACCCGAGCGACCCTATAGTTGGTCCATAATTTCCATCTCCCTTAGACTATAAGAACCACCAATTCAATTGATTGGATCCCTACTCATCCTGTTTGTCTCTTCTGTCTATTGTTTTGTCTATAAATTTCAAAAATCAGCCCACCGCAGACTGATTATTGAAATTGATAGACAAAGCAATAAACAAAGAAGACATAGGGAGTATGGATCGATCCTATTGGTTGAAATGGGTGGTTCTTTTAGACTAAGGGAGTAAATGATGGACAAACTATTAGTTGCCGTTAGTTAGTCTATTACTTACCTCCGATGTCCATTGCCACCACCCGCTTCCACCAATTGGATCCCTCCAAATCCCTTTTGTCGCCTTCGCCTATAGCTTTGTCTATAAATTTAAAAAAGCAGCCTACTAGTCGTCTAACACTTTTCATGTATTCACATGTGGAATTTTTAAGAATGATACTACTCCTTGGATTTATTTACTCTGGTTTGTCTACAGATAGGATGGATAGCTAACCCCATTTTCGGTACGGGTGACTACCCAGAAATAGTAAGGCGCATTGTAGACGAAAACAGCAAAAAAGAAGGTAGACTAACCTCCCGACTGCCCCGATTCTCAGACCAAGAGATCCGGGATCTCAAGGGCTCAGCGGACTTCTTCGGAATCAACCACTACACGACCTACCTGGCCAGGGATGATCCGAATGTTGTCTCTGTCCCTTCCATCGAGCGGGACGCGGGCGTGAATTTAGAATTCGATCCGAAATCTAAGGTCGCCGGACCCTTCTGGCTCATCTACGAGCCCGAGGGATTCAGGGAACTCTTGAACTGGCTCAAGAAAGAGTACAACAACCCTCCGATCTTCATCACGGAAAACGGATGTAGCCAGACTGGAAAGACTTTAACTGAGGAGTTGAACGATGACCGACGAATTGGATATATTCAGGTATATTTTTCACTGTACAGTTTAAAATCATTAGAGTAAAGCGTAACGCATGGCGCCTGAGATGCAACCCCCCTTTGCGGGAGCGTGCTCCTCAGTTGAAAATAATTGTTAAAATTTACCAGAAAAAAATACCACAGAATATTTTTTTAAAAAAAGAATAACATTTGTTGATGCCAATGAGTTAGTTCGCAGCAAACCCTCAAACGCACGTGGTTATACGATAAGGATGCATCTGATATCATGGAGAGAAAGAACTCTTGCTCTCACTATGATCATAGTGGATTTCAGGCTGCACCAATTTTTCTAGTCGTATTGTTACAAAGCTACTTTTGTAGTAATAAGTATAGATCGTTTTCGATACCTAGAATAGGTGGAGATTGTATCGATTTCGATTGGTTCAACATGTACACATAGCCTCAAAAGTCAATCGAGTAATCTGAGGAAACGGGGTTTTTCTGATAGATTTTTTATTCTTATGAGTACTAAATGGCATCGCAAGGTGAAATAGTTAGGGATTTTCCGGAATTTTCTAATTTTTAGATTTTCCGACTGAAATCCTGAAAGTTTTGTTTGAGTTTATGTTCTATTGTTTTGAACCAAACGATACATCGAACCACTATTGAAAACAATCTATTCCGGTCCCTGGGACAACGCTGCATTGTCCAATTGCATTATGTAAAACTGTAACTTCACAAAAGCAACATTACAACTAGGTATATGCTCTGAAAAAGAGGTAAGATCTGAAATCTACTATGACCATTGTGAGAGCAACGGTTAATTTTTTCCGTACATTTTAGCATACTTATTGCTCACTTCTTTTCTGACGTATTATGCTTACCAACCTGATGATTTTTAGTCCTGAGTTCATACTCAAAATATAAATTCATGTCATTATGTGATTACAGGCATACCTCGAACAGCTTTTGAAAGCTGTGAACATTGACAAAGTTAACGTGACCGGCTATTCAGGCTGGTCTTTCATGGATAGTTTTGAGTGGGACTCAGGTTTCAAGTGAGTACGGTTTTTTCTCAATTCCTGTTCTCTTAAAATTGCCAAAAATCCACTATAACACGATTATTTTGATAGAGGAATCTTAGGCGTTGACAACTAGATTTTATTGTAAAGTATGTAGGTCTTCGTTGTTTTTAAAATCCAACAAAGACTCCTTCCTGGGGTTAAACATTTAAATGAGATGGATGCATTGAAAATCATTCATGCTTTGTTTTGTAAAAAAAAGGCAAAAATGGAAACAAAGTTTAACCCAGTTTCCGAATTGTTCAAATAATTCTAGATATTCTCTTCCACTGACCTTGAGAAAAATCGTAGAGTTCAGTGCTTTTATTGCCATGATAATTGATAAAAAGGCATTAGTTAAAAAATTGTGGTGCGTATTTGGAAAGTATTCCTTCATCGGGAAAGTATAGTCAATGTGCTGCTGGGTAAACTTGAGGGGCTTGGAGGACGATACCTAAGGCGGATAAGTGCAGTTCTTGGAAAAATTTAGATGTTAATGATTTCAAGTCAAATCAGTCTTAATGATACATTCTGTGAAAAATGTGCTCTCAAATTCCTACTTTTAAGCATCTAACAGTCAGTTTTAACTTTCTTTCCGCCATAAGTATCCATGTAATTTTGAAACTTTAAATACGTATTTCTCGAAGTAGGAAAAACTACACTTGTGCGCCTTGTCCTCAAAGCCCCTTAACTACTCTTGATTAAAAAGTGTTGTATGGGCGTATTTATGTAAAAAGGAACAATAAAACACGCAAACCCTATACACATCGTTTCTTTTCGCATAAAATTCGTCTTTGTGTACATGCATCAAATAGTATTAGTATTATGGTCTCAAGAACAAAAAGAATTAAATATGCATATCGTTCTCGTTTCAGTGAACGGTTTGGATTCTATCATGTTGACTTTAAGGACCCAAAACGAACAAGGAGAGCAAAAAAATCAGCCAGTTTCTATCGAGAAATATTACTATCGAGGTTTTTGCAACCGCAAATTCAAAATGGTACTCATTCATGATGAAAGATTTTGCTGAAGCGGATGCAAACGTCATTGGCGTTTAACTACGTTCCAATCTCCTTCATAGATTTTTTGTAAAACTGCACGGCACGAAAAACTGAAGCAGAATTAGTGCAATGAAAATAATATCGCTCCGTTGATGAAAACGGTCTTCAATTATTTTCTCTCATTTTATACACAAATGATTCATTTTAGGTACAGACTCTGATTTAAAATTCACTTGTGGATTGAAGAGAAAATGTTCTGCAGTCATTATTTTTAAAACCCATCAGTGTTTTTTTTCCCTAATGAAGGTATTAGCTTCCTTACAAAGTAGGCACTTTGTGTAATATAAAAAGGAAACTAAGTTCCTTGTGAAATTAAAAAATGTTACCTTTTCATCGTTTGAGTATTACCTTGTTTTTTCTCTCTTTTTTTTTACTTTTTAAACATTTAAACTTACTGAATATTTTAGATCTCAGTTTTCAGGAGAGGCAATAAAATTACTATCACAAAACATGCATTCAATCAAATTGGATTTTTAATGTTTGTACCCTAAAAACACTTATGCGGAGAAAAATAAAATGATAAAACGTTAAATCTTCTTAAAAAAATAAAATATTGAGTCATTATGTGCTTACATTTCCTCTCTTTTTTGTTTTCTTAATTTGCATCAACTGCTTGCGGCGGCTAGACGGGAAGTTCTTCAAAGCTTCCTCTCTGTGCAAAATACCCTGCATCTACATTCCAAAAAGAAAATGGTAGAGTGGTAACGTAATTTAAGCCCTACTAAAATTTACAATGGAGAAAAAATAAAATAATATTTACGTGGGAATTACTTTTGAAGGGGATACAGCAGATCAGGCGATAGGAGATAGAGCAGATCAGGCGATAGGGTATAGAGCAGATCAGGCGATAGGGGATAGAGCAGATCATTGCGAGTTCACGGCTCACGCCATCGCGCCTTCAATTTTGCAAGAAGCAACACAGACATCCATCAAGCACGAATAGTTGTATCTCTGCGCCGTGATCAATGCGTGTCCTTTCCATTGCTCTTTTCCCAAGTTGTGTTGGTTTCATTTGTTTAATTTGTAAAGGTGTTTCAAGGACTATGTGAGCAACACAACCCGAGGTAGGTGAGACGTAATCGGGCCTCCTTTTTTGACTTTTCTTTAGAATCGGAGTGATTTTTCCTTGGCAGCACAGAACGGAGCATCGCGAGTTTACACCGCGCGTCATCGCGCCTTCAATTTTGCAGATACAACACAGACATCCATCAAGTACGAATAGTTGTATCTCTGCTCAGTCATCATCGCGCGTTGAGGTGTCTCTACTTTCTGAATTTGGAAAAAAATTAAGGTTAAGTCTCAAAATAAGCTATGATAAGTCATAAATAAGAATCATTGCGTGAGAAGAAAAATAAAAAATTTCAGAGGTTTCTCAAGCGCTCTGGTCTAAACATTCGTATTTTAGCAAGAGTTGTGTCGTATCGAGGATATCTTTCTTACGACTACCCTAGAAATTCCAAGCTCGGTCAAATTGACTTAACAATCTCTTTTAAGAAGTTACATTTGACAGATGAGAGGGAGTGAAATATCGTCAGTATGTTATAAAAAAAAAATCAGGATATGTTTTTTTTTACCTTTTAAAAGCATAGAAATAATTTAGATACTACTTCATAAACTGTCAAAATCGAATATATAAATATTTAAGTAGGCACAAGTCGATTTGATTCGACTTAGAACTAAATGTTATCTAAAGGCATCGATAGATTAACAAACTCGCAAACTTAAGGTGCTCCTTTTACTGAGGATGAGCCTTGTCTCGAATGATACGCGTATCTTTGTTTCTGACGGCACTCACCTTTTCCTCCCCAGGGACAGTCTTTTTCAACAAAGGCGCGGCCTCTGACCCACTGACCAATGTATCAGGTATTGCAACTAGCTGGTAAGTCCTTTGATCATTCACTTTTAAATCGCAAATGGATTTTAGGTTGTTTGTTTTTTTCTTTCCCAAAACATGAGGTATATTGTGAACAAAAAGAAACACTGGCTCGAAAATATACATTCACGACGCGGCATGATAGATCTCTGAATTTTAGAACACGGCACATTGTATCTTCATCTCGGGTTCTCTCTTAAATTCATTTCTGACTTCGTTGACCCATTTACTGTAGTTTGCTGCTAGAGGATATGTCTATACTAGAAAGTGTCCCATTACCTCACTTTCGATTGACCATCCTACATACATACTATACATATAGGATGTTCGAGACTTGAACAGCTGGACTTCAGAATTATGCTCTAAGGTAGATTTGTACGCATATACTGTAAGACATAGGGATATACAATAAGTGTTCCTGCCAAAGCGGACCCACACGGTCGTGGGAAACTCGGAAGTTTCCCCGTGTATTCATTGACTGTCAACACGCGTTACACAGCGGAATATTGTCTGGTTCTACGGCGCTCGTTCCTAGTGAACCTCGCCAGACTGCGACCACTACACTTCTGCCGTGCTAAGGAAAAACGCCGTATGAACATTCGAGAGTCGCCAAATTTCCTTCGATAAAATGTTTATTTTTGAATAAAGCTGTAGATATATTCCCTTGGAATTTTCAGGAAATTTAGGGGAAATTGGGAACAAAATTATCTGAAAAATTGGAGGAAAAATATTTACAAATTTCCTCAAAAGTTTGTAATTTACCAAAGGAAATTTGGCAACGCCTGAAGGTTTTACCTTAGCAAGACAGACTTGATCTCCAGTTTAACTGGTGCAAGAGATTGTTTCTTTTTTAAATATGTAGATGGCTTGACTTAATGATTAATTGATAAAATCAAATAGTGGAAAAAATTTCCTGAATTGCATTTACCGGATTCCGGCGTATGACTTGCTATGGATCTGATAATTGAAGGATTATACCGTGTTACTTGTAAGAGCGTTTGGTCGCAGCTGTCATTTCAAGTTTCTTAATTTCTCTTTAAGGTTTTATATACTTTTTCCTGATGAAATTCAACCAAC
Source organism: Bemisia tabaci (assembly GCF_918797505.1). Lineage (NCBI taxonomy): Eukaryota > Metazoa > Arthropoda > Insecta > Hemiptera > Aleyrodidae > Bemisia > Bemisia tabaci. The sequence goes on along the minus strand of NC_092800.1, from coordinate 21,943,623 downwards.
ATTGTTCTGAAACACAAAGCAGAGAAAAATTAAAGTTTACGTTACGGAAAAATATCGGGAACTTCCTCTAAAAAAATTATCCATAAGCAGAAACAAGCGAGTAACTTTTTATAACTTAACTCATCTTAAAAGCTTTACACTTCGGAGGAAAGAGGACTTAAGAGGGAGCAAATACTTCATGAGCTTATCGCTCAAACATCAGCCTCAGTAATATCGGAGATCGTTGTTTTTTTCTCCCATGTATATCTTTCAATTTGAAACGATTTGGATTCCATCACCTTGATTTTGAAGATCCATGACAAAAAAGGAGTGCTGAAGAGTTGGCTTCGTTTTACAGTAAGATAATTTCATCAACAAAATACACACAACCCTAATGTAAAAAACGAAGACATAATTGGTTGCGGTTACACGGAAATCAATACTTTTGTCAATACAAACCAGAAATTTCGTCATGACAAGTCCTTTGATCATATTTTGCGTTTGAATGAAATTTGATCAATGAATAACCAATTTACGAGGACGTTCTCTTTTACCTTTCTCCGCAAAGGAGAAAAACATGATTTTACTATCAAAGAATTTTCTCACTTTTTTACCAATACCATCAGGGCAAGTCAGGTCCTATTCCAATACAAGGATCCATACCTCAAACGTTAAATTTATTCCTTTGCAACAAAGATAAATTCGTAAGATTGATTTGATTCACTCAGTGTAACCCATTAATAAGGGAGCGTAGGTTTACCAAGCCCCTTCATTAGAATACGAGGAGAGAAAAGGAAAAATTCCACCCTGTATGTGAGTTCGAAGCAAATGTAAGTTACCAATTGTCGCTTTATATAACAATCCGTTCATTTATTTTGGTCAACAAGAGTTAAGAATAATTTTCTTTTCAAAAGTGTACTGAGTTTAAAAGAAAATGAGGACGAAAAACACAATCCGTGAGGTACATGGAAGTACAATGCACTCTCTGATTAAAAATTAAATAAATAAAAAATTCGATGAATGAATGAAAAAAAAGTCGAATACCGGTGGATTGAGAACTCTTTGGAGTGCGAAAGAAAGAGAGAAAACAGAGACAAAAGCGACCGGGGATAAGTCCATCTGAGCTCGATCAGAATCCAATCGGCGATATCAAGGTTTCATTCCACATTTCTTTCTTCGCTAAGATGTGTTTTTTGCCTCTCATTCTCATTTCATTTGAGTGTGTTTTTTTTAGGGCTCAAGGACTTGGCCACTCTGAAGTTGGCTATTCGCGTCCATAACTTGCGAATTTTACCGACGTGACGAGCGTGTTGGTGTCAGTGTGAAACGAGCGAAAATTTAATGTGATAGTCACTAACGGAACCGCGCCTTTTTTGTGAGGCATAAAGATCGGCGAAAATTTTCCACATTTCTGATAGATGTTTGAAATTTTTCTGATGACTTCGGCGAACTCGTCTACAGGAGCGGAAATCTTAGAATTTTTGAGTTGGGGAACGTGCAAAATGCTGCGTAAATTTAATCCTCTGTCTGTTTTTATGAAAAGTAACGAGTTGATGGGCATAACTGTGTTTCTGTCCACACCTCAGCTAATTATATCTCACTTTCCGTGTAGGAATTCAAAGGAAAATAATATTGCAGATTTATATGCCTATTCTCTGAAATCTTAGAGTTTTCCACATATGTATTCGTAGTGACATGCGACGGAGGCTCATAAATTTTATGAGAATTTTTTCAGGTGGCGTATCTTGACATTTCCGGGAGAGGTTATAAAACTTGATCGGCGTCAATCTGGCGCATACACTACATAAACAAACTGCATAGTACAAGGAAAATAGACTTGTTTCAAATACGGTGAAGCTAAGAGTGAGCTTAAGGGGTCCTACAAGCCCTTGATTGCCCTCTATGACCCAATTATTGTTTTTGTTCTTTCTTCCTTTAATTTTCCTCTCTGTTTTTCTTGTGTAGGAAAGAGGAAAGAATTAGTTTATAAAATTATCAGGAATTTTCGCCGTTGAATGTTTTTTTGTTTCGTTTTTTCCCCTTTCAATTGGAAATTTTATTCGGGCGTATTCATCCTGAAAAGAGCTATTTGCAAATAAGTAAAATCAAAATGAACTTTACGAAACACTTAAATCATATGAAAATAGGTTACCCGAGATTCGATTAATTAGCACATAATTTTGTTTAGCAAAAATACGACCATGAAATGGTTTGCTTTTCTACGATAGCGTTTAAGTCTCCAAGCTTTCCTGTGTTTCCCGACTCATTAAAGTGTTGGAGAAGAAAATGATTTCACCGTGCATGTGGTTATCATGGTCACTTGGACTGGAAGAATTAGGAAGCTAGCTGTCACGTCATGAAATGGTTTACTTTTCTACGCTAGGAGTTTAAGTCTCCAAGCTTTTCTGTGTGATCTCCGACTGGGAGAGGAAGAAAAAAAGAGATAAAATAAAATTGTCTTTTTTTGTCCTTTATTTTCCCTCCTCTCCTTCTTTATTTTTGCCTCCTTGTCACGTTCTCTCCTTCCTCTTTTCCTTTTCTTCTTGTTTTCTTCGTCCTCCTCGTTTTCTTAGTTTCATATTCCCCGCGGTGAACGAAGAATCGACATCGCGATGAGACCCGAAGACTCAAGATCGCAAAGAGACTCGACCCATCAGCGGGCCGATTATTGAAATTTATAGACAAAACTCTAGACAAAGAAGACCTAGGGAGTAAAGGGCGATCCTATTGGTTGAAATGAGTGGTTCTTATAGACTAAGGGGGTAAATGATGGACTAACTACCGGGTCTCTCGTGAGTTGCCGTTAGTTAGTCTATTACCTACGTCCTTTGTCCATTGCAACCAATAGGATCCCTCCATATTCTTTTTGTCTTCTTTGTCTATTGCTTTGTCTATCAATTTCAATAATCAGCCCGCTGGACGCATCATCATTCAGTTTCACACATTTTCGCGGTGAGCTCATCAAGACATCATGCTGGGCGCTTGAGACTGGTGGTCAAATAATTTCATGAGAACGCTCATGATGCGTTAAAATCACGACTCATCAGAGACAGAGATTGCAATCTATGCTTCAACAGCCTCTTCCCCTCGTCTTTTCCTCCTCCTACTTGATGCCACTCCTGGATGGGATGCTCGTGTTAAATGGTGGAAATGAGTCCGATGACTTGTTGAATGATGCCGGTCCGGCACCAGACGACCTTGGCATTGTAAACTGTTATACTAAGCCAGTTTTTGATGGTGAAAGTGTTTCGGCGCGATGCAGCGCGGTTGGGCAATGCGGCTCCAGAGCTTCGCATTGTAAGCTCGCGCTCCTATGTTGCTCTAAGCGGTTTAAATATAATATTTTCATACCAGGATTAGGATTGTCTGTCAGTAATGTTTTTCCGATATGGCAACGCTGTGAGGTCCACTTGTCCAGCTGGGAGCGAGGATCGATGGACCCTCCGTCCAGTGTCTTATTTATTTTAATTTTTTATTCACATACAGAGGCGGATTCAGCAATTTGGCAACACCGGATTTCCTCCATTTAAACTATGCTAAATAATCGATTCTTGGCGGAGCACCTGGCCCCTCTAAGAATCGATATACTTCCATTGCTATAAATGGATAGAAGGCAATGTTGCCAATTTTCTGGATCCGCCAATGATCACATATTTATGCATTCATTTTTCACGAAAGAATCGAGTCTGCTTAAAAAGACGAGCTAGTGCAGATATATAGTCACCTTCCGGCCAAAGTATCACAAGCGTCAGGCGAGCGTTTAAAAATTTCTGCGGCCATTTTATTTTATTACAGAGAAATATTGGGTTGAATCTGTTCGAAAATTTTACTGAACTTCGTCGGCAGCACGAAGAAAATTCAGTGGAATTTTCGGACAGCTTCGTTGAACAACTTCTCTGTCAGAAAATTAAATGACGGCGGAAATTTTTGAACGCCGCGTCGCATGGCGCTTGTGATACTTTGGCCGGTGGGTGGCAATATCTTAATGCCTAAAAAACCTCTGATGATGGTGTTGCACACCAGCTAGGTTGCAGATGACTCACTGAGCGTATAGGTCTACCAAACGTAGGGAGTTCAAAATATGATTGTGATATCCAAAACTGTCACATCTAACTCTACAACACGCGCGGGAGATTTGCAGCGTGTTGATTATTGCTACGCAAAACTCGATTTTTAGCCGTCAATCACTGGGAAAAAAACACATTGAATCTAGAGTCCAGACTCTTAAAAACATCAACAAGAAACAATACTCTTGATTCAATCAGATTTAAGCTTAAATCAAGAACCAAGCCTCTTAATTTGAGAGGATTTCCTTTTGATTTAAGCTTAAATCTGGTTGAATCAAGAGTCCTTTTTCTTGTCAATGTTTTCAAGAGTCTGAACTCTAGATCCAATGTGTTTTTTTTCCAGTGATACTCTAAGACGAGCCATGCCAAAAGTTAAAAAATATTTCAACTTTCTCAAAAATTGTATTTATTCTCTTTATCCACGATATTCTTCACCGTACCTACATTTTAATGCTAACTGAAGATGTTTCCTTCTATTAATGCCATTTTCCAGCGCGGTAGTGGCGATTCCAGCGAGTTGGTAACACTGTAAGTGCTCCATTTAAATCTTACAAATATCGACGGTGAAACTACCAAACCACGTATCTCGATTTGCGACGTCGCAGACTTCCTGTCATACTTTATTTTTTAAATGAAAAACTACTTAACATCCAGTCTTGAAAATTTCTGTGATTTTTCCTCTTTGTGCGGAAAAAATTCCGTGAAAATTTCAAGGAATGATATTGATTTAGTCTACTTCAAAAAAATAAAATGTGAGCGTAGATTTTTAAACACCGCAAACGAGATACGTGGTTTGGTAGTTTCACCGTCGATATGTTGATTCTACGCGAGACAGGCTGATTCACCTAGAATCGATCCTTTTACATATATATTTAAATGGAAAAAACACATTGTTGCCAACCTGCAATAATCGCCCCTAGCTCACGGCAACATGGTGCGGTGTTGGGCTCCTGCACTTCTTCTTTTCCTCGCGTTGCCTGGAAAATTGGATTACACGAGGCATTACTCCCACATACGCACCAGGACCGCCACGAGAGATAAACGACCGACGTCCTATTGTTTGTTTTTATTTGACAGAGAAACACTTAAGACAAGTGCGAGAGAGGGGAAAAAACTCAGTAAATGATGGTAATTTTTACGCTGTCAAGATCAGTTACCAGATTTTAGCCGCGGCAGCAATTTTTCTCATTTTTTTCCAACTCTCCCACACTTGTCGCGTGTTCTCTGCATATGCGCTATCCTGCTGTCAGGTGAACTGATTAGATGGACTTCATTTTGCAATTAGGGACTTCTCTTTCTGACTGATTCATAAAAGCACTTATCTGCATTGGGAAACTAATAGCACATATGTTGTTCTTAAAATGAGCCAGAAATGTTAGTTCCTTGTTACAAAATAAAGTCCATTTGTCTGAGGGATATAGCCAGTAATGATCGCCATCCTCATTCTCTTTCTTTTGACTCGCTAATATAGTAGGTTATACTATGAAAAAACTCAAGGGACAAAACTAAAGGAAAAACATAACAAAAAAAAGGAAAACTAAGAGGTGATATTTTGAAAAAGCATAAGGTATCAAACCTGGTTGCACCGATTGTGAAACGTGAACAAAAAATTTCAAAACGTACAAGTTACATATATCATAAGGTTTCACCAAAATCAGTCAAGCCGCATTTTGACCACATTTTTCAATTAGAAACTACAATTTCTGGCTCATACATAAGTATTGTTGTGTGGAAGAGTAACTAGTGGTACATACGTTGTTTTTAAACTGGGCCAGAGCTGTTAAATACTTAGTAATGTGTGGTTCATTTGAAATGCTCAAATTTTCTCTCAGATTTTACTCTTCAAATAGAAAACTAGAAATAGTGAAAGCAATTTGAGTTTTATTTTCCTTAATTATAAGCCATGTATTTCACGAAAACTCAAGATAAGAACGTTGCATAGTTTTCTTGTAAAATGAAAGAAAATAAGGAGAAACTAGGCAACGAGTACTGTAGTTAGACTGATCCTGCTAATGCAGTCTATATGGCCCTCACAATTTTTTAAAAAAAATTATGAGTTGAGCATTTTTAAAACTGTGAAAATAAGTGCATCTCCCTTCAATTCCACCCAGACTCAACCGCAGAAAAAAAAGATTTGTATCTATAGGCTCCGACTAAAAATGCCACCCACGGCTATAAGGGTGCACAGAAGTAACCACCGCACCGTCTTGGTTCAAAATAACAGTCATTTTGCATTTCCCGCATCACTCGAAACCCTCGCTTCAAAAACGTGCTCTTAACGGGGGAAAATAAAAAAGAAGAAAAGAAATAAACCGTAAACTGTCTGCGAAATGAAAACCCCGTAAATCGTCCTTCGCGTTATGCAACGAGGCAACGTGAGGCAGGACTCAAAGTATATAAGTAACCGATACCTTCCTCGAGGAATATCCGTTTTGCCTATTCTTTTGCGGTCCTGAATTAAATCACTTGCCGCTGGAACGAGAATTCGAAATGGACTTAGCTTGACCTCACTTACGTAAGCATAATTACGCAAGATACATTTAAGATAAATAAAAGGGACGCTCGATGAAACATTAGTGGCGAGGAAAAGCTCAGAAAAGTTACTATGTGTGTCGCAACAATCATAAAATCTCACGTGTTTTGATCGGTCAACGAACTCAATCACAGCTAAACTTTGGTGCGGAAATTGCAAAACAGAGATGTGGTCTCAATCCAAAAATATTAATGTGCCCTGAGAAATGATCTGGTAGTTTCCATTAAAATTTGGGGTTTTATGTGCAACTGCTATATTAAAAAGGATTTTCCTTGCAACGATGAAATCAATTTGCTCTTATGAACTTCAAATGTAAAGTTCAAATCCCTACTACGCGCTTTCATTCCTCAATAAATTGACACATTTGCACCATATGTTTATTTTTATTGTTAATCTATTCGTTCCGGTAAATTGAATCCAACATTTTCCAGGAATGCGCTTCTTGAGTATATGCAGTATAGAAAGTACATTAACCAAGATTCAATATAACCTCTTTTTCCTAGTTTGCTTAAAAATATAGCTTTCAATTTTGCAATCAAAACACATTTTAGAAAATTTAAATCTATAACTTTCTTCATTTTTTTTGGTGTCTTTATTGCAATCGATAATTGCTTGCAGTAAAAATTCAAAACCAATGACCGTCGGTTTCGATTTTTCCTTTGGATCCAATCATGACTCTTGAAATGTAAAAAATGAACTTCTTTTAGGATAAAAATTTAAGTCGGAGACGCAGCGAGTGTCCCTGTCTAGACCTTGCGTTGGAGTGAAAAATGCACGTCATTGGAAAGAAGAAGCTCTACTGATTATACTTGGAAAACAAAAAAAATAAAACAAAATAAAACAAAATTTTATAATCCCGAGATTAGATATTGGTTCGCCCAAAAGAGAAAAAAAAATTAAAAAAGAAATAAAATCGTTTCACCGGGAAAGTAGAACTTAAGGGGTTTTCAATTACGCCCACAGGTTTGATCAAGTAAATGACTCTAATTCCGTCTTTCGGAACAACACAAAAAAGAAAGGGGGAAAATGACGTTAATTGATTTTTTCGAAAAAACAAACACCAAACAGCGTTTTTTATTCGGATTCTTCCCTGCGAGTAAAGCAACAGACAAAGGAGAAGAAGAAAGTAAATTTTGTATTTTTAACCTCTTTACCGCTAACTTGCATTTTCCAGATATTATTTCCGGGTGATTACCTCGAATAAATAAAGTATAGCTGAAATACAATTGATAAATCGAAGGCCTTCAAAATTACACATTCATTAATTCTGATCTAAACCAGAAACACTTTAAGATCGGAGCTGCCAAAATTGTTCACCTTCATGGCCTCTGAAGGAGTGTGAACTTGGTACGTGAATATTAATATTCACACGAAAGTAACGTCCTCATTGAGCAATGAGCACACGCCTCTAAATACTGACTAATTACGGAATTAGCACGTGCTGATAGAATCTTATGCATAGATGATGTAATCAATTGATGAGTGGGAAATTCAAAATCCGGATCCAGTTTCGCATAGAGACTGCTCCAAGTTTGTCATGTTTCTTAGAAAACCGAGAATTACATTGCGACATTGTCGTAAAAAATGATGATAACTTCTGTTAAAAATAACACTTCTTGAGCGTTTTTTTGAGAAAAATAAAACTTTTATGACTTGGTATGTAATAGTGCGCACCCTCAAGTTTTGCCATAGGAACGATACAAGAGCATACTGCTACAGGCTGATTGTTGAAATTGATAGAAAAAGCGATGAACGTAGAAGACCTGGGGAGTATGGAGCGATCTTATTGGTTGAAATGGTTAGTTCCTATGGACTAAGGGAGAAAATTATTGATTATCTGTAGGATCTCTCGTGGGTTGCCGTTAGTTCGTCTATTACCTACCTTCTTTATCCACTGCAAACGCCCTTTTCTACCAATAGGAACCTTCCATATCCCTTTTGTCGTCTTTGTCTAAAGCTTTTTCCGTCAATTTCAACAATCAACCCGCAAGCTAAGAAAGAACGCCGTATGAGCCTTCAGACAGTGCGATATTTCTTTCAATAAAAATCGAATTCACTGGTAAAATCGTGAATATTCTTCTTCAAATTTTTTGGAAAATTTTGTTCCCAATTTAATCTAAAATAACCGCAAATTTCAATGAAAAATGTGTATAGCCCCTCTCACGAATACGTGTTATATTCTGAGAAAGTTAGCAACGCTTTTATGCTGCCGTGCACAGGAAGAACGCCGTATGAGCCTTTAGACGTTACTAAATTTCCTTCAATAAAAACCGAATTTACTGGGAAAATTGCAAATATTTATCTTCAAAAATTTTTCGCAGGGTAATCTAAAATATTTTAACATTTAAGATAAAATATACATAACTATCCTCTAAAATACTTGTTTTATTCTTAGAAATTTCGCACTTCTCGAATGCTTATACGGCGTTCTTCTTTAGCACGGCAGTATGTTTATATGGCGTTTATCCGTAGCACAGTAGACTTGGGGATCTAGAGGTTTGTAGGGTGTGTGCGTATGGTACTTAATCCACAGCACATTCGATTTAAACGATGAAATTAACCTTGAAAAATGAAATTAACGCTCAACTTAGAAGTATTTCAAAACTGGATAGTAAAACTGACCAAGTTAACAAATCGCTGGTTAGATAATGAGAAGGAAAAAGAGCGGAAACGTAATAGAGGAAAAAGAGGCGTGAGCCGAAAAGTCATTACTGGTGTAGCAAGCTCCGAGATACTTAAACAAAGGGACCATAGGTTAATTACTATAATTTTATAAATCTATTAATGTGGAGAATGAAAGCTCTGAAACCATAATAAAATTTCAATTATGAGGCTACCTGAGATGAACTGAACACATCGAGATGATTCAAACAAACATTTTTTGAAACCATTTAGCGAAGCAACTACATGTCATTGACTCACTCGTCCGTAATTACTGTACAAATTTATTCACTTTAACTCATTTTCTTTCAGGTTGTCATGAAATCTTTTCGATCTTAAAACAGATTTCAGAGCCCCCTCTAACCCAAAATTTTAAAGAGTCGTCACTTTTCCTACCACAAATCATGCGGTGTGCATTTAGTACTCAATCCTGTCTTTGATATTTTAAAAAAAAACTTGTTCCTTAAAAATTTACATTTAATTGAGAAATGCGGGTCGACACAACCACCAAAAATTTCTCAGTGCTGGTATCAAAATAACTGGGGCAATACACACACACTGGGGCAAAAAAACAATTTGGATCTAGAGTCCAGACTCTTAAAAACATCGACAAGAAAAAATACTCTTGATTCAATCGGATTTTTGCTTAAATCAAGAACCAAGCCTCTTAATTTGAGCGGATTTCATTTTGATTTAAGCTTAAATCTGATTGAATCAAGAGTATTTTTTCTTGTCAATATTTTCAAGAGTCTGGACTCTAGATCCAATGTGTTTTTTTTCCAGTGCAATGTTTTCTCTATCTGCATCCTTGATAATGAAACACAATTTTTGTTTATTATCTTTTTATCAGTTCCCCAACGCTGACTCAATGGTAATGTGGCTATTTTGTTCTCCTTCAATTGAAAAGATAGGCAGATAGCCTCACCCTAGTCATAAATTCAAAAAAGGCGGATTGCAACAATGATCCGGATGAACTAAGAAATTATCAATTAACAAGATCGGAAAAGCTCTTTTAGGTCAGCGCGCGGATTATTAATTAGCAATGCATATTGAATCCGGGATTTCTTGATCAGGTTCCAGACGGGCGGAAAATGTGCTCACCTCAAATGAAAACCGGACTAGGCAGATCACGCGCGAATCCCGGAGGCCGGACCTGAGATAAAATATTCAACTCCACGAACGGTTGTCAAGTCGAACTAAAAAGCGGCGATTTTTGTATCGCAGCATCGATGAGACGATAATAAGTTTGCCCCACTCGACAAGCAGCGCGTTAAACGTTTTATTGGTGTTTGGATCATCTACTACACCACTACACGGCTTACTCGAAAGTTATGCAAAACATTTAAACCCACGCTTGTCTAGACTCAGAGATTTTAATCTCCTAATTTTGGGCAGAGACTGATGAGCTGAACGCTTAGTAATTTATGCAAACATTTCACCCTTATTTTTTTGGTAAAAGTGCGGTAGATATAGAATCTCATTTAAATGACGGGTTCTCTCACTTGGGAATGATCTTTTTCACAAATGTGTACTCATCTCAAGCTCTTCCAGATACATGACCAAACTCAAGATAATTTTTGGAGATTGCTCTCCAAAAATTTTGTTGGAATTCACAGTTCAGCTCCCACGCATCTTGGTATACAGCGTATAATATAATTGTAATAAGAACTTATTTCGTAAAATGGACCAATTTGAGAAGATTTACTTTTGAAATGTTCAATATTTTTTTTTAAAATAAGGACACTCTTAGCTCCTTCTCACACGGAGTTATCTCATTTTTGGCATGTCCTATGTTTCCTCCATGTCGGCACGCTTTTGATTCCGTTCTGATTTTAATTTCACTGCCAGCCCTGTATTCTTTACTTTTCGATGTCGTGTTTTTGCCGACTATTTTTTTCACATTAAGGAATTTCAGATTATTTTTTAATAAAATGAGGTATACAATTTAGCAATTCCGCCCTTTGGTATATTTTTTTAGAACTTTGCATTGTTACTGCATTTCCGTTTTGTTACATTTCTTTACGACTAAAGAGAATACAATTTTTGATGCACAAGTCGTTTTTTTTTTTTTTTTATCAAGGGTGCCAAAGTGACGTATTGGTATACGAGTACATTAACGTAACAAAGATATTTTATTTTTTCTAATCCGATCCCAAGTCTGTATTGTCGTCTGTATTGTCTCTAATCATCGCTTACGGAAAAACGTGTTTTCCAGCTCCGGCATCAAGATGCAATAGGCACATGTTTCCTGACCAGTTTCATACAGAACACAATTCGCGGAAAGAAATAAATAACTAAAGTAAATTCCTAACTATAAGGTATTAACGTTTTTATTTAATTTTCGTTACGCAAATCATGTTGTACATGAAACGTTGTTGAAGAAACATACATCATGATGTTTTTCAAATTCTCACCTCATCAAATGGCCCATTGAAAATCTGTAACGGGTGGCCCGAGCAATAGATTTGGAGACTTGAACGCATGGTAAAGAAAGTAAGCGCAACGCATCAGCTATAGTATTGGATAGGCTTCAGATTTGGGTTCATTGACAGTGTGGTTTTAGGTCGTGTGAATCCGATGAATTTCTGAAAAGTCTTTGAAGGATCAGTCCACTTATTAAGTGAAAGATAGGCGTAACAACAATACACCAAGCTTTCTTATGATAAACTCATTTAACGAGAGGCCTGAATTTATACATCGAAAAATATTGAGCATCTTAGCTGGGAGGTAATTTGAGTAATTTCTGTTGCGCGAATCTATTTTACATGATATTTTGATTAGGAAATTAATATCAGGGTGCCGTAGGTTGCACCTCGTCTAGTGGTCCATTCGTTATGCAACAATTTCTTCAGTCTAACTCTAGATGTTAGATTCTCACAAAGAATCACATGACGGCTGTCTTGAGAACAAGTGGGGGCGAGGGACTCATTTGTCACCGGAGACGAAGAGAGCTGTCACTGTCCCCTGAAAAAGGTGAAAAATGCAAGTGAGGTTTCGGCAGGAGCAAGTACGCCATGCTACGGAAGAACGCCGTATGAACCTTCAGATGTTGCCAAATTCTCTTGGATAAAATATGAGTTTTCAGGGTAATTTGGGAATCTTTTCCCTCCAATTTTTCAAGAATTTTATCCGCATCTACATCTGAATTACTTGAAATTTTCAAGAGGAAATATTCATCACTCTCCTTAAAAATGAACATTTTTTTGTAAGACATTTAGCAACGCCTGAGGACTCATACGGCGTTTTTTCTTAGCACAACAGAACTGTCACTGTCCACTATACATAGAAGGTGAAAAATGCAAGTGAGGTTTTCGACGGCGGGAGGCCTACCGTGCAAAGGAAAAACGCCGTATGAACATCCAATTGTTGCCAAATTTGCCCCTATGGAATATTCATTTTTGAAGAATTTTATGAATATTTCTTTTAAATTTCCACATACTGTTGCTTAAATTGCAGACACAATTTTCTGAAACGTTAGGATCGAAATACTAACGAACTCCATTGTAATTTCGTATTTATCAAAGGACCTTTGGCAACGTCTGAGGGTTCATACGGCGTTTTTCCCGAGCACGGCAGAAGTGTCCACCGACGCCGGTAGAGGTCGTCGTCCGGAGACAATGCGTCGCACTGCCCGATTTGTTATGGAAAAAGAATGGATTCGACCAGTGCATGCGAGCACTGCGTCGTGCCAAGTGCTCCGAATACAGTTATGCTCGATCAAAACTGCACCGGAGCATTTGAATCCCTCGTCGTAGAACCGAACCTGTTGATTATCTGATGGGCCTCAGAATACGAGCGTTCTTAAGCAGCGCAGGGCTCATGAAAAATTAGAGTTATTGGCTGGAGACTGGTTCCAGGACTGAAATTACTGCTTACATTTCCGCGAGCACGGAGTGTGCGGGCGGCGCGGTACGACGCGACGTCAACGTCACGTTCGGCGCGCGTTTCACACTTGATTCTACCGTGCTGAGGAAAAACACCGTATGAGCCTTCAGACGTTGCCATAATTCCTCATGAATAAAACCGAATTTACTGGTAATAATCTACATATTTTTCAGACAATTTTTCAGACAGCATTTATTCGCATTTTAATCTATAATATCAGGAAATCTCAAGGTGAAATATACATAACTTTCGCGAAAATAAATATTTTATTGGAGGAGATTTGGCAACGTCCGAGTGTACATACGGCGTTTTCCCTGAGCACGGCAGTGATAGCGGCTAATCCTATTACTTCAGCGCTTGCATCTGCCGCTCGAAACTGGGTCTCTGCTTCGTCGTCGGGCCTTATAATTAGTATGTGAGGCACTTATGTCACCGTTATGCCCAATATCACCGCAACTCCGCGTGGTTCGGTTATTTTTAAGATCGGGATTTTTTCGGGTTCGCTGCAGCGGTGTATTGCTGATTTTGGATTCATTCATGGGTTAATGAGGTTTTGGTGGCCTAGGTTCGGAAGATCCCTCGCACGAGTACCCTGAAAAAATTGTCATGCGGCGGGCCGATTATTGAAATTCATAGATAAAGCTATAGACAAAGAAAACAGAAACACTGGGGGAAAAAAGCACATTGAATCTAGAGTCCAGACTCTTGAAAACATTGACAAGAAAAAATACTCTTGATTCAATCGGATTTTTGCTTGAATCAAAACGAAATCCGCTTAAATTAAGAGGCTTAGGTTCTTGATTTAAGCTAGATTCTGACTTAGTCAAGAGTATTTTTTGTTGTCGATGTGTTTAAGAGTCTGGAATCTAGAATCACTGTTTTTTTTCCAGTGAGGGATATGAGAAGATCCTGTTGGTGGAGGCAGGAGGTTGCAATGGACAAAAGACGTAATCGATAGACTAACTAACGGCAACCCACGAATGACCCGATTGTTGGTCCATCATTTTCTCCTCAGTCTATAGGAACCACCCATTTAGTCTACCAATAAGATCGCTCCATACTCCCTATGTCTCCTTTGTCTATGGCTTAGTTTATCAATTTCAACGACCAGCCTGCTAGGTGATGCTTAAAAATTTAAAAGAGAGGAGAGGGTGAGTACATGATTTTACTATGACACACCCTTTGTTCTTGTTACGGGGTTTTAGCTAGGTTAGGGAGAGCATACCCTCCAATATTCGGGAGAGGAAGCGTGTCACGCGATAGATAAGATTTCAGAATGAGAGATGCTGAAATTTCGAATTTATTCAAAACGCCCAACGATGCAGAATGGGATTCACCAGTGGCGTTATTTTTTTTTTTTTGGGGGGGGGAGGGGAAGGTGAGGGCTGTCCTTTTCCTATTTTTCAGAAGGCCTAAATCAAAAACAAGGAAAATTGATCAGAATTTCTAACCCAAGTAGCATTTTTAAATGGAAAAATTGCAATATTTTGAAATTAAGTTGCGATTTTTTGACGATTTTTTGGGGATGAAATCGCTTGGATCATCAACATCCGAGCGATTATTCTCGATCTGGTCGCAATTTTAGCTCTTTAAAAACGCGTTCGATAAAATTAAAACCTTATCTCAATTTAATACGAATTTTTCCGCTAGTATCGCGATTTTATTACAAATTCATGTGATGAAATGGCAATTTTTTCCGATTATATTGAAATTAATTGACATCGATAAACTCGCGAGATATTCTACGATCAAATCGCAACTTATCGAGATCTCCGCTACTTTGAAGTGATGTCATATGCAGTGATTTTCGATGACCATCCGTTAATACCGGAAGCGGAAACTTGGTATTTGATCGTATTATTTTTTGCTCTTCTGTGAAATTGAACCATCAAAACACGTTCCTTATCTCAATAGTCATCCCGCTGTAGATCATTCACCTTAAAGGCCTTTTGCCCTGATTCGACCACGAATAAAATCCAGCTCGAATGAACCGCCCTTGAACTCCCCGCGAAAATAGATGAGAAAATCTTTACGCTTCAATTGTAGTTGCGGACTGACCCTTAACGAGCAGTTCGCGATACTGACTCTTACGTAAGTTAATTAGTCAAGCGGATCAAACCGCGGTGGAGTGAAGCATTATATGGGAGCTGGCAGCTCGACGCTTACGAATCTCAATGATACCAGAACGGTAAGAAAATTATCGACCGTTAAGCGAAGACCTTTTTTTTAATGGGAAAGTAAATTCCGAATTGCGGATGGCATGCACATAAAATAAATGATTTGTCTGAGAGGATGCTGCCTCCTCTTCAACAGGCTCTTGTTACCGATGGTTACTTGCATGAGTGAATTGCGGCAAGGTGATGGTACAGCAATATAAGATTAATTTATGTGGAAAGTCAGAGATGAGGTCAGTTACCATGGCGTTCAGATATTTTCCGCGAGTAATTATTTGTTACTTGTGGATGTTGTAGGAGAGAAGATGGACATTTCCCCTTCATTTTGACGAAGTCTTGACAAACCCAGTAGGAACATATCAAGCTGAATCACACTGGAAAAAAAAGAATCTTAAATTTGCCGCCAAGAAGTATTTCTTCTTAAATCAAGAATTTTGCTGGTTAGTATAAGCTACTTTCTGCTGAACCCAAGCATTATTTTCCTTGAATCAAGAAAAAGTCAGCTTAAAGCAAGATAAAGAAAATTCTTGGCGGCAAATTCAAGAATTATCATGCTTGTTTTAAGCTACTTTTTTTTAGTGCACGGTATTTTCATGAAGTCCCTTAAAATCTCGCATCGAACCTGATTAAAAGTCATGATTCTTGGGAAATATAGTGTAAATGGTACCCCCACTACTATTATTTCCGTGCGCAGGTTAAAAGCTTAAACGTCTAAACTTTTGAAATTCGCTTCGGTGGAAATCAGATTTGATTCAAATGTGACAGCTCTCTCAAAAAACCACTGTTCCCTTCTGAAGAAAATTTCCAAAATAAGATCGAAATCAATAAAAGCAGGAATTTTTAATGAGCTCAACATGGCTTATTTCTGTATTCTAAACGGTCTAAAACAATCAAAGAAAAGGAAAGTGAAGTGAAGATATTGTACAAAAATATTTCGTCCTAAGGAAATGTGGCTTCTGCTTGGTCAGCCGATTGAGGTATGAGATGAACATTTCAAGACTTTTAAGTAGGTACTCACTATAAACCGGGAACACAACATGCACTCAGACTTCGATGCAATTAAAATGTCTGTCAGAAAAAGGAAAACAGTTTGGAGCTCTTAGATACTTAATTACCATGGCAAGATAAGATGCCTCATCAAAGCAATTTTCAAGCACCTGCAATTCTTTCCCTGCTATATTCCCTAACACAGTTTTCTTCCTTTTTCCCCCTTTTATATGGCATGCCAATTAGGTCTAAAAAGAGGCTCGGTGCAAAACTGACTGATGCATCTTATTGATGTTGCCAATATTTAGTCCATACCTGCATTATTCGTTTCTAATTCTCGGCATTGATTCATTCTTTCTTTGTAAAAGGTAAGACTTCGTTGGTCTACCGGAGAAACAAAATGTATAAGATCTTGTTTAATTAAACAATAATACGGCGACACAACGATACGTGCGACAAATTAATTAATTAAAAATAATTATATAATAATAAATAATAATATATTAATAAATTAAATAAAAAAATTATAAATTAACGTTAAGTTGGATCTGATTTTATTTTTCCGAGAAAAGTTTTTAATTATCATGGAACACCTTCCGGAATATAAGAAATGACGATGTGGAATGTCCCTTCGTAATTACGTGAGAATAAAAATTTTAAAAATCAAAATATTTTCGTAAGCATGTTAAAACTGAATTTTAAAAGGAAACTGAAGAAAACATTGGAGAGGGCTCTGATGCCTAACCTTGCGGATGTGGAAGGGGAGGGGTTTGCTTCGAGATCACTACTATTATAGGAAGAGGAATGAAATAAATTTTATGAATGGAAACGCACGTCGCAAGTTCCCTGTGGGGGCTCTCTTGATAAGTGGGACAATTGTAAATATTTATCCTGTAAATCCTGTAATCCTGTAATATAATCCTGTAATATCTTGTGTAGTATCTTCCATACTTCTATATTTTGGTGACTTCTGTGATCTAACCTGATCACGACGTCAGTGAGAATGCTGATCTCTTGTATCTCCATGGCTGAGGTGCTTTGTTTTCACAGTTGGAAACATGATGGTTCACGATCGCACGTTTTGGCCTCAGATTGCTATTCAAATATCCATTTGCAACTTAAATTACAAATTAATGAAATAAACCGCATGGAATCAAAGACTTGTCCGGAGTGACTTTTGAAATTAGAGCAATACCGTAAAGTTTCTAAGACATATCGTGTCAATACAAAGAACTAGGAAAATGAAACTCACATAATTTTAATACACGGCCAATATATTTTCAGCTGTGAATACTCCAATACATTGAATTCTACTTTTTGTCAGACTGATTTGGCAACAATTAAATTTTTCCACAGGGTGAATGAAAATCCATCAGAAGTATAGACAACTTGATTGTACGCTTACTTGTAAAAAAGACAAGCTAAATGGAGGTAGAGAATGCTGGTGAAAAATGAAACAACTCAAATATTATTAATAAATGCCATTGTCTGGCCAGGAGTCTGCAATGAACTAATGCATCCTAAAACTGATAGAGGGGTCCGATTATTTTACCGAGCCTCGACTAGACAGCCTGTTCATTACTTATATTTTTTTTTAAATTCTAACTCATATCACAGTCTCGCCTTGTATTAGACATCGACTTCATGGTTTGATCGATTTCAAAACGGCACTTCTCGTATAGGCTTCAAATTTTGCAAGAAATTTGAGAAGAAACGTTCTTTGCAAGCTTCGTATGCTTCAAAATGTTCACTGATATTTTTTTCTTTTGAATTATTAATTTTTATTTTCCTTCTATCAATCTGAGACTAAAAGAGGTGAGTGAACTTTGGCTAATTTATTACACGGAAAAAACAGACCTACTGGTAGGTAGGACAAATGATGTTCAGAGTTTTTTTCCGCCTACAACAACGCATCAAATATGGGGAAAACGAGAAAAATTGTGAGTCCGCTAGGTCACGGTTGTAACCGAGAAAAAAAATTCTATAATCAGGTCATTTGGATTCTCCTTTAATTAAGATTGAGCCCGTTATCACTTTTAAAGCTGACTTTCGTCTCTTTAATTGATTTAAAAAACTAGTCAACCCAAAAAAAACTTCTAATGCCTCTCTACTACTTCTTTCATACATGGTGACAACTTTTAGTAATCGTTATATTCCAGCATAATTTATGAATCTACAGCAGTATTTTAACTTTTTCAACTTTTTTCCAAAGAAAGCTCATCTTGCACCAGAAAAAAATTAATATATATAAGAAAATTATTCAAATTAACACCACAAGTTTGGGGAGGTGACAAAAGTATCATTTATATGCCATTCACTGACCCACACGCCTAATCCTGCACGGATGAAAAAATTTTTCATCCTTGCAGGATTAGGCGCATCTACATTTAATGTAGGTGCGGTTACTAAATCCCTGGGTAAGGGCACCAAAATGCCCCTCGTCACGGATTTTGAATTTAATGGTCTAAACCCTTTCAGGAGGTCCTAAAAACATGGTTTTGGGCAATTTTACCCTCCTGACCCCAACCACCCCCCCTCCAGCCCCGAAAAACCCATTTTTCGGGGAATTTTGGGGTATTTTCACGTTTTATTTCATATCTCCCGCAATTTTCGATAAAAATGCACCAAAATTTCACCAATTACACATCAGACCAGTCAGATTCTTGGGTAAAAAAATCAAATTTATCGTACCTTATTTAGGCCCCTAAAAAAATTCGTAAAAATCGTTTATTTCCAATTTTTTTCAGATTTTAGCGGTTTTAAAAAAAATGAGGACACATACATTTTTTGTTTTTGCCTTAAAATGTAGGTAATATACCCAGTTGTTACCAAAAAAAATCTCAAGCCTTCACGCGTGGTGCGTCCCACCGAAAAAATGGTTTTTTTGGCGCCAAAACGGTTAAAATGGCTCTTTTGGCAACGGTTTACTCGCACGCTATCAAGATTGTAACACTAAAATCACTAATTTTTGGTTTCAATGTTTCAAGAGGCATGCCCTAGTATCGTCAGAAAAGGTTTCAAGTCAATCGAGTCCTTGCGCCCCACGTAAAGTACCGGTTTTTGGCGCCGAAATGGTCATCATTGCTATTTCAGAAGAGGTTACTCGCGTAGGGTGGCCCTTATTTTTGAATTTACGGAGTTTAAAGTGCGGAACCCTGCAAATGGTTTCATTTGACGAGAAAATAACGGGGAAAAAATAAAAATTGAGAAAACAGCGTTTTAAAACGCGCCTCAAAGAGCCTAAAGTTCCGAGCGTGGCGTGCGAAGACGCGTTTTTTCGTCATTTCGCGAATTTTTTTCCTCCCTTTAAAATGTTCCTACGGCTTTGAAATTTTTAGAGATTATACACTGTTTAGAGTACTTTACGAGAAAAATAATGAAATTTACATAGCTCAGTTTAAAATTCTCTTTTATCCCCATCAAAGAGGCCACATCATGCGATTTCGTCGATGATTGTTCATAACATTCTCTCGGCACGGTTTGCCTGAACGAGATTAAATTTTTTGAAGAGTCAAAAGCAAAAATTCTTCAGATTCTAGAAGTAGAGTGTCTACCGAGTCATTTAAACCAAAAATAAACAATTCTGTTCAGCTGCTGGAAAACAAGTCGATTTAATGGTATTTCGGGGCTAACAAGCAATATGAACGATATAAAGGGAAAATCGGCAAAATCGCACGACGTGGCCTCTTTGATGGGGATAAAAGAGAATTTTAAACTGAGCTATGTAAATTTCATTATTTTTCTCGTAAAGTACTCTAAACAGTGTATAATCTCTAAAAATTTCAAAGCCGTAGGAACATTTTAAAGGGAGGAAAAAAATTCGCGAAATGACGAAAAAACGCGTCTTCGCACGCCACGCTCGGAACTTTAGGCTCTTTGAGGCGCGTTTTAAAACGCTGTTTTCTCAATTTTTATTTTTTCCCCGTTATTTTCTCGTCAAATGAAACCATTTGCAGGGTTCCGCACTTTAAACTCCGTAAATTCAAAAATAAGGGCCACCCTACGCGAGTAACCTCTTCTGAAATAGCAATGATGACCATTTCGGCGCCAAAAACCGGTACTTTACGTGGGGCGCAAGGACTCGATTGACTTGAAACCTTTTCTGACGATACTAGGGCATGCCTCTTGAAACATTGAAACCAAAAATTAGTGATTTTAGTGTTACAATCTTGATAGCGTGCGAGTAAACCGTTGCCAAAAGAGCCATTTTAACCGTTTTGGCGCCAAAAAAACCATTTTTTCGGTGGGACGCACCACGCGTGAAGGCTTGAGATTTTTTTTGGTAACAACTGGGTATATTACCTACATTTTAAGGCAAAAACAAAAAATGTATGTGTCCTCATTTTTTTTAAAACCGCTAAAATCTGAAAAAAATTGGAAATAAACGATTTTTACGAATTTTTTTAGGGGCCTAAATAAGGTACGATAAATTTGATTTTTTTACCCAAGAATCTGACTGGTCTGATGTGTAATTGGTGAAATTTTGGTGCATTTTTATCGAAAATTGCGGGAGATATGAAATAAAACGTGAAAATACCCCAAAATTCCCCGAAAAATGGGTTTTTCGGGGCTGGAGGGGGGGTGGTTGGGGTCAGGAGGGTAAAATTGCCCAAAACCATGTTTTTAGGACCTCCTGAAAGGGTTTAGACCATTAAATTCAAAATCCGTGACGAGGGGCTTTCTAATTTTATACGAACCCAAGAAACCCAAGCACTAAATTTTTGTTAACGTTGATGATCTAGTTACGTTAACAAGCCGCATGATAGTAAAAATTTTAAAATATTAAAAAATAGCCGCATTTAAATATTTAGTTAGTTAATTCTAGGTTTAACCGCAACTGCTGGCACCTAATTAGTTGGAATTTAAATAAACTCTTTTAGTAGATTGCTCTAGTTTTTAAATTTTAAATGTCAAATTAGGTTAGTCAAATTTTAGTCTGCTCAATTTATTAAAAAAACATAATATAAATAAAGCGATTTCCTAATGTAAATATAGTATCAACAGAACGCGGCGCTGCGGCGGTCCTTCCGTCTTTTAGACACCCGCGGTATTACCCGCCGGATATACTGGTGGGATTTTTCCTTAGTCAGGACGGAGTGCTTATTAAAAAGAAATGGATAAATATGAATGTGAGGTATACATTCATTCAACGGCGGCATGATAAATTGTTCCCGAAATACCCCATCAGCCCGAAAGAAAAGAGGACGTAAAAAATAATTAAAACTTGGAGTGAGCGCGCAGTGACATTAGAAGGTCACTGGGAAATCCGTAGAGTAACCACTAAGCTTTTGACGGTGTGTTAGATCATCTCCGCAATGTTTCAATTACGGCGTGCACGAATGCACGTATGCTCTGACCTATTTTGTAGGGTCTACTGAAAACGATTTATTTCTATTTAACGTGGTTTTTAATATCAAGAGTAAAACATAATGGGACTTTGAATTTTTAAAAAATGCAGTATGTAGACTTTCATTGCCCCTGGACTAAATATTTTTTCAATTTTATAAGGAACCGAGTAATACGTCTGAGTATAATTCATTAGACACTTTCAACAGAAATTAAAGTTCAAGATTAAAATTTCCTTTACTTTTGTCACATTGGTGTGACTCATTTCTCATTCTAGTGAAGCATAACATCATACCTGTCAAAATGCAGATGAAAACTTAATATGTCTTGGAATTTTAAATTGCAAAAAAAGCGAAGCTTCATCTTTAATATGATTGTATTGAGGCATCCTTATATTAATTCTCACACCAACAGTTTAAATAGGTAGAACTGAAAGCAACCAAGGAAATGCTTTAAAAGTAGCACACATTTCCAGTCCATGTACATAATTAAATCAAAGAGAATTCATCGTTTTCGTCTGTTTGGTCCGGCTAACTTTCTTAAAAAGGCTGTTGCTTGCAAAAATCGGTAGCTGATGTTACACAATCAATAATATCAGCAGTCATACAGTGATAAAGCAGGCAAAAAATCTGGAAAATTTCACAAGGTCTCAGATACCGTTTTATGACTTTTTATTACTTCGGAATGTTGAGGTTTGCTTCTGAGGGGGAAAAGTGCCGATGATATGTTGGAAAAAGTTGAACGAGGACAAAATTTCCTCTCTAATAATTTCGATGTTTTGTCCTCAGTTTTCAGAAATATAGGGAAAAACACCGTCAATTTTGTTTGAAACGTAGCTTTAAGTGCAAGAAAACACAGTCGAAATACACCATGCATGGGTTTGCTGCACACGAAAAGTACAAATAAGTAAATGGCTTTCAAGAGGTGGAATTGCATGTAAATCACGATAAAAAAACAAAAAAGTTAGTCGTTCACTCCTAAAAAAACCTTACCTAATTGCACGAACTCCATCTTGCAAACTGTTATGGATCTTCTTCACGCGTGATTCCTGGCATTTATTGTCATTTACTCTTTTCTTATGTGCATTGGGAAATAAATGATTTATAACGACTGAAATCATACGAATACATGTAAAACATCCTAAAAGAGTTTGCAAGAATATTTGTACATTCAGGTTAGGTTTTCTCATGGAGGAGGAAGTATTTTCCACCACGGCTGCGGTGGCCAACGACCAAAAATGAACGTATTTTCAAGTCAGGTAATAGTTTACTTTTCTTTCGCTGCGTTCAAGTCCCCAGGCTTTGCTGCCTGTTTCCCGCCTATTTCGCGACCGCTCCGTGTTGGGTACGCTTTCTTAACGGCCGATATTGTTCTGAAAAACGTGTCCGCGGCCAAAAAACTTGAAAATGCATAAAACAGACTATGCAAGATTCGCAATCGTCATTTTTAAGCGGGCTTACTGAAAGAGCTTTACCCGCACAAAGGTCGTGTTTGTTTCTCTATACCACTGGTAAGCAATTGATCTACCGTCAGTAATTTCAATCCTTCTTGCAATTGTCTCTTGACTTCATGGTTATCCACCACTCAGACCAGATTTCTATCAGTCTTTACACTTTTACACTTTTTACATTTACACTAAATTTTGCAATAAGGAACCACTAATCCGGGCTTGACTATAAAATTCCGTATTTGAGTAGGGATTGTAACGGGTCACACGCTGTTTCTAAAACGACTCCGAAATAGTGGCTCCTTATTGCAAAATGTAATACAATTTTGTACATAAGTTCAGTGCGAATTTGTGAAGACCAAACCGGTCTAGTAATTTTCAGTGTAATTTTTTAAATATTTAAATCATAATTCAGAACATGCACTGACAATATTGAGAATAAGAAGGAAATTGATGCAGGGTTCTACTTGATCCAGTTTTTTCTTGGTATAATTACCATTTATGGAATGGTAATTTTACCGAGAAGGAAATTATTGAACTTTCTCGGTAATTTACTGACCTTGGTAAAAATGCAATATTTTTTATCTACTGTGGTAGAATTACGAGATAAAATGGCAAAGTTATCGGGAATTGATTACCAATAAAAGTGGTATTCTTACCTAAAAAACAGTAATAATATAATTCTTTAAGTATGCAGTTACATTGATAAATAAAACACAACAAAAATAGTATGTCAAGAATGTTACTATATACTTTTCAAGAAAACAACACCCACTATTCTAAGCTATGATTGCGAGCTATATTTAATGGCGAAAATAAACGGACGGATCGAGCTATTAATCAGGTCTAAATCAGGAGTAACGTAATCAGGGAGGAGGCGGAGGCGGCACGAATCGCGAACTCGTCAGCGTTCGGTGCCGTCGAGGTTATCCCAGGTTTGATGAACCTCCCATGAAAAGTGTTATGTACACATTGGTCCCAGGGAATTCCGACCTCTTGCAGATGATTGATCGTTTTACCCGCAGATGCCATTTTTGTTGCAGAGCTCTCCGGTTTTATTCTTGCGAGAGGAATGTAGGCAATAAGGTCTTGTGGTGAAAAAGGATTCTCGCACCGTAATGACAGGGTAGCGCTGCTAATACCGGTGGCGATGCTTTCCGGACAGGATTTCCCTAATTTCATATCTTCTCGCGGAAAAAGTGAACGATTTTCATTCCATCATGAGCATGACATCACTATTTTTGCAAAATGATCTGTCATGGAAATTAAAGAAAACGGACAATATCTATCGCTCTCAGACATTTTTTTGGAAAGCATTTGCCCCCTTTACATCCGTAGTACAGGAAAATTGGAGATTCTCAGCAGCAACAACAATGCTGTTCAGCGCAGTCGCGAGAGCAACCATCACATTATACGATCCTATTTAGAAGGGAAATCAGGCAGTTTCCACCGCGCGCGGCGCTTGACAATGAGCCTGATCAGCTAAAATGAAAGTTGCGCGCGGGAAACTGGTGACCTAAAAACAATGACCCGGCGAAAATGTCTTGATTGAATAACCCCACTGACACTGACTCAACAAGAGGTAAGAAAATCTATTACTGGGTAGTAGACGGAATGTGATTTAACGCCAAGAAAATGCTACGCGGAGAACAAATTCTGTTTAATGGAAATCTACCCTGTAAATGAACAAACATCGTGAAACCGGACATTTGCTGATAAGTGTAATGATTTCACTGTTAATATGTGACAAAGATCGGATCCATTACGTCTAAAAGCGTTTTTAGCGTTGTAGCTTAAGAGCTAAAAGAACTGTTTTTTTTCTCTTTTTTCTTGACAAATGCTATTTTGTAAATCCTAACATAAACTGAAGTATACGAATGGAAAATATTAAATTCGTGTGGTCAAATTGGACGGTTAATGTCCGCGTTGTCATACATTCAACTTTAATTTAGATTTTGAAAGAGATTTTTTGGGTATAACGTGCTAAAATGTACTTTTAGGCGTAATAGGTCCGTTTTAAACTAAAAACTCAAGTGAAACCAGTATTCCAGCAAACTTTGCTTGAGTTTAGGATTCTGCGGTCTGGGATATTTCAGATATTCATCATGACCACGTGACATTTGACTGCTAAAACCCACCTTAGAACGAGGATTGAACAAGTCGATCGGGTCAAGAAACTGCTTAACATGGATGAGAGGAGAGAAAGTGGAAAAATCGACAAGTTATATTTAAACACATAATAATGCTTTGAAGCATTAGAATTTTCTTAAATTAGGTACAACGTGACCTTTACAACGGCGCCGCTGAATTATCTCAAATAATAATTGGACGTATTTCTATCAAACGGAACTATGTGCATTAAGACATGAGCCCTGAGACCCATAAGGGTATAAGCTTAATAGGGCTCACATCATAATGCACATAGTTCTGTTTGACAGAAATACGTCCAATTGAGGTCTAGTCATTGGTTTAAACGGGCATTGCACTTCCCTCCGGATCGTAAGAAATATGACGAAGCTTAATGACAGTCTTACAATTTTCTCAATTCTTAATCAGCCATTTGTCTTTTTTAAATGATATCAGAGTATTTTAAGTATCCGTCATCATTGGCTTAAAGAAGAAGGCGAAGAAAATTACAAAAGCTCAACAATGATTCGACTTTTAAATGAGATAAAACCGTTGTTAGATTACATCATTAATGGGTGCATACCCTGACTTACGAAATTAGAGAGAAAAGTCACACTACTGAGCAATAATGCCCCGGCAACACATTATTGAGAAAAAATAAACGAATAAAACAATTCGGTGAAAGTCAAAAGTTTTAGTTTGAGAGGAGCGGACAAAATTGAACGAAAAGGTATACGCGCAGAGGAAAATCTTGGTATGTGGACTAAAGTAATATAAATCAGAAATCAAAGAGGAGTTCTCTGTAATTCTGTAACCATAGAATGAATCGACATCAGCGAACAGCTATGGCAAACATACAATTAGCAAAAATTTTCAAAATGACATTTCGTACTTATTTTAATACCACCTAACTTTTCTCGGTACCCCCATAGAAAATTATTCAACTCCCATTTTTAAAAATTCGGAAAATTCGTGACCTCGAATTTAAATGCCACTGAATGAGAACAACAACGCTATGTGCGGGCGGGCGAGGCACAGCCATCTCTAAAAATATCGCGAGGTAATACATAACTCATCATTTCCTCTCACTCAGCAACGCAGACAATTTTTCCGTTTTGAAAAATTTATTTCACCCGCCGTGCACTATCCAAGCCGAGGGAAATTTAGATATCGTTTGAATACCTTCGTCTCGAAAGCAGACCGCAAGAAACCTTGGGAGCCGAAAATTTTACATAGAGAAGTTCACGAATGCGGTTTCAATGGCTGAATACCATCCTCGAAATTATGGATTTAATCTGAGGATCTCGACGGGTAATAAGCACAGACTCGCACCTTTCGCGGCTTTTCTCGGAACGAGGAGATAACTTATAAAGTATGCAGGTAGATCGCAAGTACTGCCGTGCAAAGGAAATACGCCGTATGACCCATCAGGCTTGCCAAATTTCCCTCGACAAATCAGGAATTTTCGGGAAAATTTGTGAATATTTCTTCTCCGATTTATCACAGGATTTTGTTCGTAATTTGATATAAAAAATTTGAAAATCTCGAGTAAAAATATTCATAACTTTCTTTAAAAAAAATTTCAAGGAGGAAATTTGGCAACATTTAATTGCTTGTACGGCGTTTTTACGTAGCACAGCAGACTGCAGAGTACCCCATTTGCGCTACTCGGGAAAACCAAGCATATTAAAATCTAAGTGGGAATCGGGATTACTAGGCGTTCACTCTTGACACAAATCGTCACTTTCCGGCGTAAGTATCACAAGCGCCATGCGACGTTGCAAAATTTCCGCGACTATTTTATTTTTTTACAGAGAAATCGTTTGTTGTATCTCGTTGAAAATTTCACTGAATTTTATCGGCACCACAAAGAAAATTTAGTGAAATTTTCGGATAGCTTCGTTGAACAATTTCTGTGGAAAAAAATAAAATGGCAGCGGAAATTTTGAAACGTCGCATGGCATTTGAGATTCTTTAGCTGGAAGGTGACGAGATGCGACCTTGTCAAGAATTAAAGCCCCTTCCCCTCCGATGGGTACAGGATCCTGCTGCAGACTTAAACATTTCCATGTTCATGGTTTTTCGGGTTACTTCTAGCTAATATTTTTCGGTCAGATCAACCAAAAGGACTTGGTTGATTTACCAAATGTGTCAATTTCACCTCTGATTCTTACTGAGTTTAGGCTTTACAATTTGTGTTACTATGTCAAGATAGAAGGGGCTCAGAAATTCGGAATACGGTAGAATGGTCGTGTATGAAATCCATGAATTCTGTGAAACATTACTTTCCAGGAAACTTCAGTAATACTGACCTATGCAATACTTCCGTTCAATCATGTAGAATGATAATCCATGGAAATACTGACATTGAAAGTACAATTTATTTTTTGTGTGGTTTTTTTCTCACTCTTTGTCGGTGACTGCTCATCCTGGCCGGCACAATATGGCTGGGCGTGGGTACTTGCGCGGTGATCATGGGTCATGAATCCTGTTCGTTTTGATCCACTTTTTTAATGCTAAGTTTGCATCCTGGACATGAGAGCTGAAAATGGCAGTCATAAGTCGTTGCTCAGCAGTCGTGATTTAAAAAATGCAAGTTTTTATATTGAACCAAATCCATCTGAATAGCTCAGACGAATTCTGCCGTGCTAAGGAAGAACGTCGTATGAAGCTTCGAGGGTTGTCAAATTACCCTCAATTAACAGGTTTATAATTGCAGAAAGTTATGAATATTTTTCTTCGAACTTTTCAGGGATTTAAGGTGAAATTATGGGAACAAAATTATCCGAAAAATTTGAAGGAGTTAAGGAGCTTTGTGTTTTATCAAAATAAATTTGGCAACGCCTGGAGGCTCATAAGTCGTTTTTCCTCAGCACGGCAGAATTGATAACTGTTGCGTTCTCGATTCTCATCTACTCTTGAGAAACTATGCGCGAATTGTCGCTGGTTAACGATCGAATTGCTTCCTCCAGGATTTTTAGCAATAACAAAGAAATTAACGTATCTTATTTATCGAAAGAAAATATGTTACTTATGCAATCTTTAAAAGAACAACCAAATAAATCAGTAAAGAATTGCATGCCTTGTTTAATTCATACTTAGTTTTTGGATTTTCAATTCATATAGAAATACATCCTATTTCACTCTCTGAAAACAATATCCGCCTGCCTTCCAAAACAGTCTGCGCAGCATTTTTGGAATACCCCTCGTCCCCTTACATACAACATAATAATACATTGAAATATTGCATTTTGTTTCAAAGTCTAAAAAACCACAACTATAGTTGCTTTATTGAAAATTCGGGTCGGGGCTACCTTGATATGCATACACAATTACGACGAATCATTTTGTCGAAATTCTCCCCCGGGGGCCCCCCTCAAATCCTTTTTTTTTTCGTGGGGATTGTTGCACCCCTCGAGTAAAACAAAGGCAGTTGATATGGTGGTACGGTCCAACTAAGTCAAATGCTTGAACTAGGATCATGGGTATCGCAAGTTTGCGATTAATGGTTTGGAGACTTAAACGCTGCATGAGAAAAGTAAACCAAAAGGCCATTATGGCGATCGTTGCGATTTCAAAGCGAACTTCTCTTTTCCCTACACCGGCTATCTATTTACATACAAGAAGTTGCTCGTGTGATATGAGTTTTCTAATACAACTTATATGATGATGATCGTTGTCAAAAATCGGAGGGCAATACTCCTTTTCCCTCAGAGGAATTTGTCTAGGTCACAGAGGGCAGATAGAAGAGAATGGTATACTGCCGTGCTAAAGAAGAACGCCGTACAAATATTCGAGAGTTGTCAAGTTTTCTCCGATAGAATGCTTATTTTTTGGGAAAATTATCAATATTTTTCATTGAAATTTTCAAACTTTTTAAATCAAATTAGGAACAAAATTATCTGAGAAACTGGGAGAAAAATATGCTCAAATTTTCTTGAAAATTGGTGATTTGTCAAAAGGAATTTGGCGACACCTGAAAGCTTGTACTGCGTTTTTCCTTAACACGGCAGAGTGCTGATTAGGGAACGATGATACATCACCATCACGCAGAAGTTTCTTGATGCCCCGGGAAAAAGCATTTATCATTTTAACATCCAAAAATTCGCCATCTTACTCGAAGCGTTTTAATCTTAATTTTTTATTCGTAGGTAATAACTCTTTGCCTGCTATTGTGTAATAGACTAAGTTCGGAGGAAGAAACTGCTTCCCTAGAGAAAGAAAAAACACTTCATAATTTTCAAAGAAAAATTGTTAAAGAAAATCAGGCCTTTCTATCATATCATATACCTTACTTCAAAACGTTTTTGGAGACTTCTAATCGAGTTAAAACAAATTGATAGTTCCAGCTTCTTCTTCAGCAGAGCCTCCCCTACACAATCAGTCAAAAACCTAAATATGCTGAATCTGGACGGGTATACTGCCGTGCTAGAACGCCGTATGAGCCTTCAGATGTTGCCATGTTCCCCTCAATTAAGAACGAATTTACGTAGAAAATTTTAAATATTTTTCTCTAAACATTTCAGACAGTTTCCTGCGGAAATTACCCTAAAATATTTGAAAATTGCAAGGAAAAATATTCATGACTATCATCAAAAATACCTGTTTTATCCGGGGAAATTTGGCAACCCTCGAATGTTCATACAGCGTTCTTCCTTAGCACGGCGGTATAATCCCTCCACTCCCCACTTAAAAGGGGTCCATTTTCACAGCCTCCCCCCACTTTTGAATTTTAAGAAAAAAAAGTGTATCATAAACACTGGAAAAAAAACACATTGGATCTAGAATCCAGACTCTTAAAAACATCGACAAGAAAAAGTACTCTTGATTCAATCAGAATCTAGCTTAAATCAAGAACCATAAGCCTCTTAATTTAAGCGGGTTTCGTTTTGATTCAAGAAAAAATCCGATTGAATCAAGAGTCTTTTTTCTTGTCAATGTTTTCAAGAGTCCGGACTCTAGATCCAATGATTTTTTTTTCCAGTGAATTTTTGCCAACTTTGCGCTATTTTGTGCCGCAAATTAATTATTTTGTGCTGCAAACTTAAGGGGAGAAACGCTCCTCAAAATGGGGGGGGGGGGGGCTG
The DNA here is from genome assembly GCF_918797505.1 of Bemisia tabaci. Taxonomy (NCBI): domain Eukaryota; kingdom Metazoa; phylum Arthropoda; class Insecta; order Hemiptera; family Aleyrodidae; genus Bemisia; species Bemisia tabaci. The sequence goes on along the minus strand of NC_092800.1, from coordinate 21,913,330 downwards.
TAGAAACGGTAGCCCCTCCTAACTATCGTATTTTCAAAAAGAAGAATACCATAATTTTGTGCTAATTTTGTTTCTTTCTTAAAATTCAAAAGCGGGGGGGGGGTCTGTGGAAATGGACCCACTTATAAGACCCAAGTCGAAACGTCAAAGATAGGGCGTCAGCGAAGCAACGAAAACAATGCGCGTGAGCTTGAACTTGAGGCTTTGAGATCAACTTGCGGTCCGCCGGCAAACCGCACGGAGCCGCAGAAGCGGGGGCGCCAGCCCCCCGCCCCCCCTCCGAGGCGAAGTAGGAGCACGGTCAAGAGCAAGCCGCGATAACCCACGGCCGGCGCGCGGATATCCCGTGCCGCTCGCCGCGTTCCCAGTCTACGATCAGACTCCAAACTTCGCGGAGGGGAGCCAGTGCGTCCCGCTTTCCCAGGATTTCGTAGACTAATTCGCCACCCGAAGAGTTTTCGAAAATTCACACCCTGGGACTCAATCGTATGTGCGGAGATAATTTCATCGGTGACGATACATCGCAAAGGAAAGCAAGTTCAATTTCTTCACGTTTTTGGAGAAAGTTTGAAGGGCTCTGAATTTGTCGACCACCGAGAAATTGTGGCTCCCTCTCTCCGGTGCATGAATTTTGACTAAAAAACGATTTTTTTTTTTTAACCAGAAAACTCACGTTAAATTTTTCGGTGCTAGATTGTCATTTTACCGCTTTTTATCGTTTTTATTAAGAAATGGGATAGTTAGTGACGATTTTGACCCTTTTTCTAATCGTGCGAGTTGTGCGATTTGTGGCGTTTTGACGTTTTCGGAGTAATAGTTTTTAACATCAACAGTGATAATAATACTCAAGTTTATAACATTAACGGTGATAATAGCAATCACGTTTATAACATTTACAGTGATAATACAACTCGAGAGTTACATTAATTTGCAATCGCCGTTCGATTTGTGCATCTTCGGATTTCTAATAAACGAATTGGATAACCGTTGGATTTAAAATGAGCAAGGACGCAGCAAAAGAAAACCAGCTTCCACGAGTGCCGCCAGCCGTAAGTACTCTTCTGTTTCTTTTATCGACGTATTTTTTCTCAAATTTTAGGGTCTGACGTCCAAAATACTATAATTACATATAGTTTTCATTATCCCCCTTCTGGGTTTACCAAACGAACTGTTTTAGCCAGGTGGGAAAGAGAAATAGTCGAAGAATCCCCACAACCGGCGAAAAAAGTACACCAAGAATGTATAAAAGTGAACTAAGAGGCCAAAAGATCTACCCACCCGACAATAAATCGCAATTTTCCTATGAGAGGAGCTTAATAGAACTGTCACTGCACCTGCCCCCGAAGGGTAAGGGGATTTATCAGGAATTTTCATCATACAATCATAAGTCGATATTTCAATTTTTGCGGACAAATTGCCACAAATCTCATCTTAATTGAATACAAAGATCTCTCCAGAAACTCTTCATTTTCTCGATAACATTTGAATTCCCGGCTGCTTTGATGACCCAAATTCAACAATATGAGGACGCAAATCCCGAATGAGGTGGTGCATTTTTGCCATTCTTTTGATAGCATATCTCAGGTTTAGAGCCTTCTATCATCTTTATTACCCACTGAAAAATTTGGCTATTTAAGTCTCAATGAAAAATCACTTCATCACTCGGAGTCAAGGACACTATTAGAACGGTTCAAGTTCAAAATCACACATTTTACTTCGCGATGTCGGAAACTGCTTACTCATAGCCCATTATTTTTTGAGGAAAATAGTTTTCGTATAAAGCTAGCGTTTGAGGTTCTTCTTTTCCTTTACGCAGTATATTTTCCGAACTTTCCGTGTTCAAATGTCGAAAGCAATTCAAAAATAACCGGCGAAAAGTGTGAATCATAGAAATTTCACGCGTGTTTTTAAACCTCAGGTATGGGTCAGTCCACTCGGAAAAAATGCGTTACTGGACAACGATCCTTTGATTCATACATGCGAGCATTTTCAACTGGTTTAGTGTGTCCTCGTGATGCTCGAACTCATTCAGAAACCGGTTGGTTGTCATTCCAAACTTTAATTTTTTGTCACGCTGTATGATTTCAAAATCAGCATGGGTAGTTTAAACTGGAGTTATCATTCTAAAACGACGTCAAATCATTTGAAATCACACCAAATAATCTAATTTGCAAGGGGAGACCTTTGACTTGGCGGATGTTTATTTTTTTTTATTTACCGTTCTACTTTCAGCTACTCACAGAGGGAATCTGAAAGAAAAATCCACGGGACTGTGTAGATGGCTAAAACGGTTCGAAGAGATTCGCAAATAATCGGCATTTAATGGGCTAAAGAGGTGTCGAGTTTCGTCGCTCTTTTGGCGTAAGGGCGTATATCGATTTTTAAGTGAGCCCTGTTCCTCATATAACTCAATGTTTTCCGTGGCCCATGTAGAAATCGACGTACGCCTTTACATCGGTTACGGTTAGTGAAAAGAACACGTGGGAAATGAACGTGCGAGTGTAGGCCGCTATTCTGCCGTTCTGAGGAAGAACGCCGTATAAAAATTCGAGAGTTGCCAAATTTTCTTCGATATAATGTTCATTTTAGAAAAAAGTTATGAATATTTTTCCTTGAAATTTTCAGGAACTATAGGTAAAAACACGAACAAAATTATCTGAAAAATTGGAAGGGAAATTTTCTTACGTTTACCAGGAAATTCGAGTTTTTTCACAGGAAATTTGGCAACGCCTGAGGGCTCATGCGGCGTTTAGCCCCAGCACGGCAGTATTAGCAAGTATAGTAACGTCATCGATGATTGGAAACGGAACAAATGTGGGAACCGTCAAGCTTTTATTTTAGTTGATGCGCTCATCGTTGAGCTTTTAGCGGACTCTAGCCGGAAGTCCGGATTTTTCAAATATCAGAGGCAAATAATTGTGGAGTGCAAACGAGATTATTATCAATCTTGAAATGGAAAGAGGGAGAATGGAGCCCATACATGGATTCTTTCCAGGAAAGTGGGTTTCTGTCGATTAAACCTAAAAGGGGATAGAGCACGGATATATCGATAATTTTGGAGGTAAGGTCTTGGAGCTTTTAATGCCCAAAGGGTAGCCAACTTATGAACTCAAATTATCCAGAATGATTTCTGATCATCATTGTCACGGCCCGTCATCTTTAAATCACTCATTTAACTTATTTTTTGCATTAATACTTTTGCGGAGAGACGCTCGTTCATGAAAATGTTGGGCCATTCTGGTGTGCTATTTTGCTATATCAAGGAAAAACGCCGTACGAACATTTGAGAGTTACCAAATTTCCTTTTTAGGAAATGTTTATTTTTTAGGAAAATTATTAATATTTTTCCTTGAAATTTTCAGACGTTTTAGATCAAATTACAAACAAAATGATCGGAGATTTATTTGCCAGGGTTTTGGCAACGTCTGGAGGCTCATGCGACGTTTTTCCTTATCACGGCAGTACAGGAATCTGAAGATTGGAAGCGGCATTTTCCTAGTGTTTTTTAATTAGATATAGTTGGCCGCCCTTTTAGGCCTTAATTAGAGCTCCTCATTTCTACAAGTCCGTACTTTCCCCATGTAAGGACTCTAGCTCGATCCAACTGTTCGATCATGTCCGAATTATATGGATTACATTTTGCAATAAAGGGATTACATTTTGCAACAAGGAACCACTATCTCTGGCTCCTCCATAAAAGCACCTCTCTTCGTAGGGAAACCAATGGCCTGTATGTTGTTTCTAAAATGAGCCAGAAATAGTGGGTCCTTCTTGCAAAATGTGGTCCAAAGGAACTACTATTTCTGGCCCATTATAGAAACAACATACATGCCATTGATTTCCGTGTGCAGATATGTGCTTTTATGGGAGAGCCAGGGATAGTGGTTCCTTATTGCAAAATGTAATCCATATGCTGAATATGCACCGGCAAAACTATTCGACCGGCACGATGCAGAACGCGCCAAGCACGCGACCGATGAGGATGAGTGACTTTTGGACGCGGGACGAGCGATGCGCCTGCACCTGTGAGCCATACCACGCGTATGACTCATGAACCCACGCAGGTATCCGCTCAGCCGGAGCTTGCCTACTCGCCTTGGGTTTCCTTCGTGCCATCTCCTTTTATGCCTTCCTCAAAGGATTCACATCCGTGGCTGACCCAAGTCCCAGGACTGTTTCGAGGATGAGTTTAGAAAGTAATTGGCGCGGAAACTGAAGTTAGCGCATCACAATTTTCAGAATTTTCCATGACTTTTCTTTGACTTTTCCATAGCTCTCCTCAAAAGCACATTTTTTGAGAAAAAAAAGAAAAATTGGCAATGTCCTAGCAATCATGACCAAGAATGTTCAGCCAATTCTGGTGGAGGAAAATCCAAGACGTTCGTCCAAACCAACGTCCTCGGGGCTTCGGGTCTTGGAAGACCCCGGCAGATTTCTGATTTCTGCACCTTACTTCCGGTCCACCTTTTCTGCTACCTTATGAGGTTGGTGATATTTACTCTGAAGTCAAGTCAGATCAGCCAACTGAAAATTATGTTGAAAAAGTTTAGGATTATCTTTGCGACTATTTCGTTTCGGAAAGTGCCATGTTTCCACTTAACACGTGGGCTGCCAATACTGAGGCATCCACACCCACAAAAATGACTGATGTCTGTGAAAGCTTTCACTCACGTTACAAATCATGCTTTTACAAAGCACCACCCGACTTCCCTACATGCATTGGCGTCTTAAAGAAGCTTTTTCGTGATTCCCAAAGCTTGACTTATTCTCTCATTTTTTACATTCCTGGTCATGATTGTTGCGACGTTGCCAATTTTTCTTTTTTTCTCCCATCCGGGAAGGAATCTGGATCCGGGAGGAAATCCGGGAGGGAATCGGGCGGTGGCCTTTCAAACTTCTAAATTTTTTTCTCAAAAAAGGGTTTTCGAACGCATACGCCCTTATACCAAACAATGCCTTAATTAGCTAAACCAAGCCGCATTATATTGGGAGTGTCCACACATCGATTATGTCTGTAGTTCTGACGAATGTGACCATGACCTCAGATAAATCTCGTAATCCACTTGCATCGCGAGTATGGACGGCCGAATTGCTAGCACAATGGAGTCCGTTGACTCGTAGATCCGGAAGATAGAGTCTTTATTGCAGTGGCGTGGCGTGAATGATCGACCATCGATATTTCTCCATTTGAAGCTATGGTAAAGAATCGAGTATTAAGGTGTTCGCTGCGAACACCTTTTCTATCGATCCTTTTCCATAGGTTTAAATGACAGATCTATCGATATATCGCAAAGCACGCCACGCCACTGCTTTATTGCACTCGATAAAATGCCACTCGACTTTACATTTCACACGCGAATAAATCTTAAGCCATGCGTTAATGAGAGCGAATCCCACCTTTAAAGGAGGATTTTAATTTCTTTATAGTTGCCATAATTTGATTTCAATGCACGAGGGGCGATCGGCATACAGATACAAAGCCGGGTAATAAAATTTTAATAAAAGGCACTAAGTAACTATGCTACTTGAAAGCATTCCTCGGGTAACGCTAATTATTTCTGAGCGCTTTTATTCAAGGGAATTACTTTTTCTGGACTAATTAACGCGGTCATTCACAATGATCGCACCTGATGTAACTACATGCAGACTTTCTAGGAGATGCGAAATGCTATTGTACGTTCTTATTTGGAGAGAAAGAGATGCGAGAAAGACTTCTTGCCTCCGGCAATATTTTTGCCTGTGCTTTTTTTCCCCTTCCTTTATCATCGGGATACCTCAGTGGTACATAATTAAATTCGGATATTTTCGGTCAGGGACCTTAGGGTGCGTTGAATACAGTCGTTCCAAGGAAAAACACCCTTTGAACCATCAGGCGTTGCCAAGTTTACACTGATAAAACACGAATTTCCTGGTAAATCCATGAATATTTTTCTTTCCATTTTTCGGATAATGTTGCTAGCTATTTCACCTGAAGTTTCTGAAAATTTCAAAGAAAAATATTCATAACTTTCCTCAAAAATGAACATTTTATTGAAGAAAATTTGGTGACTCTCGAATGTTAATACGAAGTTCCTCCCTAGCACAGCAAAATACGTAATGCACCTATGAGGCAAAGCGCATGATCACCTTTATCCGAACGCGAAACAAAGCAATCGTATTCAGTAAAAGATGTCCCTGGCTGAGATATTAAAAGAGTAAGGTAATTCGACCGACGCCATTTTTTGTTTCAGAGCGACTTGCGATTTATCGCATCGATTCGTTCCACTATTTCAGCTACTTGTTATTTTTATTCGAATTTTGAGCTAGCACTTCTGTTGTCATGAGACTAGGGAATTCATGTGCCAAATTTGACAGAGAAATTCAAGGTAATACAGGCAGGATTTTTTTTTAGCGGAAAAATATTTCATTCAATACTGATATCGAAACTGCACTCGAAAGCGATATTTTCCCAAAAGCTCTGCCTTTATTCCCTTGAATTTCTCTGTCAAATTTGGTACATGAATTCCCTAGTTTCATGACAACAGGAGCGCGATCTCGAAATTCGAAAAAAATGGCATGTACCTGAGCTTTTGTAACGAATCGATGCGATATATCGCACGTCGCTCCGACACAACAAATGGCAACCGTTGAATCACCCTGAAACTAATTTTCACGTGGAGGAGACGCTTTTGAGTTCAATATATCAAACCAAATTACACTCAGCGTACATCAATCAGGAAAACTCAAATTAGAAAATGACCACCGGAAGTAACTTTTACACTCATTGGCCGTTATTGCATAGTGCAGAACCTCTAATAAAATGGTTATTCCTAACCGTTCACATTGGCCTGAACAGCCTCTAGTCACCTGTCCCGAAGCCGGAGAATCACCATTCTTAACATTCTCAGACGGTGAGACGGTGGCGAAAACGGACACCCGAATAAAAGGTTTATTTTTATCCATTTTCCTCGTGGACCGTTCGCGGGAAATTAAAGAAGCTCCGTTACGCAACGGCACAATTGACCAGCAATAAAACAAAACGCACCCGCCTTTTGACTCCAACAAGAACCTGGCATACTCATCACGGACTGCCTCACAGTAGATCGAGTCAATCAGAGAAGTTGGACATGAAATTTTGAACTAAAACTGCAAATTTTGATGTTTGATTCGTCACATTTACAATTTTGAGGGGTGCTTTCAGATGAAAATTTCACTAGAAAACTAACAGAACCAATTATAAAACCTCAAAGTTTGGCATGAACGGAGTTATGAGCTTTTAAAGTTTCCAAATTTTGTTCGACCATTCCCATTGACTCGATCCATTGTGCGCTTGTCAAGACGGTGCCTCACGAATTTTCACGAGCGATCGCTTAATTAATGATCCATCTTCCGTGCTGGGCAAGAACGTCGCATGACCATTTGAAGGTTGTCTAATTTTTGCCTATTTTATTTTTCTTGACTTTTTATATTATTCCTTGAATTTTATAGATACATGAAAATGAAATTATGAAAATTACTGCGAGAAGATTTCGAAGATGAAAATTTTCTTCCTATTTTCTCGACAAATTCTGAAGTGATTTTATTTTTACTTTTATTTACATACTTACAATCGACCGAAGAGGTTTGGATTAATATACTTTCTAGGCAAAACAAGCTACAAATTTTCGGATAAATAAAAAATATTGCTGCGTGAGGAGGGAAAGGAACACATAAATTGATTGAAGAGCCTGCCAAGACCGTTGTAGTGTGTGATTAGAGTCAAGTAGACTCTGGTTCTCCAAGTGAGCAACAAATTCAAATTTTTCGTGACCAATACCAAATAAAAACGTTAATGTCTTCATCAGGAATTAGTTTCAGTAATTTTAAGTGCAAAATTCGTGTTCTACGTAAAATTTTGAAGGAAAACCATATCGGTGGCCAAACTGCAAAACCACGTATCCACATTGCGATGTTCAGAAATTTCCGTTCCAATTTTATTTTTTCGAAGAGAAATAAGTTAACCTCATAACTTGAAATTCTTGATGTATATTCTGCTAATAAAAAGGAATCAAGGAATTTTTCAAGGAATTATTGGCTAGCTGTCTAAAGAAAAATTTAAGTATGACGAGAAACCTACAACAACGTAAACGGTGATTACTGCCATACTGCCGTGCTAAGGGAGAACGCCGTATGAACATTCGAGAGTTACCAAATTTTCTTCGATAAAATGTGAAATTTTGAGGAAAGTTATGAATATGTTTCCTTGAAATTTTCAGGGAATTTAGACAAAATCGGGAACAAAATTATCTGAAAAATTGGAAGAAAAATCTTTTTAGATTTACTAGAAAATTCTTGTTTTATCAAAGGAAATTTGGCAACGCCTGAAGGTTCATACGGCGTTTTTCCTTAGCACAGCAGCATAGCAAAGAGATTAGCAAGTGCATTTCTGTATGAGTAATGGTTAGCACATGCCTTTATGTATCGCAAGGTTCATCCCAGCATGCACTTACTACTCTTTTCGCCATCACGGCAGATAAGTGGTTACGCGCTTCAGCCATCGATACTTCAGAGTCCTTACATTTGTACCTTGTTTAGTGGTCTATTTGACAACGTGAGAATGGTCTTACGACGTTTTAGCATAGCAGGATTTGCCTCCGTGCTGCACGGCAGCGAATCCTGTCAAAAATGAAATACCGAGTGGAGTTCGTATCGGATGAGAGCGGAACCGCAAGAAACACCTTGGAGGTGCGTTCGGGCTCATCACGCTCTCCAGGAGGTCATGGTCCTTCGCTTTGTACTAAGGCAAAACGTCGTATGAACCTCCTTACGTTGCCAAATTTCCTACCATAAAATGCGTACGATTGGGAAAGTTGTGAATATATTTTTTCCACTTTTTTCAGACAATTTTGTTCGCAATTTAATCTAAAATATTTGAAAATTTCAAGGAAAAACATTCGTAACTTTCTTCCAAAATAAATTTTATATCAAGGAAAATTTGGCAACGTTCGAATGTTCGTACGACGTTTTTCCATAGCACAGCAGTGCGCTTCTCGCACGCTTTTTGTCGCACTTGCTGTGCTTTTCCTCTGCCAAACATCGATTTTCAACTAATCCCGCACTTATCGATTGAAGGTCGGATTGTCCTGCGAATAACGCCTTAAAGTATAGAATTGATATTTTCTTTTCGCCATTTCACTTCCGTTTTGCTTTTTCGTCGCGTCTCGGTCGTGATCTTCTTCTCTTTTTTTTGACCAGTGCTAAAAATAAAACTTACGTCGAGTGCAAAAAAGAAACCTTGGGATTGAGAAGGATTTAATGGGTTGAGACAGACTTGAGAATAATGGAAGTTTAGAGTGGAATAATTTGTCAAGGCTTTAAGGTAACCATATATTTTTAAATACTTTGCAATGTAAAAAATATTGAAGGTAAATACACATTTTTTTTTTTTTTTTTTTTTTTTTTTTGAAGAGGCCAAGAATGTCAAATGGCGAATATAAACAGATTTATAGGCTGAATCTAAAAATTTCATCAATTTTCCCCATAACGGAAGTATTTTTCCAAACTTAAAGTTTCCGGAACAACAAAATTTTCCAGAAAAATTCAATTTTCCGAAAAGCTGGAGCACGGTAGTATAAAACGGATGTACTTTTCAAATCCAACAGCCCAGAAATGCGTGAGAATACATTAATGTCAAACATGAGAACTTTACTCACTTGGTTGCAAGTTATTCAAAAGCTCAAATTATAATTCAGCTTCTTGAATGAATAATCAAAGTAATATAGATCTGTAAGAATTGAGATTTATACTTATTCTCAGATGAAAATACTAAAAATTTTCTATATTTGTATCTCCAAACTCCTCGAAGTTTGCGTCAATTTTTTTTTTCAAAGAGCGATGATTGTTGCGCCTGTTTCATCAAAATTAAGTACTTCACGCATTTCCTAGATCTTACGCCGCAATTTAAAGTGGCAAAACGTTTTTAAGGACCGATATCCACATAAGTACAAGTCAAAAACGAGGAGGAGAAGAAGAAAAAGGCTTGGGAAACATAATGATAAGGAAAAGAAACGAACAGAGCGACAGAAGCAAACATAATTCTACGAGTTCTTCTACCTCTATTTTTCATCATTTAATTTCTTGGCATATGTGCAAAATATGGGGTGCAGAGAAGGGAAATTTAATGTGATTTTAAGCGGTGGGAGTGGTGAAAAAAGAATGAGGAACTGCTCAGAAAAATTTTATCGTGAACTATTAAACCTACTGCAAATATAGTTTTCGACATGACGCTAATTGGTCGTAGCATCACACTGACAATTAAAACTGATGATAATTGTTATTTTTACAAACAGTGGGTATGATAGTTTCTTTTGGTCTAAAAGATTTTCAACTCCTTTAAGATAGGCTTCCGTTTCGCACCAAAAAACTCCCCTTGAACTTGTAATGTAAGGTGACTCGCGGAAAGGTAATGGGAGGAGTTCCTTATTGTTCGTTTACTTTTCTGACGCAGCGTTCAATTCCTTTTCGTCGGTTATGGTTGTAGCAGATATTCGTGAAAAGCTGACGTACAACGAACGGAAGCTAGTTAGTCATTCTAAAGCTGCCAATTTCAGCTGCCTCCATACCTGTGCCCAAAACAGAAACAAACAAATATTATTATTTTTTTTTATTTTTTTTACTTTAATCGATAAGTGCTTTCAATCATTTCAGGGCAGAATATATTCAGTTTTCTCACTTAGTCACATTAGATGATCTAGTCGCACCGATCGTAAGATTTCATGACAGGGTGTTAATTTCTTTTGGGATATTTTTTCATGAATCAACATATTTCGTTACTTAGATCTGCCAATCGGTTTTTAATTAGTCATGGCAATTTATTTATCTTTTTACTTTTTAATTTTTATTACATCAAGATTAATTACACCGGTAAATGCCATTTTTATGACTTAATACATCATTTTATTTCTAATACCTGCTCAAGATAATTCAAGGGAATCTTCGTGAATTAAAATACTTAAGAGCGTTTGTGAGACTTAAAATGGCTAAGGTTAATAACGCCTTGAATCAGATAAGGTAAGTGCCGCGACTTGATTTTCAAGACCACACGCATGAGCTTAGATAGAAGGTGTCTGAATATGCGATCCCCAAAACTACTTATCACAACAGATTAAGCTGCGAGAAATTCAGAATTTTTTCGACAAAATATAAAAACAACTCATCTTTTGCAGCGTGACCTGCTCACAGGAAGTCACATTCTGCTGCTTCAAGTGCATTAGTACTCTCCTTTAGATCATTTTTGCCACATGTGCTATGGTTAAAATATATTACGTTTCGTTTAAGCATGCAAAAAATGTTTTCGCAATGCATTACGAGGTAACGCGAGAGTAATACTCATTTTTCTTCAGAAATATGCAAATCATTCGAGGAAAGTTTTCGAGGCTGCAAACATCGTGCGTGTTCCCAGAAAATCAGCGACTTAAAAAATTAACTAGGTCCAGAAAATGACTCTGTTCTGTTTTGGTACTTCACCGAATGAAGGTTATGAGCGAAGTTAGACAACTTTAGAATATAGTGAGAATAATACAATAGAGTACCATAACAGCGGTGCATCAAGAAAAATCAAATCTGATCGAAACAAATGTTTTAAAAGCTCACACTAATAGTTCCATGTAGGAATAGTTCATGTTTGGACATCCAAAACATGCCACATTTATTTTATTTATTAATACATTTATTAATCAAGAAATTATATATTGGAGCATCACTTATATGGTAATTTTAACCATAGTTTTTTTCTCAGTGTATATATATATGAAAAAAAGTTTCCAAATTGTTCATCGATCACTAAGATTCAACTGTCCGCTTGAATGTATTCTTGAAGAATACATTCTCGCCATTTTTTGAAAAACAATCCGGATGGACACATCTGTGTCTGTGGTCTACGCATAAAATATTTCAAATTTTTGAGGGATGAAATTAGGATTTGGCATTCGATACAGAGATCGACTGCTTTACCAATGCAACGTTTTCTCTTCTTTTTTTGTGGTCAAATCCCATAAATTCTATCACTATATATTATCAAATTTGACAGTAACTCTACCTTACTCCCTGATGCCGATTTTTTTCGGTCCTTCCACCGTACTTAAATATACTTAGGACGGGTTTCGACTGCACCTAAGTCCGGCTTAGCGCTTCTGATTAGCCGGTGGTGCGGTTTGAACTCATCGATGGATGTTGCACTCCGTGTGAAAGAGCCGACAAAATTCGGTCCCTGACGTTACTTCGATAGTTATAGCGCTGGATACGCAAGATTATTCTTCTCGACTGGCAACGAAGCTTTGCGTGGTCATGGTCCTCAGGAACGAAGACTTTGTCTTGCGTGGGCGTTAGCCACTCAGAATGGGGCTTTAGGTTTACTTTTCGCACCATCATCTGCGTTTTTCTCATGATTCGGGAGTTCAGGAGGCCGCGACCCGGCTGCCCGGGGAAACAATCGCCCGATCGCACCGTCCGTCAAGGACATCAGATCCGATCCGATCCGCCGCTGATTTTCGGTGAAACTTGGATGTCCACGTCGCGCATCGTGCCTCGATCCCCTGTATCCTCGCACCGTTGCCATTTTGAACGAATTAAGATAATTTTTCCGCAGTTTTTCTCTGAAAAAAAATTACGGGCTATAAGTCCTGCATAGACGATCAAATTCCGAACCAATTCCGATCAAAGTAGACATGCTGATGACTGGTGGTCACCATCTACCATCAAATTTTGACGGGCCGCACTTTTTTGTTCAAAGTAAGATCAGAACGGAGTGCCACCATTCATCATTTCCTGCCACAGGAAACATTTCTGCCAAGTTTTCATTTTAAAATGAAGCAAATTAATGAGTTTAAGACAGATGACTCCCGACACTTTGATACTACTTTGATCGGAATTGGTTCGGGAATTTGATCGTCTATCGAGGCCTATACAGGCATACTGTCCGTTCCGAGCTCAGAAGCCGAGAGTTCTGAGTGCTGAAGCCGTAGCTTCGATTGCTCCGGATGCTACGCCCGGAAATTTCGGCCTCTGAGCCCGGAACTTTTGGCCTCTGAGCCCGGAACGCGGCCGGTATGTCTATACAGCCCAGAACGCGGACGGTATGTCTATACAGCCCGTAATTATGGCTTTCATGCCCGGGGTTTTTTTTTTCAGTTGAGTCCTTTGTGTAGCTGAACTGGCGTAAAATTTTCGTTGAATTCATATCGATAAAATCAAAAAACTTGGTAGACTTTGACTTCTTAGCGAAGAAAAGAGCGGTAGGCCCCGTTCTTGATTCAATAGAATCAATTCCAACGAACAAAATTGCAAATTTGGTAACTTTAGTGACAAAGAGAGTGGGGTTACAAAGGGGGGTAATTTGAAAAATGAGGAGAGAAAAGGAAAAAGGGAAAATTAAAGGGAGATATCCAAAAGTATTCGTAAAAAAGACGACAAATCAAGTCCAAATTTGAATAAAAGGCAAACATTTTTAAGTCTCATTGACAGAAGATTGACTTATCTAACTAATCGATAAATCGATAGACGCAATACTTTTCTGTGGCCAAGACATTGCATTTTAGAAACCCCGGCACTAAAAGTCGAAGCAATGTAATCAGGTGGGGCAAAAGTTACAATCGGAGGTCATATCGCTCTTTTCCATCATATGGACTGCATTTTGCAATTTGGAACTATAAAATCCGACCCGGTTTAAAAACAACGTATGTGCCATTAGTTCCCCTATGCACATAAGTGTTTTTTCAAACGAGCCGGAATTTATAGGTCCTAATTGCAAAATGTAGTCCATATGATGATCGTTGAGTAACCACTCGAGCAACAACAAAAATTCGCCTGATGATAACTGGTCACTATCGGGGTGAGCATTTTGACTACGCAAATTCTTGAAAATTAAATTCGAATTTCTAAAGAAACTCTCTCCAACTCTTTGGTCAGCAGTCATAACTAGTATATCTGAACGCTGCTGACTTCCGTCAATGACGTCTACACTAATTCTGAGATAGCAGCGAGGGGTCTCTGAAGTGTATATCCTTCGGTCATGCGTGACGCGCATTCTTCGCAAAATCGGCAACTCTGCGTCGGGCTGAAGATACATCTGTACCAAACGCAAGAGAGTGCTGACGTGACGTCGAGCTGTGCCCATCGTCGACGTCAAGGATCGTCTTTCCTTGCCCGGCCTATCGAGCGTGACGTCCCGTGACGTCTCGGGCTGCGCGGCGGAGGAGCTGCCCTCATTTCGGCTGTCCACCCGGCGAGCCGCCTCAATGTTTCCAGGAAATCGGGGAAAACTTCTTCGGCGAGTTTGACCTAAGGTCATTCCTCGGCATGTTAAGCGAACGATTTTTGGGCGCTTCTGGCCACCAGATGCTCCCTTTCCAGCCGTTGGGACACCCTGATGTAACATGTATACATGGTACATAACGTATTGTCTCATGGGGAATGACGCTATTTTGGTGCAGGCGCCAAAATTTGAATTTTTTAAGTTTTTTGTGGTTGTAAAGACCGGTGTCAAATGTTGAGCTTTTGATGAAAAATGTGTGTACGGACGTATTACCCGGCTAAATTATTTTTGGGTCTCGCAATGTTTAAATATTTATATAGCAAACGTTCTCTTCATGACTACTTTTGAAACAGTCACGTGGCTTTTTCATTTTTCTTCCTACAATGACGTATTGTTGGGCTCATTCTGTGGCCGCCATCCCACTTCAATGTTTTTTCCTTTCCCCCCCTCTTTTTAGGTTTTGATGGAATTCAATTTTGAAGGGAACGCAAGACATCCGAGCCGATGTCATGGGAACTTTACCGTAGGGGTTTACAATCCTGTGAAAGTTGCTTTTGGTCATCAATCCTACGCCTGGTAATTATAGGTAAAAAAGATGTCAAGAAGAATGAATAAGATACGTTAATTATCTCCACAGATAATTTTCAAGAGATTTGTAGCATAGCGTCAAATCGCGCGAAAGAAACTTCGGCGATTTTTCACCGTTACTGTCTCCGAGGGGCGCGGCTCTCGCGTTCTTGTACATGAACTTGATAAACAATTATTAAAAAATTACATAAAATTAGGAGGACGCACCACCTTAACGCTTCATGACCCAACCCTTCTAAGCGCTTCGCGCATCAGGTCTTATGCGTTACGCGTTACTCTAATGCTTTTATATTAAAGAGAATATAATATATTCCGTTTCCGCGTCACGCCTCTTTTCCTACTTATGCGTTAAAGTCTCCGTTGAAAATGAATGGATTTGCGATTGTCGCGATACACGATTCAGTTTTCCAGCCGTAACCTTCCAGGCAATCATTGACAGTGTTAGACTAGGCCCATTTGCGGAAAAAAGGGAGGCGTTTATATCGCATCACTTCCTAAAAAAGTCGCAAACCTAAAATTAGATAATGCACTGAAAAAAAAACTCCGGCCGTGGGAGCCGCAATTACGGGCAGACATACCGTCCGTTCCGGGCTCAAAGGCCGAAAATTCCGGCTGCTGGAGCCGTAGCTTCGGCCTCTGAACCCGGAGCAATCAAAGCTACGCCTCCAGCAGCCGGAATTTTCGGCCTTTCAGCCCGGAACGGACGGTATGTCTATATAGCCCGTAATTGCGGCTCCCACGGCCGGAGTTTTTTTTTTCAGAGTGAGGTTGACGGAACTCGGATCTATAGACTTTCGGTCGGCATACATTTTCGAAGCCTATCGACCAATGCTGCCGTGCTAGGGATGAACACCGGATGAACTTAAGGCGTTGCCACATTTCCTCTGATAATATTCAAATTTCCTGGTGAAGTTATGAATATTTTCCTCCTAATTTTTCAGATAATTTTTTTCGCAATTTTACCTGAAGTTCCTGAAAATTTCAGGGAAAAACATTCATAACTTCCCACAAGAATGATCATTTTATCGAAGGAAATTTGGCAACTCGCGAATGTTCATACGGCGTTTTTCCTTAGCACGGCAGAATAGGATTGTTTGTTTATTTACGGCTGTAAGGGCATCATGATAGCCTAAAACTCGTAGACCAATCAAAAAGCGGCACAACTTTCCCGTACTAAAAAGACAGGGGTGGCCATATACTCTGTCTATGCAAATGTAGGTACTCTACGTAGAGAGGAAGGATAGCGGATGCGTACTGCGGTAGCGTTCGGCGGTGCAGAATCTAGCTCCGATGTCAGAAGTCAAGAGTAATTCACCTTGGAACAGAAAATTCAAGCGATTGCGCAAAGCCTGGCTCTCGCCGCGTGCCCCTGGCCGCAGTTGCTGACCAGACGGAAATTATCGAGCTTTCGCGCACTTCGGGGGAAAGCTGCATTTTCGGGCACAGGCGACAGCGCTGCACAGTGGGTCGAGTCGATCAGAGAGGTCGGACATGAAATTTTAGACTAAAACTGCAAATTTTGACGATTGTTTCGTCACATTAAAAATTTTTAAGGGTGCTACTTGAATAAAATTTCCCGAGGAAACCAATGAAACCACTTTTAGGACCTCAAAGTTTTGTATAAACGGAGATATAAGCTTTTCGACGGTGAAACTACCAGACCACGTATATCGGTTTGCGACGTCGCAAACTTCCTGTCATACTTCATTTTCCAGATGGAAAACAATTCAACGTCAATTCTTGGAAACTTCCGTGATTTTTCTTCTTTGAGTGACGAAAAAGCTGCGAAAACTTAAATGAATGATTTTGGTTTGTTTTCCTTTACAAAAATAAAATGGGAGGAGAGATTTTTGAACACCGCAAACGAGATACGTGGTCTGGCAGTTTCACCGTCGTTTTATAGTTTCCCAATTTTGTCCGACCTCACCTGTTCTGCCGTGATAGCGAAAAGAGCCGTAAGTACAAAAATGAAGTTCAGAGAAAACGGGCTCAGAAGCTTCTGACCGGAAAATTTTATTGAATGAAGCCTCCGTACTTTGTCAAATTGCCACTAATCGTCCGGAAGACTCCTCGAAATCGTATGAATGATTTAAAGTCAACTGATTTTATTTCCATTACATATAAAGGGTATTTTCATTTTCCTGCTGGGTTATTGTTAAGCAAGACAGCCGTAAGTGCTATCCTCTGCATGCTTTTGTGGTTGCGTTTTCGACGCACAACTAACACATTTTCAGGTTAGAAATCGGCAGATGAGGGCGGCATTCCTCTTGAAAGCACTGTTTTCATTTGCTCTCATGCACCTACGGCTGTCTTGAAAAAACTATGTCATTTTTTGTGCACTTGCGGCTTTCTCATATGTCTCGTTTTCATTAAATTAGGATGAATTTTGCTGTTTTAGCTGTCTCAGTAATTTCATCTGAAATAATTTAGACGAATTTTGAAGAAAACTCGATTTCGAAAATTTGCACTTACGGCTCTCTTCGCTATCACGGCAGTATTGACTGGATCCACTGTGCGCTGGTGGCAAATTGCCACTTGCGCGCGCGGTGCATCTTCGCTAAACTCGACCGATTAACCCGTGCCGAGGAAAAAAACTCGCCCAGCCTTGGGTTGTGCAATCGATCCACTTCCGAATTTTCAATTACCAACGATCCTGTTGCACAATGTTTAGGCGCAGTTGGATGGTCACCGCGAAATGTCTCGGCCGCTCGCGACTTATGGCGAATCAAGAGATCTCTCTCCGTTCTCACATTATTAACCTCTGAGCTCGAGCGTTGAATTAAGTGTTTCAGGGTTAATTCTTTCTGGACTCTGTGCTTGGCGCGTTCGGCGATTCTTTGGCAACTCTTCGTAATGAGCAGGACGATTCTCAGAGATTGTGACCCTCGAAATTGGCTTCTAAGGAAAAGCGCAGCGTCGATGAAGAATAGCCCTATTAGCACAATTAGTGTTTAAAATGTTTCAAAAATGTGTCACTGAAATCAAAAAACATTGTCAACACATTTCATCGAAACATTTTAAACACGTTCAAAATGTTTTCATTCAGTTTTTAACACGTTTCAGACACTTCTCTATGTCACCCCAAATTTTTGTCAAACTGACACCCTATGCAGATGTTTCTGATACCTATTGAGGATGTAGCAAAGTTTCACTGATACGTTTCAGGAACATTTCTGAAACATATTTTTGAAAGGAAAGGTGATTGATGCTCTCACAAAATTGTTTCAGAAACGTTTCCAAAACATTTCGATGGTTTTCAAAATATTTCTTACGTTTCATCGAAACATATTAAACACGTTCAGAATGTGTTCATTCAGTTTTTAACACGTTTCAGACACTTCTCTATGTCACCCCAAATTCTTGTGTCGCCTACACCGTGGGAAGATGTTTCTGAAACCTATTGAGGATGTTTCAAAGTTTCACTGAATCGTTTCAGCAACATTTCTGTAACATGTGTTTGAGAAAATTAGGTTCTGACTGTTCACTATGAAATGTTTTAGAAATGTTTGCATGTTTCAGAAATGTGTTTCTTCGGGGGTTAACTAGAGGCTAAGTATCAAAAATTTTCAGACATTTGTTTTAATAACTAATGTCGCTGTGGAATTAGAACCATCACAACAGGAATCCCTTGATACCAACCATGCCTGAAGGCTGAATCGTTACACTTCATCATTATCAACCTATCAGAGGGATTAGAACACCTTCACTTTAGAAAAGTATACGTAAAGCACGATGTACGGTTTCAATATTCTAGATAATCCATAACTTATGAGCTTTTATGGAGATGAACTCGATTCATACAAGGAATTAAACGTGTTTATAACCTCCACATAATTAAATGTCCAAAAAGTATAGCTTGAGACGAAAAATTAAGCTGAAATTTGGTAAAATTGAGAAATTAAACGTTAACGCCCTCTGGTGGATTCAGTTTGAACCAGGAAAAGTTTTAGAAAGGTCCTAGAAATGTTTCTATGTTAATCAATGAAACATTTCTAAAACGTGTCAAAAACATTTTTAAGTGACGTATAAATTCAAACAAAATATTCAAAAAGGTTTTAGAGACATTTTGAAAATGTTTTGAAAAGGATTTGTTGAAACATTTTCAAAATGTGTTCCAAATATTTCAACTAAAACCACCCATTTCAGATGACATTTATAATTTGTTTTGGAAACGTTTTAACAAAGATTAATGAGATGAAGAAGAAATGTTTGGAAAATAATTTTGACTCAGTTCAACGTAACAAAGATCAAACTAGGTCAAAATGTTTTAAATTTGTTTCAAAAATGTTTCAGATGAAATGGTATTTTTCTAAATTCATACGAAATATTTCTGATATGTTTTAGAAATATTTCTGAAAAATCGCGTAAATTTTTTTTAAATTTGTTTTCAAAACAATTCAAAATTTTGGTAATCACGCATCAAAAAACTGAAAGTAAAACATTTCAAATTTATTTCCAATATATTTTTTAGGTACAAAATTTGGACGTAGGTTTCGGAATAATGTTTCCAAGATAGTTCTGAAACATTTCTATTTTGTTTCATTTTTTACAGCCGCAATTTATTTCAAATTTCTTTCTAATATATTTTGATTTTAATTTTTTTAATTTTAAAAAAAACGTTTTTAAAACGGTTCAAATTTGTATCAATGAAACCTCTGCAAAGCTTCGTGTCAATTATATATTTCAAAAATATTTCTGAAACGTTTCAGTGAGATGACACAAGTTAGACACCTATGAGATGTTTCTAAAATATTAGTGAAACGGGTTGTGCTACTAGGGAGGCTCTCAGAAAAAATCGACTTTAACGAATTGATTCAATTACATGGCGTCTAAGGACCGGTCTCGTGTTCATCCCCACTTTTCACACGTCCATATCGATGGCTATGCTGCCGTGCTAAGGAAAAACGCCGTATAAACTTTTAAGCGTTGCCAAATTTCTATTTATTGAACATGAATTTCCTGATCAATTTATGAATATTTTTCCTTTAATTTTTCGGATAATTTTATTTACAATATTACCTAAACTTCCTGAAAATGTCAAGGAAAAATATTCATAACTTTCCTCAAAAATAAACATTTTATCTTAGGAAATTTGGCAACTCTCGAGAGTTCATACGGTGTTCTTCCTTAGCACGGCAGCGATGGCTGATCGATAGGCTTCGAAAATGTATGCCGACCAAAAGTCTGTAGATCCGAGTTCCATCAACCTCATTATCTAATTTTAAGTCTACGACTTTCTTATAGGAAGTGATACAATTAAAACAACTCCCTTTTTTCCTCAAATGGGCCTGGTCTGATACTGTCAATGATTGCCTGGAAGGTTCCGGCTGGGAAACTGAATCGTGTATCGCGACTATTGTAAATCTATTCATTTTCAACGGAGACTTTAACGCAAAAGTAGGAAAATAAGCGTGACGCGGAAACGGAATACTGCCGTGCTGAAGAAGAACGCCGTATGAACCTTTAGGCGTTGCCAAATTTCCTTCGCTGAAACACAAATATCCGGGAAAATTTGCAAATATTTTTTTCAAATTTTTCAGATAATTTTGTTCGCAATTATGCCTAAAGTTCTTGCTGAGAATTTATTTGGAAAATTATTCATAACTTTCCTCAAAAATAAACATTTTATTGAAGGTAACTTGGCAACTCTCGATTGTTCACACGGCGTTCTTCCTTATCACGGCAGTATAAGAGTATATAGAGTGCAGAACCACGTATCCCTATTGCGGTGTTTCAAACTCTCTGCTCCTATTTTATTTGTTCGATGAGAAGAAAGTCAACTTTGTAGCTTAAAATGTTTACAGAATATTCTCCCGACGGAAAGAAAAAGCAAGGAAGTTTTCAAGACATTAAGTTGACTAATTTTCCAATGAAAAAATGCGTATTATGATAGGAGGTCTGCAACGTCACAAACGGAGATACGTGGTTTTGCACCTTGCCATCGATGGATCATTCCTTTTTATAATAACTTTGGCATGTGATATTATTTTTGAAAATTGGTAGAGCAATAATTAAAATAAAAGAACACACAGCAAAATAAGGTTTCTATATTTCACTTCAGCGATAAATAAAATTCAGCCACTTGGCTAGCGCTAGCTCAAGATTTTAAACAATCGCACCGCGGAATTCAAACTGTTGTGCAACCGTGAGAAAATACTACACGCCACCACTCATAAGAATGTGCACTCGCAATGTCATAAAAACGGTCAAACATTATCGCGCATCTCCATGGAGCAAGATTCGTTTTCGTTTTGCCCTTAAATCCCGACACCAAGCATGCTGCCGTGTTAAGGAGGAACGCCGCATGAACATTAGAGAGTTGCCAAATTTCCTCTCGGAAAATGTTCCTTTTTGAAAAAAATTATCAATATTTTTTCTTGAAATTTTTAGACTTTTTAGATAAAAATGCAAACCAAATTACCTGAGAAATTTGAAGACAAATATTCACAAATGATCTTGAAATTAGTGATTTTTCAAAGGAAATTTGGCAACTCCTGAAGGTTCATACGGCGTTCTTATTTTGCACGGCAGCATGAGCGACTGGGCGTGCATAGGTCATTTTGCTTGGGGGACCCTGCCCCCCTTCCATCAGAGCGCCTCCCCCGAGAAATTATTGAAAGTTGAAATCCATTTGAACGCAATTTGAGGCTATCTGTGACGGAGATTTTCCATCAACTTCTGCATAATAATTACGCTTTTTGTCTCATACTTTCAGTGCAAAATACTTTCGCATTGCTGCGTTCAAAACATCTGGAAATTTTTTTGAAATTTGAACTCTATTTGAACACATTTCGAGGCCTCCAAAATGAAAATTTTAGAAAATGCAAAATGAATGAACACGGTGTTTTAATTTAAGACTGTATACATCTAGAGAGATAATCCTCCTCGGCGATGGTTTTTCCCACATCCAGAATTTCTGGAGGGGGGCCAGATGATATACTATTCTCAATTGTAGGGGGGGAGGGAACCAACCCCCTGGACCCCCTTTTGTACGCCTATGACACCGAGCATTAGTGTTTATTCATAATCAACTGAAAAGTACGCTCAGTTCGTATTTCCTCGCCCAAAAGAAAATCTTGACTCCCCAAAAGTACCCCGCCCGATTACGCTGCATAGACGGATTACAATTTGTTTCCCTGTTTGCGTCAATCAGTTGCCATATTGGTCGAATCTAGGTTACATTACCTCGAGTCATTAGATAAGCAAGGAAAAACGCGCTGGATAGAAGGAAGAATCCAAACTATAAGTGAACGTTTTATTAATCACTTTCTTTCCCTTCTAATTAATCGTATTCTCACTGAGAGCTTCACCTCATAAAAAATATGAACTTAAATTTCTCAATGATTGAAGCAGTCTATAAGCCTGGAGTTACATACATTGATTGTCCGAAAAGAAAGGCATTACTTTTACATTGCTAATACTGAGTCCCAGGGTCTACCAACTTTTGTAGTAGTAGTAATCACGTTGCCTTTGTGTTGATACGCGTTGTTCCAGAATTGAGTTACACTGCAGAAGCAACTTAAACAACAGAAGAAAGCAGGAATTCATTACTACCTTAAAGTCTCGCGCCCTGATGACACAAACACTTTAACTTTAATCCACAGGAAAGTTGTGCAATATTTCTGACCATGAACTTTTACAGATTCTCAGAAAAAAAAACTTTGAGGTCAGTTCCTTGCGACTGATAAAAAAAATTGATCGAGTTAGATAAGAGTCCATATCCTTGATTGACCCTTACGTAAAATATCGATTCAGCTATAGAGACTTTTATCTCAAATATTTCTGAAGAAATCATCTAAATTCAAATTTTTCCTCTGCATGAGACATTTCAACGGACATAGCGATCAGGTTTCGCTGAAAAAAGCGGAAAACTAACTGGAACTTTGCCTGAAAAAAAAGTGAATGAGAAAACTTAATGAGTAAGGGGCAGTGTACGCGCCGAGCAAGGTCAAGTTCAAACTTTAAAGCCACACCTCCGTCTTTATTACGTGACGATCACACCTCTATCGTGGCGTACTCAGCGATTAATCGATCTATCTGACACTTTAAACCTATGAAAAAGGATCGATATCGGAATACACCTCTAAAATCGATTATTGAACATAGTTTCGAATGAGTTATATCGATAGCCGATGGTTTCGCGCATCACAATCGAATTTTATCTTCTCTATCTTGTTTTACTCACGGATTTGATCATTTTTCCAATCATCGAATCTTGATCGGAAATGGAAAGTCATGGAATGTGTTCGCAATCAGATTGGAATGGAACAAAAAATTCGCCCTCTAAAAACTAGCATCTATTATTGATTCTTTCCGAATTTGGCGTCGTAGGCAATTTCAAAATTAATGATGCACCATTAATTTTTCAAAATGGATCATAAGATAGGGTCAGAATTAACCTACCGTGGGAAATTTTATTTCGTCAAAATGTCTCGCGAAACACACTTTCAACACACCAAAGTTTCTGAAACTAAGTATTAGTTGGGGTTCAGTGTTATTAATTTACAGTAGAATTAGTAATTTCACATTTTCCGCCGTCAAAACAATCAAAATCAATGTAGTAAGTCACAACAGCAATTGAACACAAACGTATACATTTTGAAAATAACTGCAGTTTGGCTAACGTGATTTCAACCGGGTACAGAAAAAATCCGTGGACGTTATAGTGTAAGTAATCCTTCGGACTCCCTTTTTACAATTCATCGTGGAATCTCAAGAGATATGATAAGCCAATTTTTATGTTAGAAATCCAAAATCAGTGATTCTTTTTATGTAAGGAAGAAAAGGAGTGAAAAAAATAGTAGAAGGATCTAGGTGAATTAGCAATCTGTAAATTATTGTTCGAATGTGAAACGGCACCACTGCACTAATACCACACCATTCATTCATAAACTATTTCACGCCTCCTGCTTTGTGCTACTGGAATTAACATTCCTCTTGCACGTCTTAGAAATTTGGTTGAATGTCAAAGGTGATACGACATTTTTTATAGAGGATGACCAGTAGCGAAATTCCATGATTGTGGTCCATAAATCTTATCTCTCCCTCGAAAATGTGTAAGGGAGAAATTCATGCGCACACACCTAGCCATCTTACTTTTCTCATGTTCCAATTCACTTCTACACGTCTTAGAAATTTGGTTGAATGTCAAAGGTGATAACGACATTTTTTATAGAGGATGACCAGTAGCGAAATGCCACGACCGGGGTCCATAAATCTTACCTCTCCCTCGAAAATGTGTAAGGGGAACATTTATACGCTCACTCCAGGACATCTTAATTTTCTCATGTTTCAATTCACTTTTTACTCTTTCCATCAAAGAAAAAATATCGAAAAATGAGTCAAATTAAAGGTCCATCGCAAGTGAAATCTTAAAATAATTTACAAATAACTGTTCATAAATATTTACATATAGTTTTTCCTACACACAAATGGACTGATATCTGCACTATTTTTGAGATATGTACTTTGCCAAACGTGTTTTTGCATACGGCATCACTATTCATGCCAATAAATTCTTCCTCTTCATCATCGTCTTCTTCATTTTCTGCTTCTGCTTCTCCTTCTTCTTCTTCTTCTTCTCTTCTTCTTCCTCTTCTTCTTCTTCTTCTTCTTCTTCTTCTTCTACTTCTTCTCTTCTTCTTAGGATTCTTATTACTTTTTTTACTTCTTATCTTTCGGCCACCTATGGTGTAACGGTTGTAGCAATTAAGTAATGAGTCTAGTCAAGAGGTCTTGGGTTCGATTCCCGGCTAGGCCAATTTGATGATCTCAAATGATGGCTACCCGGTGCTGGTTAATGAGTAAAGACTGCAGGGAGAAGGGGCTGTAACTGAAAAGCACCGGATTATCCCACGGAGGTGTTGTGCAAAGAAAAATTGGGGAAAATTCGCTTTCTCTTTCACTTTTTATTACTTTCCTTTTCACCATATCCTTCCTCTGCTTCTCTTTCTTCTTTTCTATCTCCTTCCTCTTCTCCCACATCAATGAAACTTAGAAATAAAAAATAAATATTCACTATTTTATTCAGGACTCTAAAACCGTAGCCGAGGCCATTAAATTACGCAATGCAACCAATACCAAGACCTTGTACGCGAGACTTAAACGCGAGGCTAGAAAAATAAGCAAATTGAAAGTATGAACTCTCGATTGTAAAACGATTTCGTAACGATTTACGTAAACGTTTTCAATTTTCATAAGATTCTCTTGAGCCCTCTTCGTTTTTTTGATATTTTTTCTGCAGTCTATTTATAACTTCAATATACTAAAACAAACAACAAGGTGGAATTATTCAGTAACCAGAGGGTGAGCATTTAATTTATGCAAGAAATCGATCCCTCTCACCAATCACCCCTCGTAATCGAATTTTTGGCTCAGAATTAGACAGAGCAGATTTAGAAGATCAAAACACCTGAGTAAATTTAAATATAAAGTTATTTGACATGAATATTCAGATATTCATGCCGTAGAAATCCTCGAGATAGTATAATCCTAACATTCAGTCCTCCGGTCAAATGCTTCATAAACTTGATTGAAATGATAGTTTCTCCGAAATCCAACATTATAATTGTATAAAATTATTTGATTATTTAATTGTTTGTATCAATTGATTCCTTCTGCATTTACATGATCAATACAAATGGTAACTTGTAGAAAGACTTTTGATAGTAGATAAATACTTTTTGGTACATGAAAGCTTTTTTCAATCACCAATCATCTCTGTCTCCATATTTAAACAAATTTTTATATTGAGTTTATGAAGCAAGTTTTTGGATGCTAATTTTTTGTTTTGATAGATGAAATGTCATCGTAAACTTTCTTCAGCTAAGAATCCAATTAGGAAAATAAAAATTAAGGAAAAATATCTATATAAAGCTTGATATGCCATGGAAGATGGGTATGATAATTTTTACGGATTTTTTGATAATTTTGTATGTTATCTCTCTTTAAATGAAGGTACATTATCAAGGTCAAGGTTCTGCGTCGTGAAATCTAAGCTTTAAAATATGTCGTACTAAATATTTTACGGATCTTGTTATTAACGGCAATCATATATTCTGCTTTACAAACACTATACTAAAATGTATTGGTTTTGTTTTTTTTAACTCATAAAGCTAAAAAAATCAATTGCTAAATTTAATATTCCTATCTAAAATGCACGTTCTAGACAAGCCACAGGCAGATTCATCATATTATGCAAGTCATCGGCATCGTAGTGGACAGATGTATCACTGGTTCTCTCACTTCAACTAATTTATGCACACGAGTATTTTTTTCTTTTAATAATTCACACATTTAAGAAGTTTTTCCCCGTTTCATTTTCAATTTCGGTATCGCTTGAGTCATCAAATTGATTGAAATTTCCATTCTTCCATCTGAGCATTGATTTTTTTTTTCAATAAGCCAAGAAAAAAGATAGAGTTCATTGATTTCTTTGTGACCAGCCCACACTCTTTCCGCAGAGCGATTACGTGAAACATTTGCGGCGAATAAAGAAAAAAGAATCTGATTGAATCGGATAATAAGTTGTAGCTTGTGGCGTCTGCTAAAACGAGACATTTTTTGCAAGCAAGTTTTCTTGCCGAAAGGAATGCTTGGAGGGTGACCGCTTCCTGGCTGTTTGCGGGAAATTCTACAGTTCCGAATTCGAACAAACAGATAAGTGTCAAATTAGCCAGTGGTCAAAACTCTTATTCTAATTTTAGGAATACCTGATTTACGGCTTCACTCATTCTTTTTTCTGTACTGCCATGTGAAAAGAAAACGCCGCACAGGCAATCACACATATTGCGAAATTTTTCCAATCAAATTGTTAAGTCCTGAGAACAGTTATACGAATATTTTTCCCTGGAAATTTTCAGATGTTTAAGAGTAGTTGGACAGCGTTAAGGAGGAATAAACCAAGCCACATCAGCTATTATTACCAAATTTAATTGGACAGTTCAATTTTTTACAAGAAAACGATCGTGCGGATTTTTGTGCAAATTTCAGTTAATTTTCTGCATAGTACGAGGTGAACTCTGTAAAATTTTCAGAGGAATCCACACAAACTTTCTCTTGTGAAAAATTAAATTGTTCAATTAAATTTGGCAATAGCTGGCGTGGCTTGGCGCCTTTCAGCTAAATGAGATCCAATTAGGAATAATATATTTTGAGAAATTGTGAAAAAAATATTCACAAGTTTGTAGAAAAATTTTTATTTTACCGAGAGAAATTCGGCAACGTCTAAAGGCTGAAACGGCGTTTTTTCTCAGCACAGCAACGCACCCATCAAGACTTTTTCATCGACTTTTAGACTAATTTGGACCTTGCGCGATCTCGTGTAGCAAGCTCGTTTCATAGCATACCATGTACTAATTTGTAAACGCATACACCTAGGCAATGAATGAATGAATGACAACCATAAATCATGGGTACGATAGCATCTCGCGGAAAAAAAACAATGACCTTTACGTCTGACCGACCGCCCACATCAAAACAATGGATTTCGGAACAACTTTGATGCTCCGCCGATCAACGGCTTCAAATCGTCGCTCCTCTAACGTAAGGGCATAACTCAATTTTCTCATGAGCCCTAGAAAGCATGGCGATATATGCAGAGCAGGGCTCATACAAAAATCGAGATACGCCCTTACGTCAGAGGAGCGGCAAAATGATACGCCTTGAGTGTGGAGTAACGGACACCAACCGTGAGATGAAAAGCAACGTTGCCAAAAATAATTTCGAAAAATCTAGTCGCCTTTTCTGAGTAGCGAAAACTCATACCGCTTTATTGTTTCGGTTACTGTTCGAGACTGTAATTAGGTATATAGGCACAGCCTAGCCATTGGGTACAGGCGGATCCGGGAGGGGGGGGGGGGTTAGGAGGCGTGCGTGCGCCCCCCTCCCTTTCGCCAGAGAAAAATGAAGAAGAAAAAGAGGAGGAAAAAAGAGGGAGGGAAAATAGAGAAGAAGGAGGAAATGCGCTTACATTTGGTAATAACGAAATTGACTCGAACTGCATATTACATGTGACGGCACATGTGACCCTTATCAACGACAACTACCTAATACTAACTAACTTGTCGTTGATACGGTTGGGTACTTGCTTAACAATTGCAAGTAAGTTTTCTGTTGAAAACTCCTTCAATACGCCACTTCTGCAATTTAAGCTGCTTAGGAGTAGATATAGTTGTATCAAGCATTTCTCACCTCGCGCAGTTTTGAAGAAAAGAACAGATACGGTAAAAAGGAGGAGGAAATAAGTTTGTTGACTCTACCGAGCCAAGTAATTGGGCTTAGAGATAATTGATTACATTACTTTTGATTATATTCTTGCTTTTTATATGAACTAAGCGAAACATCCTCACTAGCCAATATCTTCCACCCTTCGCTTTAATGTGTAAAAATAATGGTTGATTATTAAGTTTGATTAAGTTGATTTTAAAAGCATACAGTTTTCAAAGTCTACAGGGCCATATCCGACCATCATCAACGTATGTGTTCTAGAAATTGCACTAGCGATCTCTTTTGGGGTCATCTCATCACGTCTTCTGAGCCAACTTAGGGTTTGCCTCCTTGAAATTCTGCCAATACATTCCCAACGTTGAAGTAACCCGCATCTTGCAAAAACAAACCAGGAGGTTTGTAAAATTGTTAAGTCAGTGTAACTTTATCTTAAAATGATATAACGGAAAATAATAACTGCGGGTACTTTTTTGGAAGTGACATTTTATTAATGCATAGCATAGATAGAAAAAGTTTACATTCATTCTATTTCCTAAAGAATAAAATAAGCTGCAAAATTGTAACAATATTGAAATGCTCTTGGTTTCAGTCCAAAGTGTAATTATCATAAGGGTATCTCGTGGAAATAGCTGTTTAAGGAAATTTTTCAATCTTGTTAATTCTTGTTACAATGTTGTCTAATTGCTGGAAGTAATTTAATTAATCTTGAGAAGAGAAAATAATATGAATCAATCATCACTTGTGAGTCTCTTAGTGCGTTTGGAAAATTACGAAGAGTGACATCGATAGCTGAAGGCGGAAAATGCGTATCTAAGTTATAATTTTTAAAAGCTCCGATCATACTATATTTAATTGTATTTTATTTTATTTTGTTGTTTTTTTCATCAATTTATTTAATTTTAGGAGAAAACAACCCTGAATAGCTCCTCGCAATTTCATGTGAATATTATTCAAGGCGTGAAGGAAATTGACAGAAAATAGTATTAAAAAAATGTTGGTTAGCTTCTTGTAATGAAAGAAAGCCATGAAGATATAAATCATGAGATTTGAAACGTAGCAATCGATAATACTCATTTTTCGACTTCGGACTATTGTCACGATCCTTTATTCAATGTGCAAGGTTCATGGCGGGAAATAATTTGATGATTATCGTTCAATGTGTCAACTCCACGCCCGGTGCGAATCGCACGCGCTACGAGAGTGTGATGACTTCAAGTTGAATTACCTCCTCCATATCGGCGACCTTGCTAAGTATTATTTTGGAATGTGTGTCGCTTAACGCTTACCCACTGTATCACATCGACCCTGATTACAGTTAACAGTCCGCGCTTACTCCGGCACATTTTATCCTCTTTTCGTCGTTTCGCGCCAGATTTCGGAGCTTTAAAATAGTCCTGCCGTGATAAGTAAAAACACGTAAAGCCCCCAGGAATTGCCATTTTTCCTTCGATAGAAAATGAGTACACTTGGAAAATTGAGCAAAAAGTTTCAAACTTTTCAAACTTTTTTTTTTTTTTTTGAGGATCCTGATTTCACAGGAATTTTTCCGGAGTTTTTTTACCGCTGACCACCCCCAAAAATCAACTTAAAAACGCCCCAAAATGCGAATTTTCAAAATGGTCACTTTTACGCGGGAACGCATCCGGTACACTCGTGACGTCACAGTTGATGACAAACCTGGTCTCTTCATTGTTTAAAATGTATTTCCCTATGAGGAATTGTCAGCCCCTTGATGAAGATACCAGGTTTGTCATGAACTGTGATGTCATGAGTGTACCAGATACATTCCCGCGTTAAAATGACAGTTTTGAATCGGTCGGTCCTCAAAATAGCTTTTTTGAGAGTGGGAGGTGATTTCAAAATGTTTAATACAGCCATTGTTCTTTTTGAGTTTGTCATTGGAATCAGACATCAATTGGACGTATTTCTATCAAACGGACCTATGTGCATTAAGACATGAGCCTTGAGACCCATAAAAATACATGCATACCAGGGCTCACGTCATAATGCACATAGTTCCGTTTGATAGAAATACGTCCAATTAGCAAATCCCCGCACCTTGCAACAAGCCCATTATGTGGATAGTAATTAGTAATCCCTCAAAAATTAACATTTAATCGGAGGAAATGTGACAGTTCTTCAATGTTCATACATCGTTTTTTCCTTAGCACGACAGATTTGCGCGAGGTGCAGGATGAACCAAGGGATATCCCTGGCCGTCCTAGACCTGAGCCTTTTTTTACCTCGAAAAATGCACTCCTTCCAATTGAAAACATAGAAGTACTCATTTGCTGAGGCATGAGTTAAATTTTACGATCAGGATTTAAAATTTTAGGCTTATTTTAGGAACAACGTATGATCTATTATTGTTACTACGCCGACAAATGCCGCCTTCTCTTCCTCTAATTCTACGTTTTTCCCTTTTCCCCCTTTTTTGCCCTCTTTTCCCTTTGCCTCTCTTCCATGTTTCTTCTCGTCTTATTCTCCTTTCATCTTCTTCGTCAGCTTTCCTCCTTATTTAATTCTTCTTTTTACTCTCCTCTTTCCCTTTCATCTCTTCATCTTAATTCCAGAATTTCTCTTTCCTTTTTCTTCTCCTCTATTCTCTCTCTTCTTTGCATTCTCCTTCAGTCAGAGAAACGCTAACATGGTACCAAGTAATTTATCTGAACAGTTTTAGCGGGGAAACGATGAGCCGACAAAAAATGTCTAATCGTAAAAAGAAGTAGAGGTGATCGTGATGTGAATAATATATATTGATTTATACTAATAAATTGTTTTTCGTACGAAATACCAAAATACTTGATGAGACAGAGATTATTCAGTATCCGGAATTTTATGCCCAACAATAAGCTGAGCAGACTATAAATACGCATACTGGCCGCTAACGCATTATTTGGACTGAGACCTGCCTTCTTCTCTTTAATTGGATTAGAAAATCAAATATTTTAATAAGAAACGGAGAGTTTCTGTATGTTTTAGGGGACAGGTGGAGGGGTTATTTGTCTGTCTCTTAGAGAAAACGAAACCTTCCGTTTTTACTAAACAAGTTTTCTGCATTAGTTATCAAGAGTCTCTCATTTCCTCGCGACTGTCGGTGAATTTTCCTCCGCGCAAACCGAAATTCTGCGCTGGAAAATGAATTAATTATATCAAACACACCCCAGAACCTGCCCTCTACTCCGTTTTCGGTGACAGCTGGCCAGTGTGGCCATTTGTATTCCATACTTTCCCGATTACCACTTCACCGGTTAGTTAACCGCAAAGATCCATGATAAACTGTCTGAAAAATTAAGCAAAAAACACTTTCCAAAGACCTTGGTCGGTTATTTTTTTTCCTCGGTCATTTACAAACGGTGGACCTTGGTTATTCAACAGTACAATATAATAAGTGTTATACGATGAATTTTTCAAAGGTATATCGTTTGTGTCGAAATTTTGAAAATCAAATTTATGGTCCAGGAGAGGGGACAGGGAGGAATAGTATTGTTTTTTCTAAAAACCCATTTTATAGTATCCATTCCCCTTATGAGAATTGTATCATCATGGATTCTCTTTCCTTTCCCTTCCACCCAGCATCACGCGGCATTTTTGGCCGTATTGCCGTGCCAAGGAATAGGTAATGCCGTAAGAACATTCCAGTTGTCAAATTTTCTCCGATAAAATATTTAATCCTGAAGAAAGTTACTCATTTTTTTCGGTGAAATTTTCAGAATTTTTACATCAAATTGCGAGGAAGATTGTCGAAAAAAGTGGAAGAAAAATGAATAAAATTGTTTAAGTAAATTTATTTTTTACCTTAAGGCTCTTACGGCGTTTCTTTCTTAGCGGGACTGAGGACGGTAAGGTATCAGTAAAAACATACGAATAAACGGTGAAATTCTACTATGTTTCCTAAAGTGTTCAATTAAAATCTACAGATACGTACAGCACATTAGATTCACATTTAAATTACTTCACACTTAATTAATTTTGTTTTTCGGCTTTTGTCTCGCTTCAGTCTAACTTTTTGATCAATGTAAATGACTCGAAATGATGCCTCGGTCAGAAAATAAATGAAAGTGTCGAAAGATCATCGCAATCCAGAGTGATGAGACTGTGTGTTTTGTAAGATGCCTTATCTCAAATAATTTATGCACAGGCATATACAGGCCTGTATTTTTTAGAGCCTTAACGATACACTAGTTTAGCACAGATGACTCGGCATTTTTACAACTTATGAAAGTCATCACTGGCAACAGTTTCTTCAGATACTTTAATACAAAAAGTGCATACGTCCCTAGGTTAGAGAGTTGTAATTCCTAAAATATAAATGTATACATTATTCTTTTAAGACGGGTTTGAATGTGACCATGCATTTCTAATAAATTCATTTTGTCACTATTTTACGGTACAACGTTCAAGAAAAGTATTTTTGGTCACACCATGTCCCTGCAATTCCTATCGTTACTTTTTTGATGGAGCCGTCTTGATAGCTTACCGAAAACCAATAGCACACCGCACTACTCTGAGGTCTCATCTGATTTTTCAAATTTTGACTGTTATTCTGAAACCAGAAAGGTTTCTTCTGATACTTCTTAAAATTGAGTTCTTCTTGTACAAGTCAATTGCAACATGATTCTTTCAAACGAGTCCCCGGAGCCGCCGCACAATGGATTGAGTCAGCGGGGGAGATCGGACAAAGTTCGGAAAATTTAAGAGCTCATAACTCCGTTCATAATATAAAACTTTGAGGTTTTAAAAGTGGTTCCATTGATTTCCTCGGGAAATGTTCTTCTAGATGTACCTATTGAAATTTGAAATGTGACGAATTAAACATCAAAATTTGCAGTTTTAGTTAAAAATTTCATGCCCGACCGCTCTGATAGGCTCGATTCACTGTGCGACATTTCAACTTTATCCTTTTCCGCTGATAAACGCGCATCATAATTTTTATCGCGCTCTCACATTTGAACCCAGACTACAGGTCAAACAAGTTGCTTGACTTCGATGGTAAAAGAGCATTTTTCCAATGTAATGCCAAAACGAAGTCATATAGAAAGGATACTTCAGAGACCCTGTGCCAAATTATGCCGTATCAACCGTAAGCTATGTAATCGAGTGATACAAAAGTTCCATTTGAAGGGCAACGCTACTTTTCGCCTAATGGCACTGATGAGCAAATTATTGGGTACAATTCGTACAAAATTCGCTAAACGATGAATGCCAAGTTGAACACTTCGCCAGGCAAATTTTTGCAGACTAGACAGGGATTGCTAAACTGGTTGTTCAGTTTTGGTCTACAGTCATCATCGGAAGATTCTGAGCGTTAAACTTCAATAGTAAATTTCAAACTTTACTACCATTTAAGGAAGGACGCAGTATGAACATTCAAGAGTCGCAAATTTCCCGTAAAACATAACGTATAAAACATGTATATTTAAGGAAAGAGATGTATATATATTTCCCCTGAAATTTCCAGATATTTCAGATTCAATGGCGAACAAAATTGTTTGAAAAATTTGAAGAAATATTTTCACAACTTACCCAGTGAATTCGTTTTTAATGGCAACGTCTGAAGGCTCATACGACGTTCTTCTATAGCAAGGCAGTATTTAAAGAGGATAACAGTGCAGGGTTTTCAAAATAAATTGCCTCTTGGCAAAATCCATAGGGATAATATACACACACAAAAATAAAAATGGTCTAAATCCTCGTCCAATTTCCTCCTCCTCCTTTCCTCCCATATGCTCCTCTTTCTACTCATTCTTCCTCTTCATCCGTCCCTCTTTCTTCTTCTCTTTCTTATTTTCCATCTCGAAGTCTCAAAGTGTATAAATTCCTGACAAAAACTTTCACACCATGTGAAGCCATAGTTCGGGGTCTTCGGGTATCATTTTCTCGGACAGGCAGTATAAAGACAAGTTCAAGGTATCCGTAGCCATGAACCAAAGCCCAGCACAGAATACAAAGATGGGAGGGGAGTGCGGGGGCAAGGGATTCTCGCGGAAGCAGTTGAGCGCTCAAATCGACGAAGACGCGATTTGAAATTTTATGGGTTCTAAACGGTATTAATTGCTGTCCGACAGGGAGTTGATATTCGCGACAATAATTACACGAGATGAGTGTTGTTCGTTGTAGTCTAATAGCCGGAAGTATGCCATCGCGCCAATATCAGTCCGAGCGAGTTCTCATCTTCGCTGCGTTGTCGCGTTAACACGCATGCACTAGTGTGAGTGGGAGCGTGAGTTTAAAATTAACAGGCCCAATGATTATTGTGAGGTTTTATTCTGAAAGGCAACTGTAAACAGATACAACATATTTTTGAGACCCCACACTGCTATCTTCTAATTTAGTGTGGAAGTTACTTCCGGAGGTCTCTGTTCAAATTCGCATGATGATGCCAAAAAGTTGAGTAATGGAGCTCTTGTATGCGTCAGGAATTTGCGATTTAAGTAGGTACTGATTCCTTTGTAAAATTTTACAGAGACAAGATGGTGCCACTGATTTTCTCTAAAATGAACTTCAAAGCTCAAAAAAGGTCTCAAAGTTGAGGCTTTAATGGAGGGGATACCCCACACTGTCCTAGTAGTCCACCTCGATATCAAGACAAACTCTCCATGCAAAATTAGGGAGCAAATACATTAGCAGGGCTGCCGTGTTTTCAGTTTTGGAGTCCCCAAACAAAGTGACAACCCTGTTAATGTATTTGCTTCCTATCTTTGCACGAAGAGTTTGACATGATATAGAGGTGGAATCTCGGGATAGCGTGGGATATCCCTTCCATTACGACCTTAGCTTTAAGAGCTTTTTTGAGCTTTAGAGTTCGTTCCAGAGAAAACCAGTGGCACCATCGTGTTTTTTACTAAATTTTTGATATGAGTTAGTAAGTACATAAATCGCAAATTCCTGACACATGCAAGCGCTCCATTGGTTTAGCAATGCTACTCTATTTTGCAAAAAGTTCTGTGCTCAATTTTTTGTATTAGAATAATCGATCATTGAATGAATGGCGTAATCACCACTTAAATCGGTCTGCGACTGCTCATGAAAGAGTACATACACACATCGAATTAAATTTATGGATTCAATGTGGCAACGTAGTATGTGAATAATAAGCAAGTGCATAAATAAATAGAACTCCCAATAGAGCGGACGGATGACATAGCATGATTTCATTGCCTCGAGTAGGTTCCGCAAATTATGCAGCGTGCAACCGTGCATCTCCATTCTCCTACTACAAGTGTAGATACGCAGGAATCCTAGTTTTCCGATCAGACCCCCCAACGAGTTGATCTAAGAAGTACAAGCTTTTACTGGGATTTGATTTTTTCACTTATCAATAATTACAAATCACGTGTTCTTAAGTACTGTCGTTGAAGCAGTGCACATGTACACTAGTTATCTACCTAGCGCTGAAAAAGTAAAAAATGCGTGGCTTCGATCACGACATTGCACGTATTCACATGTGTTACATTTGTCTTAAAGGAAAACTAACCAACAGTCTTTCCTGAAATTTGTGTGTAAATTGTTCTCATCGTTTTTAAATATTATTCCCAAAAGATATTGAGAATATACTATTTTGACACCATTATTAGGAATTCTTTATTAAAGATTGCTAATTAGTTTTTTCGAAAAAAAAAAATACATAATCGAACGTTTTGCAACGTTGCAAACTTGAAATGGAGAAACACATTTTTTTACTTTTTTGGCAGTCTAAATATGCACAAATGCGTGCAAATGCATGTGCAAAAGGTTGGAATTTCTCGGATAGCATGAGAGCTCTTAACTTCAGATTAACACCAAATCTGGTGGTGCCCTATGCCAAGAATGAGTGCTCGTCCAAAAATTGAGTGGCATTTTCAAAATGGGGGTTACCTCAATATCAAATGCTTTCTACGTAAGCCAGATAAATTGCTCACACATAAAGCTATACAAGTGGATGCGTTTCCGCTTTACAAAGGCTAGGCTGAGTTGACGGTAGCGCCTTCATGCAACTATTCGTGTTCCACGAGTGTGCGTGTTGCATGTTCAAAATTGAAGGCACTTTCACTTTCCTTACCTCTCCAGAAATGAATGGGAGTTGTCTTCAGTCGTAGCTTTCGAATAACATAGTGCCTATTTAGAAAAATAGTGCCGCTCTCTGATTGGTCAACGAATTTCATGCTTCAATTGATTTTCCTATTTCCAACTTTTGAAATACTTTCTAAAAAGACTTTCTTGGATATATCCACCGAGAATTATCCCCTTTCTATTAGTTTCATTTATATCTTCCTCGATAGGTAAAATACATTTTTATTGGTCGGATTTGTAGACTCAGATACCGGGTTAGTAAAATAAAAAACTTGAAATTTCTTTTTAAAAAATCCTAAAAGAAATTGAAAATAATTAATTTTAAACTTGATTTACGTAACTTGTAAATTTTTGAGGTGAATTGTTCTAATTTTGAGACTTTTAAATTTCATTAAAAATTCCGCGAAATATTCGTCAGAAATCTTGAAACCCCCCATTTGACCCTTTGACCAAAGGGTGACATTTGTCGGTTAACGTACGGATTGTAGCTAAAATCAACGATCGACCCGGTTGGCGTAATTTTCAGACTTCAGACCGGCAGTTCACAGACTCGGTAAAGAGGATGTCCAGTCTGCAGCAGTGGCGTGGCGTGAATGATCGATTATCGATATTCCCCCATTTGAATCCTCGATAAAGAATCGATTATGAAGGTGTTCGCTACGAAAATTCTGTTAATCGACCCTTTTCCATAGGTTTAAATTACAGATCAATAGATATATCGCAAAGCACGCCACACCACTGGTCCGCAAATCTATCAATTTTACAGACGAGGCGTAACAGAAATAATGAGACATTATATCAATCAATTCTGGGAAAGTCTCATGATCTTTCACTAAAATTTCGATGGTCAAGATGTCTTGAGTGGCATTGATTTTTACGTATATTCCATTATACAATGATTGAAACTTCATTACGTCTGAATGTTTTAAATCCTACATTTGCCACGCCTAGGCCTCCCACGTGTGTCTCCAATAGAGCCCAGTGGAGTCTTTTATATATGCATCTGAATAAGTAGCCCTCGGAAATTATATTAAAAAATTGCTTCTCTCTGTTGCAGAATGTTTCGATAGTAGATGAGAAACATAGCTCCTCGTTGGTATCTCAAGAGCAAACCCTTCCTTGGACCATACCAAGGCCAGTCCTGCTGACAAGAAATTCTTCCTCGCAGCTCTCTTACCAGTGCCAAAGTGACCCGAAACCAGAACACAGCTCGGACGGAGAAAGTCAACCATACTCCTATTTGACAACTGAAACAAATGTGTCAGAGAACTATGGTGACTCTAGTATATCTCCCTCTAGTAATTCAAGTACTCAGGTGAGCTGTTTTTTTACGGAAATTCTGTTGTATTTGATAAATTTTCTATACGCGAAAATATTTTTCTTTTTATTTTTCTTTTTTAGTACGTGTCAGAATGACGAGTTTTCGCCATTTCTGACAAAATTCCCTGCTAATTTTTACTGAAGTCAGCTTCAATGCCAGTCGTTAAGCGTTGGGTATTAATTTTTAGCGTTTTGTTAAAAATGTTGTTGATTTTACAAGACCATGTGTTATTTTTGTCGGACGTCGCGTTATTGGCACCAGCACCAGACTGATCTCTGCTAAACACATGTTGATGGTTTCAATGACCGGCCCGCCCCTGCATGAGCGTTCACTGCGAACTTAGCTCTCTTGTATACACTATCGCGTCATCCTAAATTGAAGGCGCAACAAGATACAAAAATTAAGTGCACGCAGCACGCTCACAATCAGTCAATAGTCGAAGCGAGCAAGAGCGACTGCGGTACATATAGCGTACAGTATATCCACTGGACACAATTTTGATTCTGGAGGCAATACGTGACTTTTTGTCTAGTGCCATTCAGATACCTTTAAATAGTAAAAATTTGTTTTTTTCTGCTTATTTTCTACGACGCACTGGAAAAAAAAAAACACTTTGGAGCTAGAGTCCAGACTCTTGAAAACATTGACAAGAAAAAATAATCTTGATTCAATAAGATTTTTGCGTAGATCGAAAGGAAATCCGCTCAAATTAAGAGGTTTGGTTCTTGATTTAAGCAAAAATCCGATTGAATCAAGATTATTTTATCTTGTCGATGTTTTTAACAGTCTGGACTCTAGATCCAATGTGTTTTTTTTTTCCAGTGCGAAACTCATCATTGCTGTCTTGTAATGTTATTATTCATCATTTCCCGAAGAATATTCTCTGATGAAGTTTAGACTTGTGGCTACTCGGTGTATCTCTTATAGGAAAAAAGTAAAAAAATGTGATACAGCCATTTCTTGAGCGATTTTTTATTTTATTTTTCTTTCTTTTTCCATCCAAGCTCCTAATGGACAGATTAGTTTTCCTACCTGCCGTACACACAATTTTAATTCGTTTTGTAGGCGGCAAAAACACAGCTAATTCACACTGGAACTAGCAAAAAGGAACTAAATGCATCTCAATATTATTGATTGACCCCCCCCCCCTCCCTCCACCCCAAGAATGATTAAATCTCGCCTAATTCAAAAAACTTAGATATCCGTTTTGACCTCGGCCATTCGGCAGATTCTGTCACATTTTTCACATTATTATCCCGTTTTTTTTGTAATTAATAACAAATTCTGGCCATTCGAAAGTACTCAGAGATTTTTAAGTTTTCACTCAGACTGCTTCCCCCTTCCATCTCTCCATCACCATGAGTGAATTTTGCCTCTATAGGAAAATCATAAACCACGCACGTGTGTTGGAAGAATTTTTAACTTCGTGAGGGCTAATTCCTTCCTTTTGACTTTTGCAGAGCGGGACCTCAGGCAGCTTACTTCTGAGTCTGACGGTCGCCAACTTAGCAGCCCTTAAAAGACTGGAAAACAGTGGTCATCAAAAGGGCAAACAGCTGGACACGGCATCTTTAGCCTCATCAACACACTTCACTCTAGTCGGAGGCATGGAACGGTGGCGCAGGAAGCCTGTCAAGAAATGCTGGTGCGAATCTCATCAACTCACTGCTCTAGTGACCGCCATGACTGTGATCCTTTCCATAACCGTTCTCATTTGTGTCTACTTAACTGAAAGTGAGTACTTTATCGAATCTGTCTTTTTTTTTCTCTTCTTTTACTAATTTCAAGTAGCCTATCGGCTAATCCCACGCTTATTATCCCAGCCCCAGGTGACCACTGCCTAAAACATTCAATCTAAGGTCACCTGCGGGCCGATTATTGAAACTGATGGACAAAGCGATAGACAAAGAAGACATAGGGAGGGAGTATGGA
This sequence comes from Bemisia tabaci, assembly GCF_918797505.1. Classification (NCBI taxonomy): domain Eukaryota; kingdom Metazoa; phylum Arthropoda; class Insecta; order Hemiptera; family Aleyrodidae; genus Bemisia; species Bemisia tabaci. The sequence goes on along the minus strand of NC_092800.1, from coordinate 21,873,941 downwards.
GCGATCCTATTGGTTGAAATGTGTGGTTCCCATAGACTAAGGAAGGAAATGATGGACTAACTGTCGGATCTTTAGTGGGTTGCCGTTAGTTAGTCCATTACCTAACTCCTATGATGTCCATTGCCACCACCTGCTTTCACCTATAGGATCCCTCCAAATCCCTTTTGTCGTCTTTGTCTATAGCTTTGTCCATAAGTTTCAATAATCGGCCTTCTGGCCGGGAATTGGACCCGGGACCTCTTACACAGGGCCTCTTACATTGCTCTTACTAGCTACAACCATTATACTGCCGTGGTAAGGAAGAACGCCGCGCGCCTTATGAACCTTCATGCACTGCCAAATTTCCTTTGGTAAATCACGAATTATCGGGCAAATTTTTAAATATTTTTCCTCAATTTTTTTAGATGATTCTGTATGCAATTTTACCCAACGCTCTTGAAAATTTATCGGAAAAATATTCATAACTTTCCTCAAAAATAAACATTGTATCGAAGGAAATTTGGCAACTCTCGGATGTTCATACGGTGTTTTTCCTTAGTACGGCAGTGCACCACATAACAGGAGACCGGCCATTTCTCCATTCTGCAACAGATTTAGGCGCCAAAAATGGGAATGCGAGAAAAATAGTAAAAACCGTTTTGGAGAACTCTCTGTTTTGAATCTCAGAGCGCTGAAATATTAAAGCGATTAATTACACCACGTTATGAATTATCCTGGGATTTAAGATGGTTCGATTAATAAACATTCCACTACTTTTCTCGCCGTAAAATCATTTCTAGCTCTTAAGTCTTTTTCAAAATGACTGATTCAAATTCTAATCATATACTCGCATTTTAACGTCACCTATCTTGGCCATTTTAACTCGTTTAGCTTCGGAGAGAAAAAAATATTATCCATGAATGCGTCAAATTATGCGTAACTACGATTTCGAATTTGCAGGTTTCCACTCTTTTTTTTAGAATTTTACACAAAAAAATTTTTACTTTGTATTGTTTTTCTTCCTCCCTTGTAAGAGCAGAAATGCCAAGTGGTGTGGGAATTCCGAAATTCTAAGAGGGAATTTCAGCACACAGCCTGGGGGTCTGAGATTGTCAACCTTACTGATATTTAGTGTCAAAAACAAGCAAAAGCAGGGCAAAATAGGGGTATGGATATTCACGATTGGAGTTTTCAATATTTATTTCTCTGCGTACTTAAATTAATTTTAGAGATAAAGTTTAATGGCTGTGTCCGGCCTTCAAAATATTATTTTTAGACATTGAATATAATGTGTGGTGTATTGAAACTATTTCCGACTCCTTTTTTTTATCACACGAGACTTGCTATTTGCCAGCGATTGCTAACTGCATGCGACATTCATAAATTAATAATCGAGCAAATATTGGTTTTTATTGGAAGAAATTTGGCAACACTTAAATCTTCATTCGGTAAACGGTATTAATTCTTCATTCAGCATGACAGTAAACGTCCAGGATTTTGGTTATAAAATAAAACATGCATTTCTTTTTTTATGTTTGCAGTGAAAATAAACGAGCCGGGTAGATTCTCCTGAATTCTTGTGGCTTCATTGATCGCTTTACTTGCATCACCGATCACTGATGGGACTTCAGCTATAAATTAGTTGAACGCAGCGTCGTGGATTGTCTTGTGAAGTGAGATTTTCCGCGATCACACATTTCCCCTGCAAATTGGGAACTAAAAGGTGGAAACGGGAGTTAAATTATCATTTATTTTTCTTCTCATTGGCGTGTGGAGACGAGTAGCAGAATTGCAAGAGACTCCTGAACTGATGTAAATAAACTGATTAGTTTAAGGATTTCAAAGACTAAGATACCAGTGTATTTTTTCTGTGTAATAAAGTCAACAACCCCTTTTATAATTATTTAATTGAAATCTTTACCCCTCTTCCTCGTGTCGTAAACTCAGGGTGATTCAGAATTCTAAGTGAGAAAGTTTGATGGATCGAATATTGAGATCAATATAACGTCACTTTCCGGCCGAAGTATCACAAGCGCCATGCGACGTTTAAAAATTTCCGTTCCTTTTTTTTACAGAGAAAATTTTGTCGAATCTGTTGGAACATTTCACTGAATTTTATCGGCAGCACAAAAAAAGTTCCGTGAAATTTTCGGACAGCTTCGTTGAACAATTTCTCTGTAAAAAATTAAAATGGCAGCAGGAATTTTTGAACGTCGCAAGGCGCTTGTGATACATATACTTTGGCCGGAAGGTGACGATATATATTCTTATCTCCACGAAAAAAGGATGGTCTTGCCTGTTATAGACTGACCAGGCTATTTTTAATATTTTTATACAGTCTGGCTATTCAAATGCAATGACGAGCGTCAGATTCTGCTGATTATTTGTCTATTTAATGCAAATACATATGGATAACACTGTCAAAAATCTGCTCAGTTGAAAAGTTCCGTGTTTATGGTAACTTAGGGCTACTTTGATTTACTTTTTGCCGGCTAGATCAACCGAAGGGACTTGATAGCTCAACACAGTTTTTGGTTAAATTGACCGACACCGTAGATTAGGTACTCCGAGACATCTGTGGATGAAGAAAGTTTCCGGCTGAATGAATGTTTACTCTTGTGTCTCTTGATGTCGCGTAGAAGTTGCGACTTGCGATTGGCTGGCACATTTTACCATGACCAACGCGATCCATGTCTAATCCTGGCGGATTTCACTTTACTTTTAACGGGAATGCAAATCTTCAACCCAAAGATTTAGTCAATGTAATTCACCGGAAAACTAACCAAAAAATATTGAGCCCCAGTTTCAGTTTACTTTCTGCTCTACTTCCCATAATAACTCAAAATGTTGGTTGCTCTTTCTTACTGTGTGATGCAGTCACTGCAACCTGAATTCTTGGCCCAAGTAGCATTTTTCAACGGAAATATCGCGATATTTTGAAATTAAGTTGCAATTTTTTTACGATTTTGTGGCGATAAAATCGCTGGAATCATCAACATTTAGGCGATTATCTTCGATCTTGTCGCAATTTTATTTCTGTAAAATCGTGTTCGATAGAATCGTTATTTTATCTCGATCCGTCGCGATTTTTAGTTTGATAATATTGCGATAAATCGCCGTCGATAAAATAGCTATTTTATTGCAAATTTACGTGATGAAATCGCAATTTTTTATCCGATAATATTTGCAATAAATCGACGTCTTTAAAATCGCGATCCATTTTTCGATCAAATCGCAACTAATCGCGATCATTGCTACTTGGGAGAGATCATGAATAGCCAGATTGTTTTGTTACCTTTTTTTTTCTATCCGGGTGCCAACAATTTTAAGGAATTCTGGTTTTAACTTTTATTTAGGTAATATACAAATTTAAGTCGGAACGATGTTGCGACGTTTAAATTCTCATACGGTGTTCTTTCCTAGCAAAGCTGAATAGTGAATAGAGGGCCGTGCTGGTAAAGAGTGGATTTGGTAAACAGGCCATAAATCAAGGGATCTTGCATACGAAAGACGGAGGTCATTGCATTTCTTTCAACCCTGCCGTGTTAAGGAGAAACGTCATATGAGCCTTCAGGAATTGCCAAAATTCCCGTCGTTAAACATTAATTTCATAGGCAAGTCAAGAATATTTGGCTTTGAAATTTCCACCTACTTTAGATCAAATCTCGAATGAAATTCTTTGTACATTTTGTAGGAAAATATCCGAAAGTTTCCTTGAAAATCCGTATTGTATTATAGGAAATTTGGCAACGTCTAAAGGCTCATACGGCATTCTTCCTTAGCGGGTCGGAGCAGGGGTAGAAGACCGCGAGAGGGAGAAAGTCGTGGAGGGGGAGAGAGGCCAAGAGAGAGGTCATTGTCTACACACCGCTAGACAGGTTGACGCTGTGTTGTTGCAGGATATGGCAGAGATTCGCAAAAACTTGGATGGTTCGTTGGTGTTATTGCGGAGATCTGGCAACAAGCGTTGGTTCCCACCCCTTCTGTGACAGCCGATGGCCGCAGGTAGTCGGACGCGGCTCATCTCTCCGAATTTCCCGTTGGGCCTTTGGTCCGGGTATTTCCACGGCCTGTGGCTTGAACGCGGCATGCAAAAATTATGAATGGCCGCTTGCACTTTGCCCCGTTTTTGGAGTTTCCCACGGCCTGGGAGCTCGGATCACGGTCGGCTCGGGCATCATCCGACGAAGAAATGGTAAGGAAGAACGTCGTATTGGCCCGCAAATGTTGCCAAATTTCATTTGACAAATCATGAATTTTTGAGGACATCCATAAATACCTACCCTCCAATTCTGCCGTGCTAAGGAAGAACGCCGTATGAACATTCGCGAATTGCCAAAATGAAACATGTATTTTTGACAACATCCATGCATATTTTTACCTGATATTTTCAGGTATTTTAGATTAAATTGCTTGCAAAAATAGAGTTGCCAAATTTTCCTTGATAAAACATGTATTTTTGACAACATCCATGCATATTTTTACCTGATATTTTCAGATTTTTTAGATTAAATTACTTACAAAAATATCTGAAAATTTTGTAAAATAATATTCACAATTTTCTCGGTAAATTCGGATATTATAGGAGGAAACTTGGCAGCGCCTGAAGGTTCGTACGGCGTTTTTACTTAGCACGGCAGAATTGTGCAGACAATTTTTCTCGTATTTCTAAAATAATCTGACAGTTTCAAGGGAAAAAATTAATCACTTTCTTCATAATCAAATATTTTTAAGGAGAAATTTGGCAACATTCGCATGCTCATAAGGCGTTTCTCCTTAGCACGGTAGAACCGGGTTTGAATCGGGTGGAGGAAAAGGCGGAAAGAATGCAGGGACTTCCTTCTCTCGGAGTGTCAAAGCGCATGTATGTATGTGTTATTATGTTAACACCTTACTGCGCTGTCGCCGCTAAGTAACAACTACCAAGTAACTGGCTGTTTTGAACATTGCCAAATTTCACGCCGATATCATTCAAGAGAGGAGTTATAAATATTTTCTCCCAAATCAGAGCCATTAGATTAGATAATTAACAGATTGAACTACATTTGGATTACATTTTGCAATAAGGAACCATTATCTCTGGCTCTTCCATAAAAGCACCTCTCTGCATAGGGAAACCAATGGCCTAAATGTTGTTTCTAAAATGAGCCAGAAATAGTGGTCACTTATTGCAAAATGTGGTCCATTTTGCAGTTAGAAACGTCAATTTATGGCTCATTTTAGAAACAACATATCTTATCTCTTTACTCTCAACGTAGGAACATCAAAAACACATACGCTGTTTCTAAAATGAGCGTAAAGTCTTAGTTTTTCATTGCAAAATGCAGTATAGTTTTTGCCGAGGGTTGTACAATCACAATCTCAGTCCGTATTCAATGAAGTGGCGTGGCATGCTTTGCGATATATTGATTTTTATGCCATTTAAACCCATGGAAAAGGATCGATAAACAGGGTGTTTGCAGCGAACACCTTAATAATCGATTATTTACAATAGGTTTAAATGGAATAACAATCGATAGATTGCAATTCACGCCACGCCACCGATCGCAAAACACTCCACTCCACTGATTCGATATCGAGCGCAACCCAAAACACGCAAAGGACACGAATAAAAAAGACAAGTTTAATAAAAGGGCGAGGGAGAGGTGAAGGGTCAAATCCCATGGACGATAACGGGACCTATCTTTCTCACCTTTGTCGGAAGGGATCCCTGAGGGTGGATCCTGCAGATTACGGACTATAAATATCCTTGAGGTGCTTTTGCCTGGCTGTCCGGCCGCCCGCCATGTCTTGAGGTGCGATGTTGGTCATCCAAAGCCTCCGACGCACAGTGGATTGAGTCAATATGAGAGGTCGGACAAAATTTGGAAACTTTAAAGGCTTATAACTCCGTCTATACATAACTTTGAGGTTCGAAAAGTGGTCTCATTTGTTTCCTCGTGAAATTTTCATCTTACAGCACCCCTTGAAATTTAAAATGTGACGAAATAAACATCAAAATTTGCAAAAACTTCATGTCCGATCTCTCCTATTGACTCGATCCATTGTGCGACGCGGCTCTTCAAAGGGTCGAGGGGTAAGGGGATGAGCGTTAAGGGTCGAAAAGCCGAGGGGGTGAGGGATGGGGAGGCGGAGGAGACGCTTTGTAACAAGGTAAAAAAGGAGATGGGAAGCACTCCTATGCAATCAAGATGAAGTTTTGACAATGGTCATCTATCTATTACAGGTGCCTCGCACGACAAGAGGAGATATAGTTGCGCGGGTTTGAGAATCGTGTCCTGATGGTCATACCGCTGAAAAATAATTGAATCTGAGTGTAGGTCATTTATTCATTTAAAAAAGATACAATCCCTTGGAAACAAAGCGGATAGTGCCCCTTCTTCGGACCTATGGTTAGTGACATCAACCGGCACACATAGCCACTTCTCCGGTGTGTGGGTGTACCTCTTTTTTTACATGATCCGTGGAATGCATAGAGCCATACGGAGAACAAGGCTCACGTAGAAATTGAGATTCATTCTCACGTCAGAGGAGCGACATGTTTATTGTTCATCGTTTACAGGTCGTCTGAAAACATTAACAGCATTTTTGAGGACTTTTGGTAATCAACCGAGTTGCGGTTGTTATTCTTTACCCTGCGTTTAAGTCTTTCATTGTCGAGACGTGTATTGGACCCAATAAGCATGTTCAGCATTATTTTCAATAGTTACATATCACTTTGGAAAATAATGCTTTCACATTTAAGGCAGTGCTGATTTGCGATTTAAAAACAATGAAACATTCCTGTGGGCTGATCTAAAACCACTGATCACTACTTTAGACCTGCTTTTGAAGAATACTCTTCACCAGACTACAGACGTTGCCATGTTCCCTTCTACGAATCGCGGATTTCGGGGTTTCTTTCGATTTTTCGGAGAATGTATTGTCGTAATATGATCTGAAGTGTCTGAGAATTTAAAGGAAAAATATTCATTACTTCCCTCAAAATAAATATTTTCTGAGAGACAATTTGCAGCATTTCAATGCTTACACGGCGTTTTCCCTCAGCACGGCAGAAATCCGCTTTGTCGCAAACGAAGATTCGAATTTTAGCCATAACCTTGCTGAGGGAAAAAGTCCTATGAACAGTCGAGAGTTACCTCTCGATATATCCCAAATATCCTCCGATAAAATGTTTATTTTCGAAGGAAGTTATGCATATTTGTCCTGTTTGAAATTTGTGGATATTTTTAATCAAACCCCAAACGATATTTACCGAAAAATTGGAAGAGCACTATTCATAACTTTCACTGGGGGAAAAAAACATATTGGATCTAGATCCCAGACTCTTAAAAACATCGACAAGAAAAAATACTCTTGATTCAATCAGATTTAAGCTTAAATCAAGAACCAAGCCTCTTAATTTGAGCGGATTTCGTTTTGATTCAAGCAAAAATCCGATTGAATCAAGAGTATTTTTTCTCGTCAATGTTTTCAACAGTCTGGACTCTAGATCCAATGTGGTTTTTTTTCCAGTGAATGAATTCGTATTTTATCAAAAGAAATTTGGCAACGCCCGAAGGCCCATACGGCGTTTTTCCTCAGCGCGGCAACATAGATACAGAAGATTTTTCGGCCGTGCACGAGAGCATAGAATCGCATCGAATAATAAATCAGCATAGATTTATCCTGAAAATTTTTAACTTAAGTTCCTGTAACTTCGTGTTTGATGATGATATCTGACGTTTAAACGGCTCCTTTATCAAAGTCTTTAGACAAAGTTATTAACGAGGGGTTGCTTTTCAAATACATCAAGTCTGAATTCTGATTTTTATACTGCAAAGGAAGAGCGCCGTATGAACACCCGAGAGCTGCCAAATTACCTCAGATAAAACATGTATTTTCGACGAAATTTATTTACATTTTTCCTTAACATCTCCAGATATCTTAGATTAAATTGCGAACAAAATAGTCTGAAAAATTGGAAGAAAAATTTAAAATTTTCCAAATAAATTCGTATTTTATCAGAGGAAATTCGGCAACGCCCGAAGGCCCATACGGCGTTTTTCCCTTGCGCGGCAGCATAGATACAGAAGATTTTTCGGCCGTGCACGAGAGCATAGAATCCCGAACGGCGCGAGCAGATGAGGGGAGTCAAGTTTTGCAAGACGGACCCACGTGGCCCCTCGAAACGGGGTGCCAAACGACGGAGAGGAGCCATGCGGCCTGGATTTTCACTTTCGGAGCCAAGCAGTCTGCGAGCGCCTCGGCTCCAGAGCCAGGAATCGGGGGGTATCCCAGGAAGCGGGCTGCCCGATTCCTCCCCCACTCCGCTCCTACCCCTCCGCCAACCCTCTTGGGATTTGCCGGACCGGTCAACCACGCACGTGCTCTTGCGGTGCCTTCGAGGGCGGGGGTGGCGGCAAGGGGGTAATTAAGGAGCCAAACTGTCTGACAGTAGTGACAATCCTAGCGTCGGCCTGTCTAGTTCTTTTGGCGATCCTCGGCACCGCGACTTCGGCCTCTCTTCCCAGAAACCTTTTTCTCCGTCTTCTACGGTTTTTTTTCTCCGTGTCAGTGTTGTTTATCTTCTCCTCGTGCAGGACGTGTTGGTTTTGATGGACTCTCAGAATTCCGAACAGTTTTTCGTGTGTTTTTGCTCTCTTCTGACAAGTGTTGTGCCGTATTTCTTGTCTCTTCTGACAAGTGTTGTGCCGTATTTCTTGATGTTGTGTGTTTTGTGATGTTCAAGGCTTCCCGCTTTCCAGTTCAAAGTGAGTACTGTCGAATTTTTAATTTTACTCATGTTTATTCTTGGTTTATTTGTTATCGGATGGTGTTATAAATGGGCCACATTTTGCAATAAGGAATCATTACTTCTTGTTCATTTTAGGAACAACATACATGCCATTGATTTCCCTATGGATAAAGCAGCTTTTGGATTGCATTTTGCAAAAAGGAACCAAGAGCATTGCAATGTTGCTAAGATTGTGTAACTTCTTTTGTCTGGAAGAAAAACCTGATTATCTACAAAATTTTTCTATTTTACTCGCTAAAACTTGTAAACTTAAGACAAAAATATCCACGTAAATGTCATATTTTTGCTCGATTACTGTAGTCTTATGGAAAGGGTAAAGTTGCACAATCTTAGCATCACGGCGATTCTTCCTTTTGCGATTCTTCCAGTTCCTTTTTGCGAAATGCAATCCTTTTATGGAAGAGCTTGAGATAGTGGTTCCTTCTTGCAAAATGTAATCCAAATATAGCCGACCACCCTATTTTCCAAATACCTACCGATACTATCTGCCTACTCTGTACTAGTGAAAACGAGTTTTAAGGCTAGCCATGGCGTGATTGGTGCACACATAGGATTATACCGCGCTTTCACATGTTTCCCTCTTGTTTTAACCTGATCATCAGTAACTTCATTTATATCGATGGCTAAAGTGCGAAACCATCTACCTCCGTTTACGACGTTGCAGACTTCCGGTCACACTTTATTCTTTCTTTGGAAAACTATATAGTCAATTTAATTTCCTTGAAAAGTCCGTGATTTTTCTTCTCCATTAGCAGAATATTCTGTAGATATTTCAAGCGATATAGTTAACTTGTTTTCCAACGAAAAAATAAAATAGGAGCAGAGATACTGAAACACCGCAATGGGGACACGTGATTTCGTACTCTAGCCATCGATATGAATTGCAGCATTTACAATTTGATCGATTTTATTTTCCTATCCCAGAGGACCTCGTCATCTTATCAAAACTAAAACGCGCGCTGACAGTGATAAATTAAAAATTTTCAGATTTTCTCGGGTTTGTAGCGAAAAACTGCGGTGATAACGTAAAAGTACGATAAAAGAGAATGAGAATTTGCATGGATCCAACCCGTTTAAGTACAGTTTATCTAAAAGGAAAGCCTCGTTGCAGGAAAAAATGCGAGCTGTAAAAAAGTACGGCTGCAGTCGCGATCGCAATTTCGTACCCCTTTCGGCACCAATCTCTTAGTTTCTAAAAATCTGGAGGGGGGAGTAGGAATACCATGTGAAAGTACGTGAAAGATTGTTTGGAAGTGTGCATTATGAATGGCTTATAGCATCGGCATCAGGCCCCAAGAAGCGTAAATGAGTGCGATTTGCCGCTTTACTGGCGAAACTTAACAACTCGGGCGCGTCCACTCAGTTCTCTACTCACTGTTGCTAAACTCTTTAATATGGGCTAGAAGATAAAATATTGAAAAATTAGAAAAGAGGGACACTTTATGCTGTATCCTGAAAATTTTGTAACTTCGTGTTTGATGATGATATTTGACGTTTAAGGTGATTCGACGGTTGCCATTTTGTGTGTCAGAGCGACGTACGATACATCGCATCGATTCGTACCACAATTTCAGCTACTTTTCATGTTTTTTTTTAATTTTAAGATCGCACTTCTGTTGTCATGAGACTAAAGAATTCATGTACTAAATTTGACAAAGAAACTCGACGTAATAAAGGCAGGGGTTTTTAAGAGGAAAAATAGCGCATTCGATACTTATATCGAAACTGCATTCGAATGCGATATTTTTCCTCTGAAAAAACCCCGCCTTTAATACCTTGAATTTCTTTGTCAAATTTAGTACATGAATTCTTTAGTCTCATTACAGCAGAAATGCGAGAAAAATGACGAGTAGCTGAAAAAATGGAACCAATCGATGCGACATATCGCATGTCGTTTTGGCACAAAATATAGTGTCCGTCGAATCACCTTAAGTCCCGTATCAATCAACACAAACTATAACAAATCTCCATAACCAAACGTACGTCATCGAGAATAACTCCCCCCTCCGCCCATTCTTTTTGGATCCATTTTTTTTTTTTTTTTCAATATTTTCACCAAAACTTACTAAAAATTTCGATGAACTTGAGCTTAGCTTTCTCCAATTTTTAAATTGTTTTACACAGTGTTGAGCCTGCTTTCTTACCGTACAACGTGTGGTGTTGATTAACTCTTTGAATAGATCCCGTATCAATCGACACAAAACTATAACAAATCTCCATTCACGAAAATACCAGCTTGTGGCATCGCCAATTTTCTCACGTTATTTTATTTTAAACCAAACTTTATTTGCTCAAGGGGTTTTTCAGGGAAGGGGGGACTCGAACAGCCCGTAAGTCTTAAAGTATTTTTCAAAATAAAGAAGAATGTTATTTTTTCTTCTTTCCTTGGACCAACAGTTACGTTATTTCATTAGTTTTTGATTGGCCATGAAGTGATCTGTTCCGGGGTCGTCCATAAATTACGTCACACTCTTATGGGGCGGAATTTTCAAGGAGAGAAAAGGGTACAGCATTACGTGACACATGACATCACACTCCAAGCTGTTTTTGAAAGTTATAACAATAACTCTGCTTTTCCTCCATGTAAATGTATGTGAAACAATCGATTCTTGTTGAGGTAGCTTGCCTCTCCTAAAATCGATATTCTTAAAATGGATTTAAATGGAGGAGAAATAGAGTTGCCAACTTCCAAATCGATATTGGTCACACTAGAAAGATAATCTTGAATTTGAGTCAGTGTATCAAAAAAAGTTCGTCTTATTTGTAGAAAAACATGATACGTGTAAACATGTAGATTTGAAATTCTTGTTTGATGTGTACTACCCTGCCATGCTAAGGAAGAACGCCGTATGAACCTTCAGGCGTTGCCAAATCTCCTTTGATTAAGCACGAATTTCCTGGTAAACTTATGAATATTTTCCTCCCAATTTTTCAGATAATTTTCTTCGTAATTTAACATAGAGTTCCTGAAAATTTCAGGGAAAAATATTCATAAATTTTCTTAAAAATGAGCTTTTTACCGAAGGAAATTTGGCAACTCTCGAATGTTCATACGGCGTTTTTCCTTAGCACGGCAGTACCGTGCTAAGGAAGAACGCCGTGTGAACCTTCATGCGTTGCCAAATTTCCTTTTCTCCCTATTTTTCAAATGATTTTATTTGCAATTTCACCTACAACTCCTGAAAATTTCAAAGAAAAATATTCATATCTCTCCTTAAAAATAAGCATTTTATCGAAGGAAATTTGGCAACTCTCAAACGTTCTTACGGCGTTTTTCCTCAGCACGGCAGAGTAGGAAAATGAAACAATAAGCTCATGCTCATGGGTTTGGTTGGTGTGTTTCAGGCGCTTTCACCATGGAGTGGATCCTTGTGTTTTTGTTCTCGTCGTTGGTGATTCCGGAAATTTCCGGCTCCGTGGACCCCGAGCTGGCGAAATCGATCGAATCGAACCTGCTGCTCCTGTTGCGGATGCCATCGCGACCTGCCGTGGACCGACGGAAGGCATTTATCCCGCCGCACATGCTGGAACTTTACCGGAAACAGGCCAACTCTGAGTATGAGACTGTGAATCTACCGCTCCCTGGTCAGCACACCCTTTCCGCCAATACGGTCACGTCGTTTTTCCATACAGGTAATTTATTCAAATCACTCTTAATACACACTTAAAAACTAATATTACTGTATTTATTATTTTATTCAGACTTTAAAATGAAAGCCGGGCCATAAGATTGCGCTAACCGCAACCATGGAGACTTAAACGGAAGACTAGAAAAACAAGCGTACCATAAGTGGATAAATTCTCACTATACAAATGGGCATAAATTCCTACAGTTTACACCTTCAGCCAATTTTTGCCTCTTCTTTCCTTCTTCTTCTTTCCTTCCTCTTCGTCTTCTTTCCTTTAGCTTCTTCCTATTTTTCCTTCTTCTTTTTCTCCTTTCCTTTCCTTATTCTTCTTATTCTCCTTCTTCTTCTTCTCCTTCTTCTCCTTCTTCTCCTTCTTCTCCTATCCTTCTTCTTCTTTCCTCCTCTCCCTCTCTTTCTTCTTCTCCTTCTCTTTCCCCTTCTCTTTCTTCTTCTCTTTCTTCTCCTCCTTTTTTTCTCCTTTTTCTTTTCATTCTCCTTCTTGATCTATACTGGTTTCTACTTATTGTTTTTCTTTCTTTTCTTCAATTTCCTTCATCTTTTTATTATTATTTTGCTCTTTCTCTCTTGTTATATTTTTCTTCATTTGATCTCTATTCTTCTCTCCTTCTCTATCCCCCTCTCCTTCTTCCTCCTCTTCTCCTTCATTGAGTTCTAAAAAAAAATAAATAAATAAAAAAATGAAAAAAATACACACCTACTATTCTATTCGGGAATGTAAAATTGTAGTCGAGGCCATTAAATTACAAACCGCGAATCTAGGAGACTTCTTCCTCACAACTTCCTATGAAAAATAGGCTCTCTTCATTTTAGGAATATGCAAGCCTTCGTATATAGTGGTAATATTTCATGCATTGGTTGACTTTTGGTGCCGTTCTAATCCAGAAACTTCCATAAAAGCATTCAGATGAAAGAGCTGAGAATTATAAATGAGGGTGAATGGGGGTTGGAATTACTCGCGTATAAACCCCGATTATGCAACGAAACGATACATGCGCGAATATACCTTCCGTATCCAGTGCCTGGGAAATCACGTGCGAGATTCGGGATCACTAATTTGGAATTTTGTATACGTGCATTTGTAAAGATCGGGGCTCTGTAGCAAGTTTGAATTTATACCGGGTTTTCATACTTCATTGATGATTAGATAACTGAAGTGATAGTAACATAAGGGCATAACAGTAAACAGTGAAGTTGTATTAAAATTTCACACGTTAATTATATGAAACCGAGAAAATATGTTTTTTTTTTTTTTTTTAATTTCGGGGTTTCAAAATTTGAGGTGAAATGACGTTTTCTTTCATACTACAAGGGGCGAGGGTAGATATGCTCACTGAATCTTTGCTTGATACCCGTCGTGTCCAACTTGTTGCATCTTGAAAATTTGAAGGCGCTTTACTTACAGCAGATGTTCCACAGTTGCTTCAGCTTAACCGCTATTTCTCGTGATATTCACATATTATTTTTTGCTGCGAAAAGAAAAATGAAGCAGATTTTCAATACAGAAAGTTTGTATAATTTTACACTCTTTTATAGAGCTATCATAGTTTACGTCCCTCTAATATTATGGCAATCTGTGGAGCGCTAAGACGGCGAGTCAGAATGCCTTAATAAGCCGACGAGAATTGATCGTATTCGATACATCAAACAGGTGAGATTGTATCGATATAGATTTGGTTCAACATGTAAACATAGCCTCAAAAGTCAATCGAGTAATCTGAGAGAACGGGCTTTTTGTGATAGATGTTTTATTCTTATGGGTACAAAATGGCAATAAAAAGTAAAATTGTAAGGAATTTTCTCATTTTCATCTTCTCCGACTTAAATACTAAAATTTTTGTTTGAGGTTATACTCTATTGTTTGAAACCAAGCGATGTATCGAACCACTATCGAATACGATTTATAGAACCGTTTGCTATGCATACCAGTGGCGTGGCGTGAATTGCGATACATCGATTGTTATGCCATTTAAACCTATGGTAAAGAATCGATTATCAAGGTGTTCGCTGCGAACACCCTGTTTATCGATCCTTTTCCATAGGTTTAAATGGCAAAACAATCGATTTACCGCAATTCACGCCACGCCACTGATGCATACAAGAACATGTTTTAAAGTGCGACAGTTGGCACAATTATTTCAGTTTGTCACTTGCAGCGGTTAAACGGTAGAAAATATGTTATTAATACATTTCATACCGAGTAGCAACAAATCAGCAGATTCCCTCTGTGTTCGAGTTTAAATGGTTCAATGTCGCTTGAAGTTAAAGCCAACTTGCGGTAACGGCGCACATTGCTGATCGGATCAACTCAAAGTTCCTTCATTTTATCGGGTATGCAATTTGATCCCCGGGGAGTTAAAATAGTTGCTCGTGGTGCCTGCATCGGCGTGGCGCGCACGCACGGCCCACCGGCAGTTGCCACTGGGACATAAATTAATGGATTTACTCGAGCTTCCTTCAGCACGTTGTCGGATTCATCAGGATTAATTCGTTTTTTTTTGTTTTTTTTTTTTTTTCACATGTTGTGCGTCGAGGAAACTTTTTTTCTCGTAGGGAAGCAGCTCTCTCAGCGCGTGCATCGAGACCACCTGACACTGGAAAAAAAAAAACACATTGGATCTAGAGTCCAGACTCTTAAAAACATCGACAGAAAAAGTACTCTTGATTCAATCAGACTCTAGCTTAAATCAAGAACCAAGCCTCTTAATTTAAGCGAATTTCGTTTTCATTCAAGAAAAAATACTCTTGATTCAATCGGATTCAAAGATCGGTCAATGTTTTCAAGAGTCTGGACTCTAGAATCCAATGTGTTTTTTTTTCCAGTGTATTTTATGTGCTGAGATGATCCTGAGTGTACTTCTTTGCGCTGTAGGAAAACACTGTAGAGCATTCGAATGTTGCCAACTTTCATGTGATAAAATTCTCTACAAAACTTTTAGAGTTTCTTGTTTGAATTTTTCAATAGATTTTTATTCTAAATTCTCTCTCTAACGTATCCAAAAATTACATGAAACTAGGGGGTACGCCCCCTGACCGTTTCGCACCTCAAAACTTATGCATTATGCGTTACTCTTACGATTTTATGTCATAGAGTATATGATACGCGTCCTATTCAGTTTCCGCGACACGCTTATTTTTCTATGCCTCCGTTTAAGTCTCCGTTGAAAATGAATGGATTTTGATTGTTGCGATTCGCGATTCAGTTTCTCAGCTGTCACGTTCCGGGCAGTCATTGATACTGTCGGTCTGGGTACATTCGAGGTTTATGGGAGGTTGATTTGAATCACCCCCAGCAAAAGTGAGTCAGCGTGACGTCAGACTATGTTTCATAAACTACCCTGAGTCAGACTTTAACCAGGGACACCACCCCCGAGAAAAGTCACAAAACTAAAATGAGATAAGGAGTTAGATGGAAATCGGATCTATAAACTATTGGGTGAATCGGATTGAGGCCCATTGAATCGCTCAGTTACAAAAGGACTTAAGCGCTAGACATAAAAATACGAAAAAAAAAACAGTAGAAACTGCATGTACCAACCCGTTTAAAATCGCTAAAAAAATGGTATGTTGTTTTATCATCTAGGATGTGAAAAATGTGTCTGGTGATCCTAAGATGCAGCCTTGATTGCCCACGCAGTTGAATTTGCATTCACAGGATGTAAAGTCAACTGCGAGGGCAGTAAAGGCAGTATCTTGGGATCACCAGACACATTTTTAGCATGTTAGGTGCTAAAACAGCATATTATTTTTTCCAGTCAATGGAGATCAATTCATAGAGATCATAGCGAATTTCCAGGAAAATTTCAGAATATTTCTATTTCGATTTTTCTGATGATTTCGTTTGTAGCTTGAGCTGTAGACTATAAAAATTTTGCGATTAAATAATTCATCGCTTTAATATTTTAGAGCTCTGAGATTTAGAAGGGGTCAATTAAAACGGTTATTACCATTTTTCTCGAATTCTTATTTTTTACGCTTGAGCCCTTCTGTAACTGACCGATTCAATTAAGCGCGCTCATCTCGTCTTTCCTCTCTTATTCTATCCCTGTCTTTTCATGTTTCTGCCCTTTCATCCCGATTCGTCCCAATCCTTAACGCAGTTCTTTATTCACGGCAATATAGATTTTTGTGATTTTCAATGAAATTAGGGGTGCGCCCCCTGACTACTTTACAGTCTAACCCTTTGCGTCGCGCTTCAGGTCTTATGCATTATGCGTTACGAATTATTACTTTTGTATTGTTATATTAGAGAATACGATATGTTTGATTTCTCTCCAATATGAACATTAAATCGGAAAGAATTCTGCAAAATTTTAACTTAACGAAGAAATCTCTCATCCAAAAACATGGAGTATGATGTGATCCACCGCAGTTGTGCATACAACGTGGTTTCTTCCACCTCGGTCTCCTCTGTGTTTTACATTGAGCAACCAGTGCAAATATGCGTAATCCTGATTGATAAAACCGAGTTGGAAGAAACCACTGTTCGCACTATACTGCGGTGGATGACATCATGCACCTTGTGTTTTGCTGAGCGATTTCTCCGGAAATATTGGACTTGAAAATTTGGCATTTGTACACATTCTTATTACTCTCGTTACTCTGATAATTTTAAGCCATCGGAACGCAATTCTGTAACTAGCGCGATTCGCTGTCTCCCAATTGAAGGAACGTAGCTAAAATGCATAGTTCCAAAATTTTCATTTGCAAAATGCATTTTTACTGGATAACTATTGGGCTTACCAAACTAAAAATTCAACTGATTTTTCTCCAGACTGCACTTCAAAATCAGCGAAATTTTAAAAAAAAGTTGCTTAGATATAAAAAATTGAATTTTTCGAGTCGACTCGCAACCTTTGAATTGAGTCGCATTCCTTTGTGTGGGAAAAGACGAAGTGACCAATCGCCCACCGTAAATGCATCCATGCAATTCCCTCAGCCCGAAACCTGCGAAAATGCTTTACGCCGATCATTAAAATAGGATGAAACAATGAACCATTGTAAGTAAAATGCATTGGATGAAATTGTATGTAAGAATGAAGTATTGCCCATCTGCGAATCGCGGCATTTTTAAAGCATTCTTTTTACGCTCAGAATCAATTGTTTACAGCTGTTTAATTATAATTAATTAATTGTTTACAGTTTACTGAGCCAACCTTCACCAGCATCCCACTAAAAAACTGAATTTTGATTTGTTTCAGGTGATCCAGCCGACTCCCAAACCAGCGATCCCTCGAAAGGGAGCCTCAACTTCGACATCTCAACGCTACCCAGCACAGAGGGCATCACAGCGGCCGAGCTACGGTTGACTATCTCCGCAACCGGAGGCCCTGGTCCGCACTACCAGACGATCCGGGTGCACGAC
This sequence comes from Bemisia tabaci, assembly GCF_918797505.1. Lineage (NCBI taxonomy): Eukaryota > Metazoa > Arthropoda > Insecta > Hemiptera > Aleyrodidae > Bemisia > Bemisia tabaci. The sequence continues at coordinate 21,856,153 of NC_092800.1, read as the reverse complement.
GTCATCCAACCGGGAATCTCCGGAAAGAAACAGCCGATCCTCCGACTCCTGGACACGAAGCAAGTGGACGTGAGCCGCTCCAACGGCGTGAGCCTGGACATCCTCCCGGCCGTCGAGGGCTGGCGCGCCGGCAAACCCAACTTCGGGATCGTCGTCGAAGTCCGCACCCGTAAGGAGCCCGCGGTGCGCATGCGCAGATCCACGGAGACCGAAGCCGACTGGCGGGAAGCGCAACCCGTGCTCTTTGTCTACTCGGACGACGGACAGAACAAGAAACGTCGGATAGAAGATCTTCTGTCTCGGCGATCCCGATCGACGGAGCGCGCCAAGGGTGGCAAGCGAAGAGACCTTTGCAAGCGGCGCCCGATGCGCATCGACTTCAGCGACGTGGGATGGTCGGACTGGATCGTAGCCCCGGCCGGGTACGACGCCTACTTCTGCGACGGCGAGTGCCCTTTCCCGCTCCCGGAGCACATGAACACGACGAACCATGCGACGATCCAGACGCTGGTCAACTCGGTGAAGCCGAACCTCATGCCGAAGCCCTGCTGCGCGCCCACCTCCCTGGAGCCCATCTCCATGCTCTACCTGGACAACAACGGGAAGACCGTGCTCAAGACCTACGCGGACATGGTCGTCACCGGGTGCGGTTGCATTTGATCCTGATTCTTGGCTCGTCTGTCGAGAACCCTCAAACGCTGTCGATCTAGGGTGATGTCGTGGTAGCTCACTTGGGTCTACTCACGAACTCAATGTAAGGTAGCTCAATACTGCCATGCTAAGGAAGAACGCCGTATGAGCCATCAGGCGTTGCCAAATTTCCCTTGATAAACACGAATTTTCTGGAAAATTTATGAATATTTTTCTTCCAACTTTTCAGATAATTTTGTTCGTAATGTCACCTAAAGCGCCTGAAACTTTCGAAGCAAAATTTTCATAACTTTCCTACAGATTGAACATTTTATCGAAGGAAATTTGGCAACTCTCGAATGTTTATACGGCGTTCTTCCTTAGCACGGCAGAATAGGTAGATAATGATTATTTAATACACGGAGAAAAAAACTTCGGGCGTTGGACCCGAAGTTGAGGTCATATGGATCTCTGAAGTTTTCGGATCGCGCATCCGAAAACTTGAGGTTGACCTGCCGAAGTTTGGGTCAGACATCTGGAGTACTTCGATATATACCGAAGGTTTCGGGTCACACATCTGAAGTACTCTGGTACATACCGAGGCGCCTCGATGTCTGACCCGAACTTCGGCAGCCCGACCTCAAGTTTTCGGATGCGTGATCAGAAACTTCAGAGATCCGTATGACCTCAACTTCGGGTCCTATGCACGAAGTTTTTTTCACCGTGTATGATGGTCGCGTATCACGGTCGGACTACATGTTGTTCAAAGTAAGTCCTGCTCATGCAACTATTAACGTCCTGTATTTCTGGAATTCCAACGTATGCGGTTTTTTTAATTATTCTTTTTTAAAAATGAAAAAGATTTACTCTTGTTTTTTGTAATGCTGATTGCTCTACTTTTTAACATAGCCCCAAACTATCAGTAGTTCTACTTACATCATGCCCGCATTGACAGCGTTATAGACTAAGTTTTAAACTGCTCCAAGGCTGTGATATTACCTCCCCTTCCCTCCCAACCCCTCTCTCCCACCCCTCCTCTCTTTGTACAGTGTACATACTTCTAGACGCCTGGTATGAAGTTGATGATTTCAAATTCTAAAACCTCTCCCTATCATTTGAATTTGACAATAATCGTGTAATTTTAAGTGTTGTTGACCATTTCATTCGAAAAATTGAATGAGAAATTTTAAAGAATCCCAACCTACTAGTCCAAGTTAGGTAAATTAGCCCCGTGATTTTTCACAACAGAATTTGAACTATGCATGGACAAATAATTCTTCATGGGTATTGAGAACAAGCCTATAGTGTCAAGTAGCACTGGTTGCATCAAATTGCAATCGCATAGTGAAATTATTTCTCTGTTTTGGTGTGATGCGTATGTTGCCTATTCACTAATTGAAGGGGCTCACCTTCTTGTGATGCATTGAAATTATATTTAATAAGATGCAATATTTTTTGCATTGCAAATTGCCTACCTCCCCCACGCGTAGCACTCATTTTTTTTGATCGTTCAAACTTTGCATTTCCTGACCTTAAATAATGTGAAAGTATCTCAATTGTATGGAATAAAAAAAAATTGCTAATTCATTTAATCAAACTGCAAAATTCAGTATATCATATTGAAAGGTAACTCTGAGCTGTCTACGTTTTTGTTAAGGTAATTATTTGACGTATTTTAATGCATCTCAAATCCCCATGTTAGTTTTTACGTACATAAGACCCTTAAAAGTTCCTTTATAGTTCATAATTGTATAAATGTATGATAATTCATTGTAAAAAAAATGTATCATTTGTAACAAAACAGTCTGCAAGTTGGAAGGATAGGTAAGTGTCTACTGCAATGAAATAACGTGCGGCTTAAGTGTTTTTTCTTTCCTCTTTCCGTCACCCAAATCAACTCTTCAGTCGATGTGGACGAGACCGGAATGAAAGCCAACATTTCTTGTTCCAAGCTTCTGTTAATTATTCTGTTTTCATTTTTTTTCTTTTTTGCATCATCACAGTTTGAATGTCAAATTCAAGTCTTCAATCCATCTTATATTGATTGGCAATCACATCAGTAGCGTGACGTGAATTGCGATATATCGATTGTTATGCCATTTAAACCTATGGCAAAGAATCGATTATTAAGGTGTTCGCTGCGAACACCCTATTTATCGATCCTTTTTCATAGGTTTAAATGACATAACAATCGATATATCGTAATTCACGCCAAGCCACTGAATCACATGTAAAGAGAGACTCGCACGGGATTTATGTTCTATTTATAAAAAAGGGGATTTTAATTTTAAGATAATTCTTCTCCCCCCCCCCCCTCTTTCAAAGATAATTAAAATTGTAAATGATACAATATTTAACTCGAGCTTTTAGAAAATAAAGGTAGTTATTTTTCATCTACTACGCCTCGATTGATCTTAAGGTGAGTCGATGGACGCCATATTTTGTGTCAGAACGGCATGCGATATATCGCATAAATTGGTTCCATTTTTTCAGCTACTCGTCATTTTTCTCCAATTTTGAGATCGCAATTCTGTTTTCAGGAGACTAAAGCACTCACTTACCAATTTTAACAAAGAAATTCAACGTAATAAAGGCGTGGTTTTTAAGAGAGAAAATATCGCATTCGAAACTGATATCGAAACTGCACGCGAATGCGATATTTTCTCTCTAAAAAAACCACGCCTTCATTACGTTGAATTTCTTTGTTAAAATTGGTAAATGAGTGTTTTAGTCTCCTGACAACAGAATTGCGATCTCAAAATTGGAGAAAAATGACGAGTAGCTGAAAAAATGGAACCAATTTATGCGATATATCGCATGCCGTTCTGACACAAAATATGGCGTCCATCGAATCACCTTAAGTTTTGAAGGTGCAAAATGCACATTTTTGTAACGACCTGTTAAACTAAAAGTTTTGAATATCAAGCTTACCTTAATATTAAGAATGTTTCGTGTATACTTACTTCGGAAATAACCAAAATGGTAGTCAGTCACTCGGAATTATGAAAAAGTTCAGTAATGGGAGGACTGCCTACTAAGTAAAAAAAAATGTGTCACTCTTTTCTTTAGCATTTTTATGATGACATTTCTCTGTATAAAAAAATCCTCTGCAACTGCTGAAGTAGTCTTTCATTAAGTCAGCAGTAAGGATAATTGCTCGTTTTTGGGAACAAATTTTGCGGAGCGCTTGGAATTATTAGAAATTTTATTTTAGCAGATTGTATGCTGCCTGACTTTTTTATTTGCTTGCTATGTATAAATTGTAAATGCCCCTTTGGGTTGCACAGAATGTTTAGTCTGTAAATTAAAGTATTTGTTTCTTTCTCTGTATAGTTAGTTTTGTAAATTTGATGACATTGTTGAAAAATTGTTGCGAGAATAAAATTATGAAAGCCGATGGCTGAGCATCACAAAATTGAATTTTTTCATTTATATCACACATACAAAATTATCTCAACTACTACCTACATAAATTCAAATAGCCACCCAATAGTAATTGGATATCTCAGTTCGAAAACAATTCAACTTGGGTTTTTTACGATGTTTTCTTTTGTGTGAGTGTGTGTAGAAACGCTTTTTTCCTGGCTGTTACGCAGCTTATGTCGTCCCCTGAAAAATTTCAGTTTTCCGAGATAGGTCGTTTTCGTACTGAGACATTCAATTTTAATACAATCGATCGATCGCATTTTTGCATCAAAATTGCAGCTGTACTCACTGAGCATTTTAACCGGGATGAAAGTTGCGGACTTTTGCTGTATTATTTTTTATTTATTAATGAAAAAAAGGAAACCCCGCCAAAGAAAGGAATGAAATCGAAAAAAAAGCATGTTTAATAAGGAGGAAAATTGAGAGGGAAAATAAACGAACAAGAGAATGAGTACAAAATAGGGATGATAAACGACAAAAGGACAAAGGCTAATGACGAAATTCTTGATAATTTGGCAACGCTGGATAAGTATCAAGTGGGTATGTTCTAGGAAAGTGTAGGTAATGTAAAAAGCAGTATTATGAATAACCGATGTAAAGTAATTATTTGAAAATTAGGATGGTAGAAATCTACAGCTATGACTGCACATCGATGGATACAAATATCGGCAGATTTACCTAGAGTGTGTACATTTTGGTTTACGCTCTTTAAACAGGCAGTGCGAAACTTGCAACATTGCTAATTGAGTGCCGCTACTGCAGTTTTGACCGTTAAGGCCGTAGTTTAAGGGAGCTAAAGCCAGGATTGTATTTCGCAAACAGATAATTTTTGAAGAATGATTAAAAATTAAGAAGCAGGACTGCAGGAGTAATTTAACTAATTAATAAAAGGAACTCAAATCGACAATATAATGCAAACAAATTTGGAAAATCTCTCCATGTAAATACAGAAGATTCGAAAACGCCTTCAATTGAGGCGTGATACCTCACGCGTTCCGGAGAGTTCAAATAGTTGTATCCCTGCGCCTTAGCAAGGCGATGGAAGTTTTATATTGTAGTAGCGTCCCCGCGTTGTCTTTCGGCTTTCCTGTGCCGCTAGTGTAGTTTTGACCGTTAAGGCCGTAGTTTAAGGCCGCTAAAGCCAGGGTTTTATTTCGCAAAAAGATAGAAGCAGGAATAATTTAACTAAATAACAAAAGGAACTCAAATCAGTCAAATCTACGATAAAATGCATAAAACTAACGTAGGTTAAGGGCGCTAAAGCCAGGGTTTTATTTCGCAAATGGATAGTTTTCGCAGAATAATTAAAAATTAAGCAGTAGGAGTAATTTAACTAGATAATAAAAGGAACTCAAATCTTCAATACAGGGTGGCCCAGACCTACCGTACCAGGCCTTTTTTTCGGTTAATTTGGGTCATACGAAGCCCCCCTGGCGCCCCTTGGGGGGTAACGGGGGGGTCCGTACTTCAAAAGTAAGGATTTATGTCAAAATTTTGAAATTATTTCATCGGAATCAGAACGTACGGAAATTTTTAACTTAAATCGACACCAAGAAATCCAAAATCGGCCCATCCGGGTCCAAAATACCGACCCTTAAAGGTGGGGGACAGAGCCCCCTTTCAAAAAAATTCAAATTTGTTAAATTGACGTAGAGACTCGGGAATAATGTGTATTCATGGGTAATCGACCCCAAAGAATCCAAATTTGAGGGTCCCATTGTCCTCAGACACTTTTCTGATGGGGCACAGGGGTAACCTCCAAATCGGTTAAATTTAAAAGTTCAGAGACCCCCTGTGCCCCGTCAGAAAAGTGTCTGAGGACAATGGGACCCTCAAATTTGGATTCTTTGGGGTCGATTACCCATGAATACACATTTTTCCCGAGTCTCTACGTCAATTTAACAAATTTGAATTTTTTTGAAAGGGGGCTCTGTCCCCCACCTTTAAGGGTCGGTATTTTGGACCAGGATGGGCCAATTTTGGATTTCTTGGTGTCGATTTAAGTTAAAAATTTCCGTACGTTCTGATTCCGATGAAATAATTTCAAAATTTTGACATAAATCCTGACTTTTGAAGGACGGACCCCCCCGTTACCCCCCAAGGGGCGCCAGAGGGGCTCTGGGACCATGAAATTCGGATTCCTTGGGGTCGATTCCCTAGTCATCCCCGCGATCCTGGACTTCGTATGACCCAAATTAACCGAAAAAAGGCCTGGTACGGTAGGTCTGGGCCACCCTGTATAATGCAAAAAAATTTGGAAAATCTCGTCTTGTAAATACATAAGATTCGTAAACGCCTTCAATTGAAGCGTGATACCTCACGCGTTCCGGAGAGTTCATATAGTTGTATCTCTGCGCCTTAGCAAGGCGATGGAAGTTTAATATTGAAGTAGCGTCCTCGCGTTGTTTTTCAGTTTTCCTGTATCGCTACTGTAGTTTAAACCGTTAAGGCTGTAGTTTAAAGGCGCTAAAGCCAGGATTGTATTTCGCAAAAGATAATTTTTGCAGAATAATTAAAAATTAAGAAGCAGGAATAATTTAACTAAATAACAAAAGGAACTCAAATCAGTCAAATCTACAATAAAATGCATAAAACTAACGTAGTTTAAGGGCACTAAAGCCAGGGTTGTATTTCGCAATAGATAGTGTTTGCGGAATAATTAAAAATTAAAGAGCAGGAGGAATTTAACTAAATAATAAAATGAACTCAAGTCTACAGTATAATGCAAAACAATTTGGTAAATCTCGTCATGTAAATACAGAAGATTCCAAAACGCCTTCAATTGAGCCGTGATACCTCACGCGTTCCGGAGAGTTCAAATAGTTGTATCCCTGCGCCTTAGCAAGGCGATGGAAGTTTAATATTGAAGTAGCGTCCCCGTGTTGTTTTTCGGTTTTCCTGTGCCGCTACTGCAGTTTCGACCGTTAAGGCCGGAGTTAAAGGGCGCTAAAGCCAGGATTGTATTTCGTAAAAAGATAATTTTTGCAGAATAATTAAAAATTAAGAAGCAGGAATTATTTAACTAATTAATAAAAGGAACTCAAATCGACAATATAATGCAAACAAATTTGGAAAATCTCGTCATGTAAATACAGAAGATTCGAAAACGCCTTCAATTGAGGCGTGATACCTCACGCGTTCCGGAGAGTTCAAATAGTTGTATCCCTGCGCCTTAGCAAGGCGATGGAAGTTTAATATTGAAGTAGCGTTCCCGCGTTGTTTTTCGGTTTCTTGTGCCGCTACTGCAGTTTCTACCGATAAGGCCGGAGTTAAAGGCGCTAAAGCCAGGATTGTATTTCGTAAAAGATATTTTGCAGAATAATTAAAAATTAAGAGCAGGATATTTAACTAATATAAAATGAACTCAAATCGCAATAAATGCAAACAAATTTGAAAGCTCGTCATGTAAATACTTAAGATTCGTAAACGCCTTCAATTGAGGCGGGATACCTCACGCGTTCCGGAGAGTTCAAATAGTTGTATCCTTGCGCCTCAGCAAGGCGATGGAAGTTTAATATTGAAGTAGCGTTCCCGCGTTGTTTTTCGGCTTTCCTGTGCCCGGCACAGGAAAGCCAGTGCGTATCTCTGCTTCGTGATGTGCCATGCGTATGGTCTGCGATCTGCACAAATGTCAGGTATGCGTATTCTTTACCACACCTAGATGATGAGAAAACGTATCACTGCGAACGTTCCACAGTGTAATTTCAGCGGTAACCTTTAAAATCTGTCATCAAATTGAATGTACACTTTTGAAGGCGCTTTCAGAGCAACTATTCCAACACTAAGGTATTGCACTGTATCAAATGTAATTGAAGGCGCACTAAGTAGCGTAAACTGACTGGTATCATTTTTCAGTTTCGAATCTTATGGATCTTACGATGGCTCCTGTTCGATCGATTTGTGTCAAACCCGATGCCAGCAGTTCTTTTTTGACGGAAAACATGAATTTCAACTCAAATTTTCGAAATTCGAAAATCCAAGATAGTACCTACTTAAATATGAGGCCTGAAATGCGGATTTCCAAAATTCAATATGGCCCCCGATCCCCTGTTTAAGCAAAAAAAAATCCCATTATCTTTCGGAATGCGGAATAGGTAGGATATCTTGTAGTCCCCCCCTCCCTTCTCCTCTCACAAAATATTTCTAGTTTAGCCTGGTTTAGCCCATGTAGAGGAGCGAGTTATTTCCAACTTTGGCCTCTATTCGGCTTCATTGCTAAATATTCCGATAATTTTGTCGGTCTATTGAGTCCATGAGTAAAATTTCATTCACTGCTAAGCAAACTACAGAGGAGAAATATGTCAATATTTAAGGAAATAGTGTGAATTTTAGTTCTAAAATTTCAGCTGAAAAGAACATGCTATCTATGATCGGCCGTTAAATTTGGCTCGGTTGTAAAAATGACGTCAATTTGAGCTGTGACCAACGAGCGGCTGTGACGTCAAGCGGAATGAGCGCTTTTACCAATGACCCTGAAACAATGTTGCCGCTTAATCGGTCTGATTACAGTATTTCAGCAAAATGTATACTACATTTACATTAGACTAGGCAACGCATAATCAGAAAAAGTGTGCCGCAAGCGTGCGACATCATGGCACTTCGGTATCTATCAAACCCTGAGCTGTGATTGGCTAATGGCAACCCCACGCCTGTGACGTAGTTCCGTACTTAGGTGAGGTGTATTAAATCGTTGATGGCGGATTACGAAATATTTTACTGCATGCATTCTTGCTCTGTCGTGTTTATGTACTAATTTTAAATTCTTTGGTTAGGATGTTATCAAAGTGAATAGATTCTCTTCATCCTCATCAGAAAGAAATGTGATGTACATAGTGTAAGCATTTGGTATCCCTAAACTTTTAGCCTTATCATGGATACCAGCCCAACGTCGAGTATGAATTTTGAACGGACTTGCCGTTTGTGTGTTAAAGAAAGTACAACTCTCAACCCAATATGCCATTCTGAAAACCCCCTCTCTGATCTCATCAAAGAATGTGTTGATATTGTGGTAAGTACATTTTTAAACTCTTGGAACTTAATGCTAGGCAGGAAAGTCTGCAGCATACAAGGATATCTTCAACACACCCTGCAAGGTTGACCTCTTCATCATCTTATTTTCTAATCGCTCGTAGTCAAATCGCTATGTAAGCGTCCCTTGCAATTCGTGTATTTGATACTTGCAGAACATTGAAAAAGTAATCTATATCTTTTTCGATGCATTAGCATAAATACGAAAAATACTGATAGTAGGATATATCGCACCATGCGTTTCTGTGATGGGTTTGCATTTGGCCTCCGTAGGAAACCCATCTTGTATTCTTGTAATTTAAACGGGCACAAGTAGTAACGTACAAAGAGAATCAATTATTGGCCTGTCAACCCTAAGGACATTCCTATGGACCCAAAGTGCCTTTGCTATGGACAAGCACTTGTAAAATTCTAGACTGAATGGCAAGGAGCAAAACAGGACAAGACTTTAAAAATAGTAGTTATTTGGAACAAGTTGGATGTACTGGAGGCAATTTATTTGTCAACGGTAACAAGGTTGAAGTCTGAACTTCAAGTCGGTCAGTGAACATGCCATCTGTAAGTAGCCGCGATCTGTCATCATGCTCAGATGAAGCCTTCGATCATCATTTCTAAGTATAGCATGTACCTAAAGTGCAGAATCAAGTCGGGTACCTAAGCTCAAAATAACTCAAATTTTGATGGTCTTCTAGCCTCTGCTCTGTTAGAGGTGCAAAAAAATAGTTGTATCATGTTTTATGTGTATTTTGAAAATTTCATATCGGACCTCTAACATGTTTTGCTTCATGAGATACCTAAAGTTACCTTAACATGTAATTTTCCAATGCTGAAAAAGTGTTGGCTATAAATTTAGTTGTAGGCAGTTACCTTTTAAGCAATTGTGTTTTTTTTAAGCTTATCTCGGCTCTTTTGCACAGGTTCGAGTTGAAGATGAATTACCCAAACATGTTTGTCAAGATTGCCTGGATCAAATGGAATCATGGAAATCTTTCAAAACTTCTTGTCAGAAATCAGAAGACTTTCTCTGTAGTGTTTTAAATAGGTTACATTGCTCAATAGCGGTAAGACCTTTTCTTTTCAATGTGTAGAATTGCATTTATTTATCCTGAAAAGAGTTTTCTGTAAATATTAATGTCCTTTCCATAGATGCATCCACCCATTATTTACTCGAATTCAGATCACTGAGCTTGACAACTTATTTTTCACAGAAAAAATTTGTTTAACTGGTAAGTGTTATGCCTAAGGTTGAAAACTGGAAATCTAACTTCCCGCGCCTTGTATCTCTCACGTTTTAAATTAACCCCCTTTTTTTCTTTTTTAACTCGGAAGAGGGAACACTTCTGGTATAAGTATCACTGACGGGCCACAGGTCAGTAATTTACACCATCTTGCTTGAATGAAAAGTAAATTTTAAGGTTGAAAACTGAAAATTTAACTTTCTGCGCTTTGTATCCCTCACGTTTTAAATCAACCCTCAGTAAGTATTATTATTTCACTGCTTTCAAAAAGTCACCTGTGGGGCGAGAAGGTGCTTACTATTTCTCAGATCATTGAGGCACGGAATTTTAGACTATCTGTTGGAAAATATTTTTCGGATATAATATTTTGAGTATCTAGTTATTAAATAAGGTAATTTAATTAAATATTGTTTATCTATTTATTTGATAACCTGAATTACAAAATTAAACAATAGAAAACTTTAAAAGTTAAGTATTAAAGTAAAATAGATCAAAATACCAAATATATCTAAATAAGATTGATAATTAATTTAAAAATTTATAAAAATGTAGAAATTTAAATTTAGATTTTAAGTAAAATTATTTCAACATTTAATTAAAGCCAAATTTTAACTTTTTTCTTGTTTCTATGTTAAGGATGATGGAGATGCAGCAAATCTCAAAGAAAATGCTTCTAAAGACAAAAGTGATAAAAGCATTCCTGAGGAAGAAGAACCCAGTTCTAGAAAGTGTGATTCAAAAAAGAAACATAGCAAAGAGGAAGAAAATAGCTGCAATTCTAAAGACGAACCCCAAGAGGAAGGAGGATCTACATCTGAAGAGCAAATACAAATTGAAGAAACTTACCATATTGAAGAAGGAGATGAGGACAAGGAAACTTCTCAAATGGAAGAAAATCCTCAGCTCGAAGAGGAAGGCGAAAATGATGAAAGTTCCCAGATTGAAGGGCAAATCATGGTCTGTGATGACAACAGTGGGAGCTCGACTGAAAGTGCCGACAGCATCGAGTGTATTGATACCACGAAAAATGACCCGCCCAAGAAAAATCAAAGTCCCTTGATCAGACTCGCTGACCCTGAGGCTTTTAAGCTATTAATTGAAGCTGAGTTTTTAGAAAGTGAGTTTTTACCTGCTGCTCCTCTTTGTTTTCTCTTCTTTTTTTATCCTTTCTCTGTCATGCTTTGATTTAGAAATTAAAGTAGAGCAGAGAGAATTTAAAATCACAAGTAATTGGGCATTTCTACTTTAAAGCCTATATACACACAGCGATTAATTGCCGCGAGTAAAAGACGAAAGCCAATGGAGAGCCTTGATTTTGATATATCGACGTCAATGGATCGAAATCAAGGCTATCCATTGGCTTTCGTCTTTTACTCGCGGCGATTGATCGCCGTGTGTATCTAGGCCTTTATAGAAACATATTAAAATTTATTAAAAATGTGCTGCAACTGTGGTGATTCAAAATTTTCACTTCAATTTTTTTTTCAATAAATTTGCAAATAAAATTATATTATATAATATGAATTATCAATGACCGAAGATGACAAATACTTACGTATCCCATTGTAATACGGTCAGTTTCTGCTCATTTTTATATATTTTAAAGGAAACCTGACCAATATTTTCTATTGAAATTTTCTGCAAATTTTTCCCACTCACTCTCAAAAAAGCACACAAATCACACGGGGAAATCTTGATTAGTTTTCCGATGAAAATTAAACATTTTTGGAGATTTTTAAATGTTTGAGTTGAGATAGGTACCTATGCATTTTCACATGTAGCTGAGGGAAATGGCGAGTGTTGATCATCCTTATTCTTATTCAGAGCGCAATTCTTTGGTTCAAATTGATTTGGTAACCAACAGGTTTTACCTGTCTAACCTTTTTTGCTATTTTTTCCTTCATCTTGTTGTTGTTGTTGTTTTTTTTGTTTTTTTTTATTTTAAATTTCAGTATATTTGAAAAATTTGCACTGAAACGTCAAAATGAATTTTCCCGTAGAAAGAAAAAATCCAAACAAAGGACGACTCATTCAAACAGGGTAAAGGAAACTCTGACAAATCAAAAATTACGCACCATAATTTTTAGGATTCATTTTTTTTTTTCTTTTCTGTTTCTAGCCAATCGGAATCTATACCGATCACTTTGTAGTGAAAACTATTTTGCCTGCACAGCGGACAAAGTTGTACAAGGGCAGAATTGCCTTTTGCTGGAGCTAGAGAAAAATGTATTTTGCGAAGTGGAATTTGTGATGGATGGCTGTAAGTAGCAACAACCTTCCAATTTTTTCTGTAATTCTCTGGTAGAGTGTTTCCTTACCAAAGAAAACATTGTACAAGAAACACAATCAACTATAACATTTAATCAGAGTCCTCAATTTTTCTCTGAGCGATAAATTCAGGAATCAACTGATAGTCTCATTACAGAGTGAAGAAGCTCCCTAGAGCATGATATATGAGCAAAGAGAAGTGCTTTTTGAGCGACACTAGTTACGACAAACCGTGTAACAACTCATGCATGAAATCGCAGTCTGTTTGTAGAAATAAAAAGCGGATGAATCAAAATATAACCAATCAATCCTCTTACAAGGGGAAATTTTCAAGCTGCCGCCTCCGATCGGGCTGAAAAAACTTGTACGAACTCTTTGGATGAATCCATTAGACCCGAGTTTCTTTGTTTTTTCCAATTCACCCTGGAAACACCCAAAAAAAAAATTCCGAAAAGTCTTGTTTTGAGCGCTCGAGTCTGTATACACAGTTGAGCAGCTCTCTTCCCACATCAGGCGGTAGCTCTGCAGTAGAGCACTAGCCTGGTACGTGGGCGGTCCCGGGTTCGATCCCGGGCGAGGTGACTACTTTTTACGATCAAATTTTTTATATTCTCACACATTTTTGACACATGTTCAACTGTACAATAATACATAAATACTATAACACAGCAATAAATGACGGTACAAAATAAGTTTTAGGTTGACCAAACTACTCATATAAACATTGACAAGAATGTTGTCCATCGTAGAGTCATCGATAAATTGTAAACACCATCACTGTTAAGTTAGGGGATCATTGATTTCTGGAAAAAATCAACTTTTTTGTTTCTTTTATTGCAGTTTTGCGGACAGCTTCCGAGCTTTCTGAAACCAGAGATGAAGATTCACAGATGGTAGAAACAATTTTGACAGAAGTGAGTAATTGATCATTCTTCATTTATGGACTCTTCAAGTTATTGTGCCATCATTCCTTCTGATAGCCCAGTGACTTTTACTTTCAAATGAAAGATACCATCTGTCTGGCTCCAACTTGACCCTAATGGATTGTCATCTCCGAATAACAGGCTGGGTTAAAAATGGGCTACATTTTGCAATTAGGAACCATTTCCAGCTCATTTGTAAATGACATACGTCCATAGGGAAATTAATGGTATAAATTAATGTCGCAGGCATATAGTCAAATGTTTTTATGCTGAATGAAATCCTGATTTTTTTCCTTCTAATTTTATACAAAATAATTCATCGATCAGGTTAGAAAAAATTCTGTGTAAAAAGGTGCATCATAGGAGAGTATTTTAACCAGATTTCAGCTCCACAAGGAACATTCATCTGAAAATGTGCTGCATGTCATATAACGCAGAGTTTTTAAAAGTTCAACATTTATACCTATGGGAAGTATTTGAAAAGGAAGGAACAAGGAGAGTTTGTAGAATTGATGCATCGTTTTTTCAAAAATATTGAAAAGGGGTGAGCTTTTGGCTTAAATTTAAAAAATTCTGTTAACTGTCAAAATTTGACTGTCTGCCTCAGGCATTTGGTAAAATGCCTAATTTGACTAATCGCCTGCGACACATACATTGTTTTCAAACTGAGCCAAAAATTTTAGTTCCTAATTTAAGAATTCAGTCCAAAGCAAGCATTGATAATCACAATACATATCTCATTAATATTAAACAAACTTAACTGTAAACATATTTAAAATCTCCATTTTATGTTTAAAGTGGAAACTCAGTATTTTTCGTCTAGTCAATTTGAATGTCTTCTTTCAAATGAGACCAAGAGTTCCTCAATAAGTTGCTTGGTTTTTTAATCGAAGCATCAAGCCAGATTATTTTGAGCACCCCCCTGTTGTTACTAAAAATTGCTGTTCGGTTTTTTTTCAATGTTTCTTTGCCATGTGAAGGTTTCTGATCTAACCATTTGTTTTCCAATTTTTGTTTCAGTCTGAAAATACCGTGAACGTAACTCTGTCCGAAAAGGATGGTGTTCAGTACATCATTTTGCCTGCAGAAGGTGAAACTGAATTATCGGAATCACAAGGAAATCTTCTAGCAGAAAATCAGAAAGAATTGAATCCATCTATCCTCCAATCCATATTAAAATCTAACAGTGAGTCAGGTTCAAAGGAAGCTCTGATGTTCCATAAATATGCCAGATCGCCTGGAGAAAAAGCAGTGAAATTCTTGATCCCTCCTTCCGCAGACTCCGGGAGCCATTTTATGTTGCCAGTAACTTCCCAAAGTGGAACAACGCAGTTCTATCAAATAGTACCTTCACAGACTCAACTTGTGAATCAACCAAATCTGATCACCACCAAAGGGATCAAACGTAGTATCTCAGATTCAGGAGTGTCGGTGCCGAAGAAGCAAAAGGTGTTGATGCCTGCGCCGACTAAGGCAGTGACTGTTGAATCAGCACGCTCACCACGAAAACAATCCTTCTCACCAGGATTAGTTCAGACTAGAACTAGATCCAAACTCAAGCCTATTCTTAAACCCTCCGTACAGAATGTCTTGCCAGCTAGGAAGCAACCTTCATCAAAATTAGCCCAACCCAGTCCTGGAGTCAAATCAAATGATGCGGGAAATAAATTTGCCAATAAATTCAAATCTACTGATGACATCTCTCAACGAATTCAACAAATTATTGAAGCTAACGAAGAAATCCTTCAGAAGACTTGGGTATAACTTTTATGATACTACATACCTATCACCCGTAGAATTTTTTTATACCAGACTCCTTATCAACATTAAAATGTTTGCACTCCAGTCTTCATACCTTTTATCACTATGTATTTATCCTGTGTCCAGTTTTTCTACTTTTCTTCCGAATACTATCTGTGTAGCACGTTCCAATTTTTTAGAAATTTACATTATCTCGGTTTGCTATGACATTCATATCTTTAGATGAAGATCCTCTCAGTTTTTCATTATTTTTTATTTATTTAATCGTAGTAGTATATCCCCAAAGCGCAAGTTTTTCAATTTAGGTCTTTCAAGGCTTTGGCCTTTTAACACAATTTTTCAGATAATACAGTTAGATTGTCGGTTAATGCAAAGTAATCATTCATTCAATTTTGATCTCTGCTTAGTGTAGAAGATGCTCTAGTAACTGAAAGTGCTCCAAGGGAGCAATGTATCAGAATTTATATATGATGTAAGGGGAAAGATTGTTAAATCAAGCGATTAAAAAAAAAAAATAAAAAAAAATTGAGTAATATTTCGGCGATATGCCTGTGCCTTTGAAATTGAGGTGTCGTTACCAAAGTATTCTTTATATTTTCCCGCTGGCAAGTATTCACTTGAGTAATTTTCATTTGTTTTCATTGATTCTGATTGTCAAGTATTTTGCTTCTTCGTCCTCTTTTTCCCTTTTTTTTTGCATTTAAGGAAGAGCACCCCTGTCAGTGTCAGTGGAAAAAGAACATCAGATCTTTTTTTTTCTCTTTATGTAGTGAGAGGCCTACGTAAAACTGGATTTGCCGCCCCCCCCCCCTTCCCCTTGTAAAACAAGCTCTCCCTCAAATAGTTCATGTAATACGTACTTGAATACAAGTTTGATCAGGATTTTCCCCAAAATTCTAATGAATCTTCAATTTTCCATACTTTCGTATTTCAATTCAAAAGTAATTCTTACCCACTATCTGTAATGTACACCAAGTCTTGTACTTACTTCTGGTTTTTGCTATTATATGTTTAACTTGGAGTGGAAAAACAGTATTTTAGGTTCTTCATGATTTTTTTGCTTCTCTTAGTTATCTACGTACTACAGGCAAGGTGCAAGTATCTTCCAAAGAGAACAATGCCCATCTTGTATTGTCTGGCATTGGAGTCATTGATGGCAATGACATCTTTGAAGTCAATGCTGCAACAAATATTGCATTATCTTACTTCAGGATATTACATACATCAATGCGTGCACATTGCCCGTAGTACATGTACTAATTCTAGTCACATTTTCTCCTATCCACCATTTATATCTGTTATTCTGAAAGTCTGTAGTACTTGATTGAGTCATAGGCTCTTATCAATTATGGGATTACTCAGCAAATTTCAACCTCTAAACTTTATTCCTTACCCTTTTTTTTTATTTTTGCATGGTGTAAAATAAATTGTCATCTCCCGCACGAAGGAACCAATTTTGTCTGCGTGTTTTCAGCATCTCTCTGAGCATTTTATTTTTCATGGGAGAAACAGTGCAAGATTTTGTCTGATAATTCTAGAAGTTTTTCTCAGAAATGTGAAGAAAAATTAATGGAAATTTCAGGCAAATTCATGCGACTGTTTTCTTGTAAAAATGTGATTCAAGTAAAAAATACTGAAGTATCGCAGTCAAGATACGTCTCTTTGATGGGTGAACGACAAAATTACAACAGAATTTTCTCACAATCCCAGTTTTGCCCATCAAAAATCCTGAAATTTCATTGGTTGCAAAAGAATCTAATAATTTTATTTAAATTATCACTAACAATCTTACCGCTTAATGAGAATATAAACCAGGGAAAAATTGAGGAAATTTCCTAAAAGTATTTGCCTCTTGTTCGAGAGCCTTAGTTAAGATTTTATCAACTTACATGAGCTAAATAAGCTATAAAATAGTGCCATGATAAATTTTAGCCCCAAACATGGCTGTCACAAAGCATTTTGAATTCGTCAATGTTTAAATGGGCACTTCCGTCTAAACTGACAGCAGGAAAGCAATGAGAAACACATGTGAACATGGGACTGGACCATTCAAGTTGGAACGTCTGACAAATGTCAAATTACAAGAATTCGGGGCGACTTTGCAGCCGCATTGAAATGTTAGCACTCAAAAGTTGCTTTGTTGTTGTGCACTCCAAGCATAAATAATTCAGCACTGATCAGTTTGAAAGAGCAGAAAATCTTGAACTGCAATAAATGAACTTAAATTCCTAAAAATAGTGAAAACATAGACTTTATCTCACTTTTGAAATCATCAAATATAGAGCATAAGGTCTCTGGGTCCACTGTTTCATTTTTAAGCAGAAATCTTTTTTGTGGAACAATTAGATGTGTCTATGTTGTCTAAAACTCAGACCTATTTGTTTTGTCGTAACCATGCGCTGGGTCTACACCCATATTTAATGTTTTTTCACTCTGTAGATAAGAAGTTATCGAACTCAGGAATCTCTTTTGAGGCTACACTTAAATTCTCTATGCTGAAGAGTTGTTAAGCTGAAAAGAAATCGTTGCCTGCATTTCCTACGCTTTCAGCTCAATGTCGTTAAGTTTTTGTTGTATAAATTAACTGGCTGGTAACTGCAAGTATATATTGCCACCTGATGAGTCCCACAAGTCCAGAGATCCATCAGGGTACCATTTGCATACTTGATTTGGAATTGTTGGAACTGAATCCATGCCAACTTTATTAATGATTAACAATGAATTAAGAAGAGCAAGTGAATCTTTGTGATTCTCTGCAGCCTTTTTCCCCCTTTTTTTTCTGTCTGATTCAAACATAACAAATATCCATCGATCTTCATCACATTGAGTTAAGGTCAAAAAGCAAGCTGTGGCAAATATAGGTACCAAACCGTAAACATTGTCAGATATGGGAAGCCAGACAAAGCCATGTTTTAAGCAATAAAAAGTGTCGCTACAGTCTACAGCTGTTTACTGCCCGTTTTTGGACAGCCTAGCTGAAATTTCTCTCAACTGTCTACCTTAAATTTAGATTCTGTTCCTCATCGTATTTTTCTCTGTAGTTACTGAAAATGATTGAATTCTTAAATTCAGATTTCTTCCCTCTGTTTTGCAAAACAAGAACCTTTTTCCTTTCTATTCAAATTTAATGCTCAGTCATTTAGAGCATATTATTTTTTAGGTAACCACCTTTATCTAAATTATTTGCTCTATCCCCTCATTCTGATAATTTAGCAAATTATTTTCTTCGTTACATTAGTGTCACTTTGTGATATCCAAGGAAAACAGTATTTGATTTGCAATCAATCTTTGCATCCCAATAAATGCTCTTTTGAAAAAATAACTGGTTCAATTCATTCATTCATCCATATCTTACGCCTTCATAAATTATATTGTTTACAGGGTCAATATAAGAAAGAAGAGGAAGAAATGAGTAAAGAACAAGAGGAGCAGGAAGAAGAGGAACAAATATTCTCGATACCAATCAAGTCTGCCCCAGATCAGCCTCACGCCACCGGGAAGTACAAGGCGATTCTGGGCAGACCTCCCAAATCGCCAGCCAAGCCAACAACGAGATTTATATTGCAGCCCATTCAGAACAAAGACGGTGAAACGGGGCAACAAAAAGAAAAAACAAGCTCTGAAAATGAAGGTGACACAAGTAAGCAACCCCTTGTTAATTCTACCCCCCTCTCATCAGTACCTTTCACGCTAACTTTAGCACCTCTTACAACGTCCTTACCTAAAGTTCCAATTCCTAGGTTACCAGTCACAACTAGATCACCTCCAGTCAAACCTAAACTCATTCCTCCTATCTTGAAAGCACCCAAAGCTGCTAAATCTTCTTGTCCCAAAAACGCGAAAACAAAAAACATCGATGATATTCTTTTCGAAGGTCTAGACCTAGAAACATCAAATCTTTCCACCAATTATTCGGAAGAAAGCGCGAGCGAAAAGAGTGAAGTAAAAT
Source organism: Bemisia tabaci (assembly GCF_918797505.1). Classification (NCBI taxonomy): domain Eukaryota; kingdom Metazoa; phylum Arthropoda; class Insecta; order Hemiptera; family Aleyrodidae; genus Bemisia; species Bemisia tabaci. The sequence goes on along the minus strand of NC_092800.1, from coordinate 21,836,930 downwards.
ATACTATAACTGAGGAGGGTCACCGAGAGCCAGTTGTAGCAACCAGCCTTTTGAGTAGTAAAAAAAGCTGGAAGGAGAAAGTACCTGAGCATATGAAAATGGATCCTGCAACTATACCGAAAAATAAGCAGAGAAGTCAAATTTTACAAAGGTTCTATTTACCGACTGAACCTACGGTGTTTGATGGTGAGACTTCCAATGTTGTAATTGACCATGACGAGAACGATGATGGGATCAAAGACGTACTGTTCTGGGCTGATCAGCTTCCAGACCCGCCTAAAGACGATGAAAATGAAGCAGATCAAACGACGAATAATCAGAATGGTCTTCCTATCATCAGGAGAATCCGGAAACGAAAACGCAAGATCTACAAGAAGAAACCAAAACCTAAGATTTACCAATGCCATCTTTGCGAAAACGTAGCATACGCAAAGTTTTACGAATTAACTCATCATGACAAAGAATATCATGGTGAACTGCCCGCTAATGAAGCTTGTGGAATTTGCGGCAAATGTTTCATATTTGAAGACAGAGTACACTGGCACCAAAGCATTTACCATGCGGAGAAAACTATGTTCTGTGATCTTTGCGATAAAGGTTTCTCAAACAAAGAGCGTTTAAACATGCACAAGAGACTTCACAGTGACAAATTTATCTGCGATGACTGTGGTTATCGTGCCCCTACAAGCAGAAAACTTGTCGAACACGCTAGGAAACACACTGGAGAAAAACCCTACATGTGTCATATTTGCGGAATGAGACTTGCCTCAAAAGTCTCCGTTAAACAGCATGCCTTGAAGCACACAAAGGAGAAACCAAGAGAAAAATGGCAGTGCAAGGATTGTGAATACAGCTCCATGAACATGACTTCATTTTACAATCACCGTAAACGTCACCAAACAGTCTCAACATTCTTGTGTGAAGAGTGCGGGCAAAATGTTTTGACCAAGTCTAGACTCTACAAGCATATGCGCTTTGCCCATGGCCCTGAGACTCTGGGCCATTATGTTTGTGGTGAATGCATGGGAATATTCCATTCGAAAACGGCCTGTGATGACCATCTCAAAGAAAAGCACAATATGAATAGTCAGAGTCGCTCCTTTGTTTGTAAGCTGTGCTTCAAGAGCTACGCTACCAAAGCAGCCTGTAAAAAGCACTTTAGAACTCACAATATTGGCTAAAAGTAGCCTCTGATCAAAGCTCAAGAATGGACTTAAAAGTAACAAACCCTTACTTTACCCCTGTACCTACTCCAAATTATTTTAATCTTCTTGTTTTTCTGTCTCCTTTTTAGTTAACAGACTGATTCATTGCTACATTTTTTTTAAGAAAAATGTAAAAGTATCTTCATTGTGAAATGTTCTAAAGCACTTGAATGATATTGATGGCTAAGGTTGAAAAATATGTATCTCAGATCATGACATCGTAATTTTTTGCTTATGTTTTATTTTCTTAAAAGACAACTTACCTACAGTCTCTATTGAAATTTTCTATGAATTTTCCCCACTCATTTTAAAGAATCACATAAAATTTTATGGAAACATTTTGATCAGTTTTTATTGAAGGAAGTAAAACATGATTGTAGATTTTTAAATGTTGCAAATCAGGTATGCATTCGTCGCCTTTTGCCTAAAAAATTACCTAAAAATCTTTCATAACAGAAAGTATTACAGAATTTTCAAAAATTTCTCATTCTTTAGTGATGGTAATAGCACACATGAATACTGATTGTACCTAATAAATTTGTTCTGAGCAGAAGTGAAAATTATTCTCATCGAAAAGAAAACATTGTCAAAAATGTAAAATTGAGTACCAAATTAGCATAAAATTAACCTAAAAGGGCTTTTGCTTCAGTACTTACAAACGGGGCTAATGTTGTCAGTATCAAATGCTCTACTGTACTAGTTTTGGTAACTTATCAAAGATAGTTACCAAAAATAGTACAGTAGAGCATTTGCACAAAGAAAATATGATGTAACATTGGTTACTCTAATCCCCGTCATTTATTTATTTGATGTACATGTGAGATCTCTATTGTTGAGGGACCTCCTAATGCCCTGTTTTTCAGGTCTGTGGCTCATTGACTGATATTTATAGATTTATTTACTGGTTTAGTTTTTAAATCATTATCAGTTGATTTTCTCATTTAAATGTTCATGAACGAATGAAAGAGTGTAAATGATTTTCAAAAAAAAAATAAAAAATTGCAAGTCTATTTCAGCGTACATACGTCAAAATGTCAGAAATCTAAATTCTTTAAAATCAAAAATTAACTCAGTAGCTGAATGAAGGGAGGAATACATGATACATATGCTTTGATTCTCAAATCGCAAAATTGATGACTAAGTGCAAAGAAATGCATATCTTACTAGCAACTTTTAAAAATTTTCGATCATGTTTCATTTTTCTGATGGAAAAGTAATCAAAATGCTTCCTCTCAATTTTGGGTGATTTATTTTAGAATGAGCTCAACAGAATTCACCAAAAATTTCAAAAGAAACTGTTGGTTAGTTTTCCTTAAAAAAGGTAATATCTGAGCGGAAACTAAACTCGCAATGCGAGGAACCCATTTTTTAACTTTAGCCATCAATATTTAACTTTGCTATCGCAATTTTGTAAGTAGTGACCCATAATGTTAAGATTTTCTCTTTCTCTTTGCTCATACATGCATGGTCCTCTGTAAGGGAGCATTTAGTCTGTCGGTCTTTTTGAAAAAGCTAGGAAGTGTTTCTCATCATGTATGAAAAAAGCATTTGGGGATGAAAATGCCCCGAAAGATATCAGAAGTAAGAGGTCAAACTTTCTTTTTTTTTTTTTTTTTTTTTTTTTTTTTTTTTTTTTTTTGTGCATTGCATTACTACAAAATTGAGTTTCTCATTATGTTGTCATTTTGGCACCTAAATATATTAGGGCTGAAGGTGCGTCTCATCAAGCAATGTTGTTCTATGCGAAAATACTTCTCAGCAAAATTATAAGTCTAAGTGAGTGTACCATTCTCTTTTTCTAATCTTAATGCCACTTATTTTAGTCATAGAACAGGAATCTTAATTTTTTTTACTCATTAAATGCTGCAAGCAAGGAGAGCCTCAAAACCGTGAATGGTACTGACTCCTTTTATCAAAATAAAATTGTTCATATTTTGTTCTTGTTTGGTTTTGTACATTATGTAAATATTCTTCTTTTTTTAAAATAGTTTTTGAGAAAAAGTTTATTTTTGTTCCTGACATGATTTCACTGTGTTTGCATAGCTATTTGTACCTTCATTTAGATGGTTCTGGGCGGGTCTGTTTGTAAACACTGTATATAAAAACAATGTTGGAAGCCTGGTTTTCTATTTCTGTCAATTTTATCTCAATTGTTTATTTGTAATAAATTCTTTTGAAAGCTGAATTTCGATTTTCTATCTTTTTAATACTCTTTCACATTTTTACTACTCACCAAAGTATCAAAAGCTTTGTAACAATTTGAAAAAAAGAAAGAAAAAAAAAACCTTCATTCATTAACTCTTTGGCTTGACAGAGATCTTAATTTTGGAATAGCATCAGACGCCAATAAATAACAGGTGAATACCAAAATGTAAACCAATAACTCTTTTTGAGCTTTTTTAAGTGAACATTGAATCAATGCATGTATTTGCAGTCATGTCGATGGTGAAACTACAGAAACTCATATCTCAGTTTGCAATGTTGTAGGCTTCTTGCCGTACATTATTTTCTACTTTAAAAAAAAAAAAAAAAACTACTCGACATCATTTCTTTGAAACTTAGGTGATTTCAGACTCTCTCTGTGTGAAAAATGTATCGCAAAAATTTCAAGTCATGATATTGGTCCAGTCTTCGTATTAGAAATAAAATATTAGCGGATATTTTGAAACACCGCAACCAAGAGGCTTATTTTCTGTAGTTTCACCGCTGACGTATGGTTTGGGACTTTCGATCAATGATAGGAAATACCATGTGGCATAATATGAATAAATAAATCAAAATTCCAATGAAATTATGCTTTTTATTTAAATTTTCAGCTAGCGTTTAGTCCTGCAGCAAAACTAATTTTGTTTTTTTTTTTCTTTTTGAAGGATTACAGGAGCATTCTCCTCTCAGTTTTTAATTAAAATCCTCTTTTAGAGGGCTTTAAGTTCAGTTCTTAGCTTGGAAATACTGAATTTATTGCTCAGTCATACCATACAGAGTAACATACAATTTAGAATGCAAATTCAGATGGTTAAAAGTGAGAAATTCATAAAATCTGCTGTATTTAATCTCACAAGCGCCTCCTTTAATTTTCATCAGGATTGAGTAGTTAAAATGACAGCTTGAAAATCAAATGACAAAACCAAAGTGCATTTTGCAAATGACCAAATGAGCATTTAATGTTGACCACCCATAGGCTTGCATTTAAAAAGCTGCCATATAAAAACTTCTAAAATGAACTTCATTTTCTGAAATCACTTCATATATCTTTTTACTCAGCACCTACAGAAAAAGAGGAAGATGGTTCAAAAATTTTATAATTTTCTGGATAAACTCAGTTCTGGGGTTAATCTAATCTCTCACATGTCTTTTATGTTCGCTTGCTGCCTAGAACTAGTGAAAAAGAGTGTGAGCAATGATGGCTGTGCTTGTGAAGGCAATTTATTAGTAGCCCCACTGATAAGCTTGATATGGAGCTCTCCCTTGTATACAAGCTATTGCAATAAGATTCTTTCCGACTAATTTTCATTGACGAAAGTTTTTACTTCAACCTTGAAGGTATGATGTATCTAAACATTTTCCTCTTGAAATCCGTCCTCCTTAAAACCAAGTGACTCAGGATGTGACAGTAGGTATTCAATTTCTTGGTTTATGTTTTTTCGAGCTTTTTCTTCAAATTTCTCTCGGAATGTAGATGTAACGTAAATGTTGGGTATCAATAGAAAACTTTGGAGTATCTGAAAGATAACAAAGAAAGTAATTAAGTAATAAGAAAAATAAAACCAAGAACAGAAAGAGGGGCATAAAGCAGCAGGTGATTTTTTATACCATGAAAAAAATTGAGAGAGTAAGAATAGATAATTAAATCCCAAGCCAAGTCATCCAATATCGATGCATATCAAAATATTCCTTCCAGAAACATTTGCACAGACGATAGCAAAACGGAATATCATTAATCGCCCCCAAGTATGAATCTCAAAATTGAAAAAAAGCATTGAACTTCTCCGAAATTATTGTGCTCTCTTTCAAAAGAACCAGATCGTGGCAAAGACTCAACTTATTATCTGCATATTAGAATCTATTCTCTGGTACCTCTCTGACACCTCCTGTATCACTTTTTAATCAATACCTATACACACATGGCATCGAGGGAGCGTCCAAAATTTGCCAAGGGAATAATCTAACATTCACGTGGCACTATTTTAAGGAAACCTGACCTTTGTCCTAACCGATCTTTTCACTAGCTTGTCACATTTTTTACAAAATCCTCGTACAATTCTTTCGTCCCTATTTTATTTTTTCGAAGAGAATCAAACCAATTTTATAACTCGAAACATCTATAGACACCCACAGAATATTCTGCTAATAGAGAGGGAAATTCAAGGCAGTTTTCAAGATATTGCATTGACTAGTTTTCCAAAGAAAAAATACCGAAATTATGACTGGTAATCTACGACGTCACATATGCGGTTTCGTACCCAAGTTGCACAGATTGCAATACGTAGCAATTATCTACTTAGTCAAAATATTGGAATTCCAATGAGTGTTGTGTATGTTGCCTAGCTCCTATTTGAAGGGGCTCCATTTATGGAAACTCATTGCGATACTATTGAAATAAGTTGCTATTTTTCATTGCACTGCATATTGCCAAACTTTCTGATACATGGAGCTCATTTTGTTGATTGTTTAAAATCTGCGTAAATCGGCTACATGATGTGATAGTATTGCAATTTAATGGTAAAAATATTACAATTTTACTGGAATCAAATTGCAATTTAATTTCAATATTTTCGTTGCACTGTGCTACTTGAGATACTTTGGTTGTCGAAATGTTTATTATCGCACCTATGGTAAATAGCTCACCCACCTTTAATCTGAGACGTATTATACTGGTCCGATCGAAGAAAAGAATACTCTTGGCGCATTTTGTCTGACTGTGCGCGGTATTCGGGTGCATCAGCGCCTAAGTAGACCATGTCTAAGTCTAGGAAGAAGTGAATGTCTTCTGATCCATATGCACCCTCGCTTTGGTGTTCTTCAGTTATACTCGTCTTGCTAGCGTCCAATAGTTCGATAGTTGTTCTAGTTTTATCCTGTAATAATAAAAAAGGGCATCTGTAAATAGAAGCATAGTAATATTTCATCCCTAAGAAATCCGAGTTTTTTGCATTGTTGCAGTTCCATTAACCATCACATAGCTTCATCCAACAAAAGACAAAATATAAACTCGATTGTGCGACTCAGAAAAATAAATTACTGTTGCGCCTTCAATTGAGCGGTTAGGCCAAAAGTCCTACAAACATGAACGAATACTTAGTTATCGACTGGGCGACTTGGGTGTTGTATGTACAGGGTATAAACTTAAGTGAAACACTTGAATATTATTTCATCCAACTTACATCGTCTAATTGAACTTCTGTAGCGAATTCTTTGAAATGCTCGGAATTTTTTTCACGCCAGTCCTCTGATTGTGGTTCGTACTCAAAGCTGAAACGATCAGAAAAGTCAAAAAATTACGAAATAAATAGAACTTATATAATTAAAAAAGGAAAATAAGTTGCACGAAAAATTTTATCGCTACATCCGAGGGTGCTTAATGATATGAGTTCGCAGTATTTTTCGTAATTGTTCTCTGATATGGGAAACTGTAGGAAAATAGATCTAAAAACGAAAAAATCCTGTAGCCTCCATCAGACAGCATTTCCTATTTGAACACGTGTATTTCGGCAAATTAGGTGATTCGGTTATACCTCCTCTAATAATTTTTCATTTTAGAGAGCAAGGATATTCTCATGCTCTTTTCTTTCCACTGGTTTCTCCTTAAATATAAAATTCACAAAATTTCTGACTTTCGCAAATTTTCTAAATAGATTCGGGAGATGAGATTCGGTAAAATGCAATTTCTTTTGCACTCTACTACAAAATTTGCAGTAGGGTGTTGCGTATGTTGCCTATCTACTAATTGAAGGGGCTCCTCTCGTTGCAACTTGCAATTAAATTGAATGCCTATTTTTCGTCTGATCGTTTAGAGTCGCGAAATTTATCGACGAAATGATGTGAAAATTAAGATTCTACGATAAAAATGTAGTCATTCGATTGCAGGAACAATTCATTCCAATATTTTTGTCGCAAAACGCTACTCAGGTAGAATGTAAACAATTTAAAGGTGCCAAGCAACTTACTACTGGAAGATAATAGCGCAAGCGACGGCAGTAGGGCTTTTGAGCTCGTCCTTGATCTCGTAGAACCATTTGGCTTTATTGTCGAGGAACTCGAGGTTGAAATACGTCCGGGCGTTTTCGGCATATTGTGCTGTGAGTCTTGCCCACCAGTCGAAAATCGCCGTGGATTCCGAGTCAACATTTGCCGCTATTTCCTGTTTCCACAACCTCTCCAAATCCTGCCTTTCGGCCGCCTCGCCCTCCTCACCCGACATTAGTAATATTGTCACAAGAATACAAGAATATAAAAACTTAAGGACGGAACAATTTTAGGAGGTAGTTTACCCACACGGTGGCTGCTAACCGCACTCCCGGCAGCCCTCTTACAGCTGTTACGGATCGATACGGAGGGGTGACGTCATGGTTGCTCCGTGCGCTGTCAGCCACCAACGAAGTGCAAGGCGCACACGCGAGCGGCGCGCTGTCGGCTTGTCAGATGCATGCTGCTGCATGTGAGCGGTGTTTACTGCGGTGATAAGAGTCGAAAAAACATGTCTCGAACGCGGCGTTTCAAAATATACGCTGTTGTATAATTAAAATAAAATAATTTGCAACGTTGGAGAGTAGTTACGTACCTACTTCCATCTGAGAAACGACGCTTCATGTAGTATTTTCTTGGTATATATCGCGCGCTGAGAGTGGCAGGCGCGCCATGCGACTATTTCAACTCTCCCGCAGCTCAAATTGCATAGCTATCAAATTGAAGGAGAATTATTGCCGCACTATGGGAGAGCGCAGTCAAAGGTATTTCAGGTGGCATCTGCTCTTATTAATCATCCTTGAACAGTTCAAGGATGATGAACTACCAACCGAGGAGTGTTATAAATTGAATCCTTATTTTCTTTTAAATATATATTTTGTTTTTAAATCTCATGTTTAATTGCAAGTTGTATGTGTTTTCAACCTGCCATTTTTTTAAAGCCGTAGGTTTTTCGTATTCGTGGAGGAGTTAAAATTTCTAGGCAAACGAAAAAAAAAAAATTGGGAAGGTGGAGTAAAATTTAACATCTTTATTTACATCATTCGTACATGATAGATTTCACGTCTGAAGTTTACAAATGGTCAAGGTTTACATATTTTATTGTGTTTTTAATCTAAGATCATTTTTACGGCTGTGATCCGACTGCTCACGAAGAACTTTCGCATTCTTTGACACCACTGACAGTATTGCAATGTTCTTTATGATTTTTCCATTGTTTCACCTGGCATGGCCTAGAGGATTCATAAACATAAACACGAGACGATTATTATAGAGCTGCAAAAACAATATAACTTGAAAGGAGTACAAAAAAGTGTTTTGCACGTCACACACCTCATGTCGGTTTATAGTGTTTCACGGCTCAGGAAGCTTCAGTGAGTTCAGTGGGTCTCGGGATCGGATGCAACCAGAGTAAATTTTACACTTTGAACTATAGGTAGGATTAGTCAGTTTTCTCGAAATTTTTAGATATTTTCCAAATAAGAATGGTAGGACTAAAAGTTAAATTTTCCGTTCAAAACTAGTCCAAAAGGGCTTCCTAAAACGAGCATTTAATGTTTTTACTTTCTCTCTCCCCTAGGGTAGAGGAAGTATTGTCATTCTGCAAGGGGGGGGGGGGGAGTTGAAATTTCATAATTTCTAGACGTTTTAAGGTTCCTGGGGTCAAAATAACCATACTTGAAAAAATATGTGTCCGTCCGTCCGGCGTCCCCCATACCTCAGAATCTATCTGTTCAATTGCATTCATTTGCACAGAGCACCATACATATCTATGGTCTCCTTATGCGCGTCAAACGATTTTGGGGTACGCTAAAATTTGAGGGGGGGGCTAGGGTCCGAGGTCCATTTTTTTTCTTTTCTTCCCCTCCCTCCTCCCTCCCCCTCCCTCTCTCCCTCCCTCCCCCTCCCCCCCCTCCCCCCTCCCTCTCTCTTTTTCAGAAATTTTTGAAAAATGAAATGAATCTACGTATTACTGACCTTCCGCAATACCATTCGTTCTTGCAGCGGGAACATTTCTGCGTGGCGCGATCGCCGCAATTGGCACACTTGGGCCCTGCGTCGCAGACGTCGGCGAGCGACTCGAAGGCGTTGCTGAGGCTGTTGGCCAGTTTGACCGTTTCGGCCCGCGAAAGCTGGAGCAAGCGCCGCGCGTGTTCCTCAGCTATTTCGTCCCATCTTCCCGCACAGCTCGTCTCCAGTCCACTTCGAAACTCCGTCGACAACTCCACGATGAACGGCTTCTTCGAGCTCATCGTCGGCACCTACACGTAGGGATGGAAAATCTCATGAAATTTATTCCGCAAAATTACACGAAATTTCACGAAGATTCGTGAAAAATCGTTTGAGACTTTTGGGGATGCATTTAAGAGGTCACAAAATTCCCAAAAACATTGATTCTAAATTTTGAAATACATCACACAAAGCCTTTAAACATTCCATAGAGTACATAGAGTCGTAATGTAAAAGGGAGAGCTGGCGCCCGCACTTTTAAGCATTTTCCATGTCCCGAATTCCGAGACTCCTGTGTGACGCCGGGTCACTTTTTCGATACATAATCGATTGTTTGCGATACACGGGTACCCGGCCATCCGATGACAACAACAACAACAAAGGAGGTAGGAATCACCACGTATTCCACACCGCCATTTTGGATCGAAAATGTATCGAAAAAGTGACCCGAACTCGGCGCACACCGGGCTCGGAATTCGTCGCGCAGAACATGACGCCCAGCTCTTCCATTTACATTACGACTCTATGTACTCTATGAAACATTCACATGTTGCAAGTATTTCAGTTTGGTTTAGAGATTAAGTTAGGGTTTTTCTCTCTAAACTCCCCTTTGTAAACCCCCCCCCCCCTCCGTGTATTGCACCTCAGGAGGGCAGCATATTACTGCCGCAACAACAGGAAGACCACGTGAAACGCTTCCTGATCTCCAATGGTTCAATTAATAATTCGGGAGAAAAGTAATCAATTTAAAATTTTGTGAAATTTATTCAAGCCTTTTGAAATTTCACATAAAGTTTCTTGAAATGTCACTTTATTCCATCTCTGCCTACACAGACAAACATTTCCGCGTTTATTGTTACTTAAACGCGATTCTGTTTCCAATTAACCAGCGTTTCGAGAGTGACAGGAGCAATGATGCGACTATTTCAACTCTTCTGTAGCTCAAATTGCATAGCTATCAAATTGAAGGAGCACTCCTGTTGTAGTTACTATGGAAGAGCACAGTCAATGGCATTTCAAGTTGCATCTGCTCTTATGCGCTTTGATGCTTCTTTCTTGATGTGCTCAGTTCACCACTCGTAATGCAAGAATGCGGGCTGATTATTGACAGTGATAGACGAAGCCATAGACAAAGAAGACGAAGAGGAAAAGGAACGAGCCTATTCGTAGAAGCGGGTGGTTGCAATAGACAAAGGCGTTTTTACAAACTTACCTGAGATACCGCCAACTGACTCAACCATCGTTTCAAGTCGATCAGAGGCGGAAGTTGGTCCAGTAGCAGTTCGTGGAGGAATCGATTCAATCGCCCGAGTCGGTTTTTACGACTTTCTGTTAGTTCGTAGTGGTGAATGATGTGCTTATTCAGTAGAAGTTGATGCATCGCAAGCCAGAGTTGTGCCTCGGTTTTCGTCATTTCTTGCACATCCGTTATCTTCTTCCATTCGCCGTCTATGAAAACAAAATCAACTTATTTAATTCAAAATTTTGACAATGATCATTAAAATGAATCCCATATCGGAAAAATGGCATTATATTGCAGGACGATTAATTTTTCAGGGAAAACATAAAACTGATGAAAATCAAGATTGTTGAGTGATCTTTTTTCTGGCATCTTAGTGTATACTGAGTAGCACTAGCACGGAAGTATGGGTCAAAATAAGACTTTTTTGTTGTATGAAGTTTTCTTTTCCAAAAGTTTACTTACCTAGTCGGAGCTACGGCCTCCCCAAAATTTAGGAAAGTAGGTAAATCGTTTTTCCCGAATTTTGGCAACGGTTGTGAACCAAATCTCATGAAAATTTGCACTCCCCTGTACTTTTATGCCCTGAATGCAAAAATGATCAAAAAAATTGAAATCTCAATTTCAAGAGGGGGTTTGGGGGTGTTCCGGCTCCTGCAGTCTGGCCGTTTGACCCTGGATCACCCTGTATCGCAGCGCCATGGTATAAAAATGTTAATTTTATTGCCATAAATCCCAATTTTATTTCGATATTTTTGAGTTGGCTACTTGGGTGGATCACCTGTATACTTGTAGGTATCTCCTTTGGCATTTCTTCTCGTCCAAGATTCTTGATCAATGAGCTGACAAACCAAGAGAGGAACGTCGTTGTCCGAGTACAAACGCGTGGCTACCGTTACGGGCACGCAATCCAGATTCTCCACCAAGTATCGAATGATGCCCAAACAACTTGCTCCGATGCCGAACAAGAGGGTTTCCTCCTGAGCTCTCAGCTCTTCCAAAGTTGAAGCTTTCAGCTTGTCCTTTTTCAACTCTTTTGCATCTCTGGAACTGAGGCAACCATCGTAGTCATTAGAATTGCCGCTCAAACTAGGATTACGATATACGTTTCTCCCAAGTAGCACAGATTGCAATAAGTAGCAATTACGCAGTAAAAATATTGCAATTTCATTGAGTGTTGTGTATGTTGCCTAGCTCCTATTTGAAGGGGCCCCATTTATCGAAACTTATTGCAATAATAAAATTGGAATAAGTTGACATTTTTCATTGCATTGCATATTGCCTATCTTTCTGACACATGGAACTCATTTTGTTGATTGTTTAAAATCGGCATAAATCGACTAAATGATGTACAAATATTGTAATTTAAAAAAATTACAATTTTATTCAAGACGTATTATATACAATTTAATTTTGTTGCACTGTGCCACTTGGGCTGTTACGAGCAAAAATCGAAATATATGCTCATCGCGATGTGCCGGGCCTTTCGCGAAATCGTGCGATGTGACCAGGCATGTAGTACCTAATCTCGGAAAATTGCTGAACCATATACGTCCATTTTTTGCTATAAGTATGATCGAAGTAAGTACATTTATTAAAACTCTTCAAGGGTTAAACTATGTTGAAGAAATAAGCCGTGCGTTACCTTATTGCTATTCTTGTAAGCACCAAAATACAATAATCAACAAGTTCCACAGCGCTATCTTGTAAATATTCACAACCCTCAGAATGGTATAAGACTGTCTGAAGGAGACCGACCACTACTGCCTCGTGATAGAACTATGAAAAAAATGAAAATATTTTTGAGGTCAAAATTTTAAATCCTTATAACAACTCGAAAATGTATTGATTTGATGCTGCATGTACTTAGGTACCAAACTCTCATTTTACCTTATCAAAATTTCCTCAGTAAAACCATCTTGTTTCCAAATTTTTCATATTATACTGAGGTGGACTCTTAGAGGTTTTACCTTACTTATTTGGCGCGTGTAGAAGGAACATAAATTAAAATATATTTATTATCAAAAACCACATGGAATTGTAAAGCATTTCGCGGTTTATCTTAAATTAAATTGACCAAAAAGTTGTCCATTGATCGTGCGTTAGTTCAGAGATGGTTAGAATTATAGAGACTGCAAAAAACTGCACATGCTTCTTTTTTTCTTTTTTTTTTAAAAACAAATTTTTTTTACATGTAAATGTGATTAGGCTTTCATCTTAAATATCTCTGGTCAAACATTAAAAAGCTCAAAATCATTTCAGATGCGTGATTTATGGAATCCGACTTCTGAATAACTCAAATTGCGTCACACTAGATTGAAGGAGCACAGAGTTCCTATGCAGTATTATTTTACTCCCTCGAACTTAACAACGCATTTTAATGGTTTTGCACAATTTTAGAGGAGACAAGAAAACCATCTATAAATAAGAGAGCATGTTAAGTGTTTTTGGAATTCAACTTACTATAATATAAATGGGGAATGTATTTTCCGTGTTCGGGTTTTGTTTCAAAATCCGAGGGAGAATTCGTTGTTTCCACACAGAGATGAGGACTGCCTCGTAGACCAGTATCTGCAACTATAGCATGCTCGTATAAAGTTATTGAATCAGTAAATTTCAAAGGGTATGGGGGCTTTTTGCAAAAAAATCTGTTATTTTGAGAATGGTTCCATTATTGAAAGGGCTCTTAATTTTCGAAACCGCCGCCGCACAATGGATCGACTCAATCGATAAGGTTGGACATGAAATTTTTAACTAAAACTGAAAATTTTGCTGTTTAATTTGTCACATTTTAAATTTCAAGGGGTAGCTCTGAAAGAAAATTTCACTAAGAAACCAATGCAACCACTTTAAAGACTTCAAAGTTTTGTATGAACGGATAGTTAAAAGCTTTTAAAGTTTCCAAATTTTGTCCGACCTCTCTCATTGACTCGATCTACTGTGCGCCGGGGTAACTTCTACTACTTACTCTCCTTCTTACGAAGCCACGAACTCTTGGCAATGGGTGTTCTATCATTGTTAAAATCGTAAAAAAAGCTTTTTTTATTATTCCGATCATAAAATACCAGTGATCTTGCTTGAGCTTTAAAGCAACTCTGTTCACATATAACTGCAAGTACCTACTTACCCTCCACAGTACTTACATAATATCGCATGTGTATAAATATGTGTAAAGCATGATCACCTACTTTCAAGTTGGAAATGATGGCTTCCTTAACATGTTCTTCAATGTTTTTTGACGCCTCTAGAGTAGCCTGTTGATATAACCTTTGCAGTCTCTCATGCGCCTCAAACCAGCTGGAAAAAATAAATAATTATTTCGTTTGTAAATTATTTATTTGGATGGACGCTTTACACTCATCAAAATTATCCTGGTCTCAGGAATCAGTGGATGACTTTACTCAATTTTTTTTACGGATATTACTCATTTTCAAAAAAGAAAAAGATCTACGGTGTCAATGTCAAATTGTCAACGGCAAAGCCAAAGATAGGAGAGACGTATTTGGGCCTCGTTTTTAAACTTTACTCCCGAATCTGAGTGACATCTAATCGGCAGCATGTAGCGCGGAGCTTTGCGAGTTCACGCTTTGCGCCATAGCTCCTTCAATTTCGCAGATGCAACACGGACATCCATCGAGCTGGAATAGTTGTATCTCTGCGCCGTCATCAACGTGCGTCCTTTTCCATGCTCTATTTCCATGTTGTGTTGGTTCCGTTTGTCTTATTTATACGTTGGTGTTTAAAGAGCTTCTTGAGCAACGGCCGAAGATACGAGAGACGTAATCCGACCTCGTTTTTCAACTTTTCAGTCAAATCTGAGCGACACCTTACAGGCAGCCTAGCAGCATAGAGCGAAGCAGTGCGGGCTCACGCCTGGCGCCATCGCGCCTTCACATTTGCAGACGCAACACGGACATCCATCAAACACGAATAGTTGTATCTCTGCGCCGTTAACTGGCGCCCTTGTCCATGCTTTAAAAAGTGTCAAAATCAATACGAGTCGATTTGACCCAACTTGGAACTTTGCGCATCAAAGTCCTGGGCATTAAGGGTTGAGTAAAAAAAAAGTGTTAAAACTTTTAAAAATTTACTGCAGTTTCTTAACATTTAAGATGTTTGACAAAATAAGACAAAACCCTAAAAACATGTGTTTCTTGCGATTTTTTTTTTAAAAAATGAAAATTCACCTTTAAAAAATAGCATAAGTAAGTTAAAGGACTTCCGGAAAAATAGTTCCTATCTATGACAGTTTTTCAGGGATATTGAGAAGTGTTTTTTAAAGGTTTGCTACGTTGGAGCAAACCTCTGCTGTTCGCAAATCACATGAGAGGCCGGTAATCTGTGAATATATCAGAAAGTTTTACCTCGATGTTCCGATAGTTTCAAAATCTGACGGTTGTATACTCGCAGCGTAGAAATCTATCTCGCCCGGTGTGAGAATACATTCAGACTCCATTTTTGTGGGTTCAATCGACAAGTCAAGATTCGGAGGGACGATGGAGGAATTAAAACCAAATATATGACGGAGTTGAAATATAACAAGTCGTCTAGCGGTAACATCTAGGTAGGACGAAGTTAGGAATGTATGCAGAATCCTTTACTAGAGATACTTGAAGAACCACTGTTGCCACCATATATTGGACGCTTAAAACCTCGAGAATTCGACAAGGATAACACGAGGATGCTACCGTGTTATTTTGTAACCAAGCAACCGCAAACACTGCTTCATGTAGAGCGCACCTGAGCTGCCGCATGCCGTGCTAAGAAAGAACGCCGTATGCAGGGCCGGATTAAGGGGGTGGCCACTTGGGTCGCAGCCCATGGCGGCAAATTTAGGGGGCGGCAAATTTTGCAATTTTTTTGGATGTAGGTATAAAAAAAATCGGATTCAGAAAAAAAAATTATCAATGAGAAAAGAGGACAAAGTCTCTCTTTCTTGAGAGTAGTAATTTCGAATTTTTTCGCTTTTCGGTGATACAAGAGACAGCATCTTTAATTAGTCGAGTTAAGAGAGGAACTTAACACGCAATTTGGCCTGGAGCTCAGCGCAGAGAGGAATGATGACGATGACTTGAAAAGAAAAGGAAAAGTCCTCGGCGCGGCGCGGAGCGACGGTCGGCATGTAACACATATTAGCGCCTACAAGACTGCATGAATACTTCACGCATTGCGTCAAACACAGCGCGGTCAGGAGCGGTTGGCGTGCGAAACGCATAGCGCCTACAAGACTGCAGGAATACTTCACGCATTGCGCCAAACACAGTGCTATAGCGCGGCGCAGGCGCAGCGGCGGAGGAATAAGTTAAAATTATTTAATCACATTTATGTTTGTTCTTTCGTAATTTTTTGGTTCATTTCTTATAAATGAAGGACCTTGTCTACACAGAGACAGGTTTACGGAATTTAACTTTCGTCCAAATTTTCGTGAAATTTTACTAGTAGTGTTGACAGGGCTTTCGCAAAAAATGTATCCAACATGAGTAGGTAGGTAAACGCGTCTTATGCACCCCTCCCCCTCCGGCATGTTCACTTGATGGTTTTTATTGATGTTTCAAAACGAATGAGAAGGGGGCGGCAAAATACAGGCGGCCCATGGGCGGAAAGTGGGTAAATCCGGCCCTGGCCGTATGAGCCTTCAAACGTTGCCAAGTTTCCTTCGATAAAAACCGAATTTATTAGGAAAATTGCGAATATTTTTCCCAAAAAATTTCAGACAATTTTGCACGCAATTTAATCTAAAATATCTGGAAATTTCAGTTTTCGAGGATTTACTATAACAAGCCGTATCCTCATTCACCGCCCGTGGATCCACACAATTGGATCACATTTAACAAAAAGGAACCAGCGCGATTACAGCTAGTGTTGTAAAAATGTTGCTTCTTCATAATTATCTAAAAAATCTCTCAGAATAGTAGATAGCTTTCACTTCCCACCGACAAATTGTTAAATTCTGAGGAACCTAATTGTGAATACCGCACACATATTAAGTATTTTTAAAAGAAAGTGAGAAGTTGCGCGATTTTGAAATCACTGTGATCGCGCAGGTTCCTTTTTCCTGAATGCGACCCAATTGGGCAACTATATATTCGAACTTCCCGGTAGGTTTATTGCCTATACTGCAGAATTGAAGGCGGACTTCGACATTGTCAATTATGCGCATTATCTATTGGTTTGATGAAGTTTATTCAAGTTGCAAATATTTTACCATGAAACTGTTATATTTGTACATTACAATATCTATAATTGCCAATTTTGAACGCCCAGGCAAACGATGGGTGACTTGCACTACTTGCAGTGCAAAGAAAACTCGCAATTTGTTTCAATTTGATTACAATTAGTTTCATCAGGCGGAGCCCCTTCAATTAGCAGTCATGCAACATACGTAACACTCCGATGTAGTGGCAATGATTTTAACAGATGAAATAGCATTGAGTGTAACCTGTACTACTTGATTAGAAGGAAAGACTGGAAACATGTATAAAAACTAGCAGAGAGCTGGGAGACACACTCTCTACAAAGAGTAGGTATGAGCAGCAGAGACTGATCAGTTACGGCTTCAGCTAGTGGCAACACCAACTGATTCTTTTCATTTTCCTATGAGCAAGAGAGCTTAAACTAGAAATGGCATATCTGTATTCCACATTGGTTGTTTTTGCTCTGTCTGGTTTTTGAATAAGTAACTAAAAGTGACGTGACTAAAATCTGGAAACTTACTGGACATTTTCTGAGGATCATGAAAATGCCCCTCATCAAATTCAAAAGCAGAGTGTTACAGATTCTTGGTTAATAAAATTACACTTGAGAGAAGGTTAAGCAATATAAAATGCAGTTCGATTGATTCTGGTTAACTAGGCTATCAAATTCATTAAAGAATGACAGTATCGATGGCCAAAAAAGTGAAATGATGTATCTTAACTGCAATGTTTCATCAAAATGTACACACATATTTTATTTTTCGAGAAGAAAAAACCCAACCATATAGCTTGAAATTTTTACAGAGCATTCTTCTAACAATGAGGAATAATCAAGAAAGTTTTCTAAAAATTACGTTGACTAGTTTTCAGCAGTAAAAGTAAAGTACGTATGATAGGAAATCTGCAACGTCACAAATGAAGATAGTTGGTTTTGTACTTTAGCCATCGATATAACACGTGGTAATTACTGTTGCAATACAGAATGCAAAATCAGAAGATGCAACTTGAATTAACTTTGGAAATTTCTTTAGACATGGCATCTGTATTATGAAATAAAGTACACTTTAACGAGGAGGATAAAGAAAAAATTGAGTGGTTGAAATAAAAAAATCTTAGGTAGTTGTGCAATTTTATATTAAAAATAACATTAACAAAAGACGAACAGAGTTTAAATGATAAAATAAGAAATACATAATTAATACTAGTAAGAACATACAACTATGTAGTTCATTCTCATTTTAATAGTTTTATTAGTACTGGTTAACTATACTGTTACAGTGGTAGACTAGCGGAAGAAATCCATA
The DNA here is from genome assembly GCF_918797505.1 of Bemisia tabaci. Taxonomy (NCBI): domain Eukaryota; kingdom Metazoa; phylum Arthropoda; class Insecta; order Hemiptera; family Aleyrodidae; genus Bemisia; species Bemisia tabaci. The sequence goes on along the minus strand of NC_092800.1, from coordinate 21,818,572 downwards.
GACTGACTAAAGTGTCTACATTACAGTAGAGCATTAGAAGATCAAAAACAAACAAAACAAAAAAAATCTCGTAAGTGAAGGATAGGAGAAGTTTTTCTTTACAATATTAAAAATTCAGTTGCGCGTTTGTTGAAAAGGTCAAAGCAAAGGAAAAATGGATTGAATCACTTTAGGAAAATGAAACTTTGATATTTTAAGTCACACAAACCAATTCACTTTATTCTACTGATGATTTTCAGTACAACAACCTATGGGAAAAAGAGCTAAATGAGCTATAATATTAACAATTACTTTAGTTAAAGTCTGGAGTTGAAAAATTAAAAACAGAAACATCAATATTTAAGTTATCGAAAAAATTACACCTGTTTTGGATGTTAAACAGGAAAAAGAGAAGTAAGAAGTAATAGTATATATGTAATACCGGATCATCTACAATATAATTCGATTTTAGATATTTTAATCAGGAAAAGAGGTAAAAGTGCTACATGCTTCTTCCGATAAATTCATGAAGGTTACATTTATAGTTACTGTTGACAGACAGACTTGTTAGAAATTATTGTAGCTTGGAGAAAAAAAGTTGGATGTGTGTAAATGCTGAATTTGCAAGAAAAATTCAGCTTAGACATGAAACTAAAATGCTGTGATGGAGGGGTTTTTTCTTTTTTGCGAAAAAAAAGCGTCAATGTCGGCTCAGTTTTTTAAGTTCATAAAAATGCGAAAAGTGAGATAAAGAAGAGGGAAGCGCAAACAATTGGAGCATAAAAATGGCCTCATTTAACATTGATCAGTGCTGGTTCGAAATTTAGACAAAATCACCCCACACTAAAAAAACATTAAATTCAAAAGGATGTTAGGCTAAAAACGCACAGCCTTGCTTATAAATTATTGTGTGAAGTTGTATTGAGTTTGAATACAAACAACTCATAAAAAAGTGAATGTAAAGACCCTTGAAATAAAGCTAATAAAAACTGAATACCTTGGAAAAAAAGGGAGAGGAAATCTTCACGGAGAAAGCTTCAGTCGAGAGAGCATAAGCAGAAATACGTCTTTAAAAAAAACGTTAAGACCTCATTCAAAATGCCTCACATTTTTTAAAATATTAATGGCCAGATAAACAAACTAGACCGAGGGGAAAATGAAAACTTTAAAAATTTGACATTAATTACTACACTGTTATGAATTGAATCTAGTTAGAATTATCTAATCAGTTCTGCCATGTTGTTTTACTGAGCTGGTAAAATTAACCATGTAAACAAACCAGGCTATCATTGAATGAGAAAAAAAATTCAGTCTACAGATAATTAGCGGATAAAGTATGTCTACTTTCCGAGTATCGCCTAGACTTTAAAAAAAGAGAGACTTTGCACACAAGGGCTGAGGAGGGGAGGGGGTAAGGCATAATTTTGAGAGCCAAAAAGTTACCGGGCAAACACCCATTAATGAGTCTACGGATAAAAAATAATGAATACAAAAATATGAGTTTCACATATTGGGCACTATACAAGGTCTGAATATTATGCAACTACTGTACAAGTTTTAGCAGGGCTGCTAAATATTTGGGACATCGAAGGGTCAAGAAAAGGAGAAACGGCAAAAACTGAATTTAAGGCAAACCTTCACGGAGTCAAAAATATTCATACAAAAATTCCAACATCAAAAATCACTTTCCAGAAAAAATCCCTTAAAAAGCTTGACTTAACAACATTCAGTACAACGATGAGACAGATTAAAAAAAATACAAAATTTATGAGACTGAGGCCATACCTTAGATGGTCATTTTTTTTAAATTAGATTTTTGTGAGAAAAAATCATTCAACTTTTTTTTTAATAGTGCTAGACGTGTATGAGGAAGAGGGTAAAATCTTTGCCACTCAATTCTCCTTGGTAAACAGAATTAGAAACATCAAAATCGTTCACTTGATTTTTCTTTTCCTGCAATTTTGCGAGCTATACTTTAACAATTCCATAAAAAAGACTAAAACAAAATTAACTGACACTTGAAGTAGACCAGGAGGAGAAGAGGATTTAAGCAATTTAAGTAGCCATATTCATTGCCTTGCCTCAGAGAGGGAACTTCATAACTATGACAACTTAGACAATAGAATCAAATACGCTGATATGATATTTAAATTAATATTTGAACTGGAGGAAGTAAGTGAAGGAGAGTTGAAATGAGCAACTGATAAAGAAATAGGATAAAATTTCAAGTCTTAAAACTAAGATCTGTACAAAATAACTGTACACAACCGATGGACTGACAACCGGCACATAGTAACAAGCAAAAAATAAAATCAGCATCACCAAGATGGCCAGATAAAACTTTAAGTTAATGAACTTCACTATTAAATCTGCGCAGAACGGTGACTGAATAAAAATGAAAAACAAAAAACACACATGCACGCATGTTGTAAAAAATATTGTACAGTGTCTCACACAAAAAAGCAAACTCCGTAATATGCAACAATAAAATTTTTAAAAATCTGTACAAACTTATGTTATTTTGATTAGTATAAGTTAGACAAGCTTCGAGTAGAATATGCGGTTAATAAATTAGTAGAACTGGTGACTAAGTTACAAATTTTTGGTTACATCAGAGAACGCCACACATTGGAGGAAAATCCTCCTCATGTTTTTGAATGAGTCTGGCGACGTGGAAAATGTACAATTTCGACAAAGCATTAAAATTTGAACAAGATGCAAACTGATACATGCTTTTGTCTTTTTTTATATTCATTATTGCAATCAATTTCGTTGGTTTTTATTAAGAATAAGAAAAATGAGCAGATGATTACGAAAAAGAGTTTACATAAATAATCATAGTTATTGATAATCAGATCAAGTTCAGGCTAGTTCTTAATCTAGTTACAAATCAAGAATTTGAGGACCTGAAAAATTGTGTATTATTTTAGGCACTTTTAGACCCCAAGCCTTTGGTGCACAGACAGGTTCAATTCATAGGTTTTCGTTTGGGTATTTTCTTTTAGGGTCTGACAATAAAAATTGAACGGGTGCAAGTTATCCATTCGGAGTTTTTAGAGAGTTATACAAGTTGTCACAAATCGAAAGATGGGAACTTTAAGGATTGACCCTTCAGACCCAAATAGGACTATTTCGTTATCTATATGATGTTCTTTAGTTGCAACCATTTTAAGGGGACATCCCCCTATAAGTACGTCCATAAAAATTGATATTTAAATTTTAGCCAGTTATCAACGAAACTACATGAGCTTTGAGGGTAGGGAGTATTTTTATGCACTACATTCATTCCTTAAGGGCAAAAAAAGTTAGGACTAAAAGCATGTGAGGCTTTAGAGGGGCTCCTCCTAAAAATGTATCCCCCTTGAAACACCTCAAACGAAAAAATGAAGTCTTATTTTAGTCTAAAGAAGTGATCCATTCGGTTTATATACTTTGATTTGAGACACCATGTATAAGAGGACAGATTGATACTGGGTTGAGTTAACACCAACTAATTGAGAGAAATGTTTTTTTATAATAATACAAAAATGCTTGAATTCAAACATTTTTTATCGGAAAGCTTCGTTAAAAGCTTAGGAATAAATAAAATTATCGCTGAAACAAACAAAGCATTTGGCTGACAAAAAACCTAAAATTAGATTAGGCCGATTAATACTGATAAGAACAGTATCACGTTATAAATACTTTTGTCGTAAAGACAAAGAGGATACATCATTAATATTAAAAAAAAATAAATAAATAAATGAAATAAAAATTTGCATTAGGAGAGGACTTGATTGCTAAACGCTTTTCGCTTTAAGGAAGCAATTCGACAAAAGAGAAGACAGATGAAAACGAACAAGGACAAAAAGACTAGAGAAAAGGTAATCTTGCCGCAAAAGCAATTCGCAAGCGTTCGCGGGGGGGGGGGGGGGGGGGGATGAATTTGTTTTGGAGTTTTTGATTTTGACACATGGTTCAAAAAATACTCTTTACAAGGAAGTAAAAGCTACAGCGATAATACAGCAATGATATGAAAATTGGAGTTATCCTACTTTCAAATGTAATATGGGGCTGCCGATAACGCCCCATCAAGGAGGCTAGAAAAATCCTGCTGCCTCTTGCGATAATGTGCTCTGATTAGTTTATACGAGATGGTGAATTTTGACAAATACTACTTACTAACTATTCAGCATGACAGCCCTTTGAGAGCCTTGGCCTTCTCCACTAACTTTTAACTAATAGCTCCTCAGGAAAGAGTTTAAATTTTCCAGCAAGGGTATATCTACCTACTTGAATAATAAACTGAAAAAATGACAATTTCATTCACAACCCATAACTTAATCTGTTTGCTACTAAACATTACAGACCAAAATCGGTGATACTGCAACTACAAAATTTAAACTTGGAGGCAATTTTTTTAAAAAAAAAAAGATAAACCTCACCAAAATACAATTCGCTAGGCAATGGACACACTGTAATCCTTATTGTACTGAGTTCTAAATATATTGAGCTTCCAGAGCTTAAAATATCTTCAAGAATATATAAATTAATAATTAAGTTTCTTTACAGGGATCTAGGAATTCATGACTTTTACAAGTTATGTGTCAGAGAGATACAAGTGGTTAAGTAAGTTTTTCAATGCATAATAATTTCATGACTCATGAAAAAATTAGGAAATTGATTAAACAGCAGTTGACGATACTGTACACAGCAAAGCATAATGAACAGACTGTTGGGGCTTGTACAAGAGATGTCGTTGTTTGTAAGGTAGGCCTACATTTATCCATATGTTTCATGAGAGATACTAAAGATGTTTTTGAAAACAAGAAACGCTAACAGCGAGGACTATTAATCACAGCCTAGAAAAGATCTATGTTTGACAAAAAATCGGCCAAAAGAAACATTTGCATTGAGCGGATAGACAATATCAAATTAAGATTAACCGAGAAGGCCAGAAAAGCTATGCAAGATTCAAACAAAAAAAAAACTCAAGAAGTATCTACCTCACAGGAAACAGTTACAGGGAGCAGAAAAAAATAAGAACACAGGCTAAAAATTCAAAGGGAACCTTCGTTTGCTAAAATACCTATAGGGTCAATTTAAATAAGAGCAAATAAATTCTTTGCTGCTTAAATTTAGGATTGAAAAATGTGAGTCAAGCTGAAATAGGACATTAAATACAATTTAAATAATTAAATAAGAAGAATAATACTGAGCAATACAGTCATAATGCAAAGCTGCTTAATAGGAGCTGCAATTGAAATTGCTTAGGATGAAAACAGACAACTGAAAGCATGACTTGCAATCAAAAATGTACAGATTTAAGCACTCTGATACGTTTTCTCTTCAAAATTTCGCAAAGAACACGATTCAAGCGACAAAAATTACTTAAATAAACACCTAACCAAAATACTAATATTTTTAAGTAGCACTGGACAAAATTGAATTTCCCACTTGTAAGAGAAACCATTAAATTACATGAATCAAACTGCATACTACTACGGTTTTAACAGGCTTACAGGCTTCTTTGATCAAACTGTGTTCCTCTTTCACCTTCTGTTGTTTGAAATGTAAATAACATACAACAGCTGCGCCGAAATGTCGGGATTGAGAATGCCATACTTACATACTGCGGATACAGTTACAGTAATGTTGAAAATTGAAATTCAACTCAAGTAGATGATGGTTTTTTTCAACAGCTGGAAGTTTAAATTCATGCATCAAAATTCTTGGTGAGGAGATACTTTCAATAATTTTGTTGCGAAAATCATATTATTTATTAACTTCTGATGAAAAACCGTACATTTGAATGCTTAATTCGCACCTAGCCTAGTGTTCCATTAGACGACAATCTGGAATTAGGATGTGAGCAAACACTGAGGTTTTTTATCTCCAGAAAATATCAGAGAAAATCACAAACAAATGAAGTAGCCTGAAAGAGAGCAATTGAAGCGGGGCTAAAGTAGATAGATAATTGTTCCAACCCTTAGACAGTAGACTCAGCCCAGCCAGACGCCAAATTTTAGAGTAAAAATTCTCATGATTTTTATTCATCCACTAGGTCAGAAGTTTGTCCAATACAGAATGTTCGTTTTGGTATCCTTCATTTGATTTAAATTGACTATACATGAGGGGACTGTCGGAACAGATAAACCACATGAGTAAAATGTCTCCATACAGGAGATAGAATCTCAAAAATTCAAATCCTACGCTCAAACAGAATACACATTTAAAGGTTATCGCCTTGGGGATCCTTCAGACTATCTCACTTATATCACTCTGAGGGGCGCTGATTAAGCAAAAATCTAATATGAGAAGTCGGAGAGGCGGCAAATTTTAATCCAGAATTCATCACAAAACGACAATGTGAGGGGAAGATGGTTTCATCTGAGCATTAGGTAATTTATTTTGAGGAGGCGCAGGCTGGTATTACCAGTGAGGAAGGGAGCAAAGTAAAAAAAAATCTAATTTTCAGCGAGACATATTTCATGAACGGTCCCTAACAGTGGCAAGGCGTGAATTGCGATATATCGATTGTTATGCCATTTAAACCGATGAAAATTGATCGATTATCAGGGTGTTCGCAGCGAACACCTTAGTAATCGATTCTTTACCATAGCTTCAAATGGCGAGATATCGATAATCGATTATTCACGCCACGCCACTGGTCCCCAAGTTGGCTGATCTGAGTCTATTAACCTTGGATGAGCCAACAATACATAAAGGACAAAGTCACTAGCAAAATGTTAAAAAGCCTATATCATGAAACATAAATATGTTTCTTAGCGTCTCATTCAATGCAAAAATGAGCAAACACACTTCAAATTTTCCAGAGCAGATTGCAAGAAGAGTTACGGGGCATTTTGGCTTCTGCATCAGTGAAGCATTAAGCACAAATGATTTATAAAAGGTCATAAATTCTAGATGCTACAATTTTCCATTTCAAAAACCTGCTGGGAAGGTTCAATTCTAAGTTGCGTCGAGAAACATCAGGAACTTTTCCCAGACTTGCCGGCTGAGCTTTCTTCTATTGACCAATTTCTAGAGTATGTTCTGGTGGTTTGGTAGCTCCAAGTTAGACATTGGATAAATTTAAGGTGTTCATTTTAAAAAACTACTTAATACTTACGAAGAACGTCAATTTGGACTCATTAAAATTGTCTAAAGTAATTCCCACCCCAAAATGGCAGTATTGCTTCTAAGATGATGTAATCCACCAAATCACTGAATGGATGAAGTATGTTTTAGAATATCTTGGCCAGACACGCTTAAGAGTCTCACTAACAAAACGTCCAAAATCTATCATGAGGTGGACAGGGGAAGAGAATTTTCACCAGTTGGCACCACAGGCACTTGTCAATCCACCTGCGACACTTACTGATGAGAAAAAACCCTTTAGCTATACAAAATGTCAAATAAGTCTGAATCTCAAGGTACATACTTTAAAACGATGGAGATAGGTAAAACTTTGGATGTGTTGCAAACCTTTAAAAACGTAAGCAGCTTTTCGAAATTCACGGGTCAACGAGATAGTTAAACTTCCGTACTTCGGCTTGGTTGGACGATTTCTTCTGCTCGAGAAGATTTCCTTTCCCTCTTGGCGAAAAGGCCTCCGAGGAACGAGGACTGATTTTTGGAGACAGGAACGTTGTTCATTTTGGGGTAGATGCTCTGCGGGGAGGAGTCTCTACTCACAGTGCTGGCTGACGTCGACTGAAAGGAGACAGACATACCTGAGTCCAGGGATCCCACACTTCCCCGCCGTTGCCCTTTTTCCGCACCGACTGAAAGATAAAAAGAGACATGAACCAATTATCCCTGCATGGATGATAATGAGAATTCCTGCATGATCATGATCAGAAAATATTATCTAGTGTGGAAACACACTATTTTGTGAACCTTATAAGAATGTATGCCAAGCATCTTCAGGGTGTCTAGTTTTTTTCATTTTGGGAAATCCTGATTTTTCCTGATTTTTGACTGCTAAATCCTGATTTTAAAATTTTCCAAAATCCTGATTTTTTGCGGAGAAAAATTGGCAAATGTAACTTCACAAAAATAGCTCAATAAAAAAATCAGATTGGACGGCCGACTTTTCTCAAATCCTGATTTTACGACCGATTTTGTCTCAAATCCTGATGATTTCAAGATTGAATCCTGATTGACCTCAAATCCTGATAGAATCAGGAAAATCTTGATGCTAAAAACTCTGATCTTTAGCAAAGGGAGATTTTTCTTAGTCCCGTTTTCAAACTATACAAAACAAGGGTAAAGTCCAAATATTAATTTAGATAAGACTGTAAAGGGCTCAAAGCAAAATTCATGATACCTAGATTAAGCAGAATGACTATCAGGACATGTTATAAAAATACTCTAAAACATAATACAGAGTGTAGCTATAAATGTAATGCAAACACTGAAGAAAGAAAAGTTTAATTCAACCAATCAAAGATCTTGCTTTACAAAGTGATCAAGACATCGAAGCTTAAACATCTCATTGTAGATTGAAGTTTTAAAACATGCTGATTTGGCTTCCCCAGTTCAACAGCCAGAAAATTTAAAACATCAGCTTTTATCGATTAAAAAAGAATCAAGTCCAGAGAAAACTACTTACATTGGTCATGAATGTCGAGCAGGGAATTACTAAGGGCTGATCGTTTTAAAACGGCTGGATTGTCTACCGGCAATTTGATTGACGCAGGTTCATTTCTGGGTGATGTGCTTACTAGCGGACACACCTCAACATCTGCTACTCCACTATCTCTATTGTCAGGACTTCCGTTATTACTGGAGGATCTGGAAGGTAACATATTCGAAATGATAGACTTTTAAATGCCGTTGGTTCAGCTTCCAAAATTTTTCGAAGGAACGTCTTGGTCCTCTTCCAAGAGACATAAAGGTTTCATGCCTAAATAGTTAAAAGTAAGTGACTCAAAAATTGACAGCGTTCACAACTTGACTGATCATTTTCAGCTCTTTTAATTGAGTTGTCTTATATTTAAGGCTTATATCATTGAAGCATAAATATTTCTATGATCATTGGGGATAAATGATGAATCATAAATCATATCCTTCTTCTCCCCTATAAAGAACATAAGATCTGTTAGACTCAGTTTCCCCTTCTTCAAATTATTTGAAAATTCAGTTGCATGATCACTAATTCAGAATTATTCAGCTGAAGACTGCTTAGAGATTATTACTTACCTCACAACTCGACTACTTTTCTGCCTTTCCAGTTCAGATTCGATACGGAGGTTCTCCATTTCGTCCATTTCGCTTATTGACTCCCGAATATCTTCAGCGAACTTGCAGCGGTCATGGTCGTTCCTTGCATTAAAAATGATGAGCAACTGACTGTCAACTTTTTGAGAGAGTTTAATTCCGAATGGATAATCTATAAATCAAACAAAGAATGCGGTTACTGGTAAAACTCGAATAAAAAATTACCTAGCTTTCCATCAAATTTCGAACTTTTTATCTAATTGTATGATACAAAAACGAAACATTTTAGCAACATTATCAACTTCTTCACTTTTTCAAATTTCTGCTTATGACTGCAACAAGATCTTTGGTTCAAAGACTTTTAACAGATTTTTGAGATTAGCTGATATTTTTATGTTTTTGAAAGCCGTAAACGTTGCCTGCTTTCCAGCTTTTCAAGATAGCTTATAACTTTGCGATGAGTCGCACAAAAGTTATTGGTCTACTTCTAGTCAGTATGCAACAAATACATAAATACTTTAAATAAAGGCCGATCAGTTTTTTTTAATAAAAAAAGAGGTATTGATGATTAAAACTTTTGTGATGTATCTACGTTGCAATGTATGAACTCATTGTTTGTTAACAAGGTGTCTACTGATACAGGCTGACCAAAAATCAGTACTTTTACAGTACTTTTTCAGTACATTCCCAAGAAATTCAGCATCTCCTCAACAGAAAAATTCAGTACTTTTTCAGTACCTCCAATTGACAAAATTCGGAAAATTTCAAAGATTTGAATTCCTCGCTTAAATTGCGACAAAAATGACAACATTTTCGGACCTTCTTGCAAATTTCCACACTTTTTCAGTACTTCCGGACCGCCCTTAAAAACTCAGTACTATTTACGGACTTTCCAGAAATTCCAGACTTGTAGACACCCTGGATAAAATTGTAAATAGTTAAAATGGGTATTTTGATGGTCTTGGTAACCCGCAGTCTTGATGATGGATTTTTAAGTGTCCTTATAAACCCATCATCCCCAAGAATCGAACCCAGAACCTTAGTGCTGGCAACAAACTGCTTTGGCCACTGCGTCACCGACACTGCTAGAAAAAGGAACAGAATCTTCACAAAAAAAAAAGGTACTTACAAGTAGACTCGAAAAGGGTGACAACCAACCCCGACAAGGGGAAGCTTTTCCTAAAAGTGTAGGTGACCGAGTTCTTCTTCTTGCTGAGTATTTTTGTTATGACTAGTAGATCATTGAAAAGGAACACTTCGCGCTGATGAAGGCTATGCTTTTCTTTCTTGTTAATGTCTAAGACTTCATATAAACGACAATAGCAGACCAGTCTTCGATGAGGAACTGCTAGATTCTGTAAGAGAAAAATTTTCATTGAAATTTCACGAAAGAGCTGTATGCATTGACATGCAAAAATATATAAAAACTTGTTGTCTTGTTGTATTTTTTAATTTATTGTCTCATTGAATCTTGAGTATTTACCCGTGCATTGTACAATAAACAAATAAATAAATGAAAAGCTCAACAACTCTTTGTCACTAAATGATTTTGGAATGACAGGGCAATTTTTCCTTCCTTTATGATTTGAAAAAATACAACTGAACCGTAAACTTTGCAGCCGTATACTTTGAGAAAAGCCACCATAAATATATGTACCCCGCTACTTATTCCCTCCATGCAAAATCGAAATCTCCGATGTGTAAACGTCCATGAGATACAAGACCTTAATAAACGAGGGCATACTTCCCAAAGAGTGATTCCTATCACGTGAGGGCGAAAAATCAGATACAAATTTTCAGAAAATAACTTAAAAGTGCATCTGACGTCCAACACAAAATGAAAACAACCGAAAATGTACTTACTGGTTTTTTGCCAACAATTGTAGACTGCACCTTTAAAACTTGGGTAACATGATCAGAGCCGGGCTTGAATTCATTTGCTTTCACTCTTTCATATATACCTACAAGCATGTCTCTGTCTACGTCGTGACAGTCATCCACACCTAAAAAAAACCGAAATATGAATAAGTCAAACTTTGGCAAGAGGATTGCAGGACTCATTTACGATAAACTCAAAATAAGCTGTACAGGAAACTACGTAACATTGACAACAAAGTTTTTGATCCTCGGTTACAACGGGTACAATGCTTCTACTACTTGTATTAAATTTTTCTAGTCGGGGGAGGGGGGGGTGTATTTTTAAATAAAAGTAAACTAGTAAAGGAATTAAATACATGGCTACAAACCTCTTAAATTCTTGATGAAATCATCTAGTTTCATGCGCCGCTCTGGCTTCAGGTTGGGCGTGTGTAGATCCGTGTTGAGCATGATGATGGCGAACGCAAGGACAAAAACAGTATCAGGACTTCGCAGCCTAGCAAGAACATCTCGGTTGCAGTGGCAGTATCGATGGCTAAATACTTCCATGAGTCGCTCAATCTTTTGAGCTTCTCCTGGTAGCCGAAGGTAAGTCTGAAATTTGCGCAGAGCCACATCAACCTGCATTCCTGAGAGGTCCAATTCCTCTGCAAAACACCTAAAACAACAGAGTTATAATTAGAAAACAGAGGCATAGATGATGGCTTAATTTATAGTCAAACTAGCGCAAAATCGGAAGTCGCTATCATTGAAACTGAAAATGGGAAACGGGTCCTGAGCACACTGGGGTAAATATTTTAGAAACGCAGTTTCTGTCAACTTGGGTAAAGAAATTTAAATTTGAATTTTTGACAATGAAATACATCTAGTTTTAGAGTCCTCATGAATGAGCTACTAGTTACTAAGTTAATTTTTGTGCCAATTAGAAGTGTTAAAATGTACTTTAGTCCAACAATTTTGAATTTCGAAAAGGAGGCAGCTTTAAATTTCAGATTACATTTCATATAAAGTATATGTTATTTGAACTTTTTTAAGCAAAGTATAAAACATATCTCACAACTCTCTTTTTCAGGAGGTAGGAAGGGGGGAGGGGGCAAAATTTCAGTAATGTCCTAAGCTATGATCAAAGAGGTACAATAACCTTTTTAAAGGAAAGCAAATTACTTACTCTAGAACTGCATTATTGAATTTTGCTTGTAAATTGCCTAAATACTCTCCAATCATTTGCTTGCTTAGTCCTTTCCGTGAAATGAAGAACCTTGCAACGCCCTGCGGTGTGTTCTCTAGGAAGCCTCGACGAACTAAGTAAGCTATTCCTTTCTCCGGCTTCTTATTGAAGAGATTCAGACCTACTCTATACTGACGCTTCCTCACCGTTTCTGAGATCTGCAAAAGAGGCAGGAATGATTAATTGCATGATGAGGATGACTCCCTCTGATTTGTTGAGCGAGAAATTAGAGGTTGATAAAAAAAATTCAAGAGGCCCAAAATTTCAAAAAATTAGAATACTCTAACATAAATTATAGGAACTGAGGTATACACAGAGGGAGGAAATCCAAAAATTCAATTTTGGAGATTCAAAAATAACTTTAAAAAGCACAAGTATTTTAGATTAAATGATCAAAGATAGCTCTTGATGCAAAGAGTTCCTCTCAAAAGTTGCAACAAGGAGGCAATTCGCTGAAAATTATTTCACCTCGTAGATACGGTAAATTGACAAGGTTATTTATAACTTTCATCCTTCTTTTGAGCTTTTGCACATCTACATTCAAAAGCAGAGTTTCATACTTTTCTTGACGTTAGAAACTGTCACACTAATGTTTCTTCAATCCACTGATCGAGATCCTATTTCTTTTGCTCTGGAATTCTTGGTTGTAAACTAAATTTTGTTGACAAGACAAACCGAATTTGATAACAAGACCAGATAAATCAACAAACCTTATATGATAATGCCACTTCATGATGATAAACAGGGAGTGAAGTTGTTGATTGCATCTGTTCATGGACCTGGAAAGAGAGAAAAAGAAATTAACTAATAAAAACCATTGCTATACAGGCTAATGGGAAAGAGTTTGACCGAACAATAGAAAAAGGGGCGATGAAAACGATGGGACAAAACAAATTTGGAGTTTATGGGGTTATGTTTGCGACCCAGATTTTCTTTATCATTCAGAAGGAACTTTATCCCTCACACCAGCAGGGATGTAGCAAGAGCGAAGGAGGGATATCTCTCCTTCCCTTTCTCCTAAAATTAACAAAAAATTCAAGCGGCCCTGGACTACTGCATTGTAATGCTTTTTCATATTGCAGTTACATTTAGGGGGCTTTGGTTCACTTACTGCCATTAAGCAAGGGTAACAGCATCCTTTTTTAAAAACTCTATGAAGGGCCTTATCTTTTCTTTTAATTAAGGCTTATTCTACTCTTAAGTTTATAGTTTTCTTTTCATCTAGAAGGTTAGATTGTTGTTGTTACCATTTGTTTAAATATTGTTCTTGCTGTTTCAAAATTGTATTCTTTTCAATGACAGGAATTGCACTGTTTTGTATCCTAAATTTATAACTCTTGTATGAATATGCTGCACAGCCCATTGGTGTATGGTTAAATACAATTAAATGAATTGACTGTTGTTTTCTGACATTTTCCATTGTTTTTCGAACAAAGCAATGTAGTTCCATTCCATATTTGAGTCAAACGATTCAATTTTTTACAAAAGTGTCCCCATGAAATTTTCCTCAAAATTTTTCTGATTTCGGCATGATCACGGGAAAAATTAGGGTGATTTTCAGTTAGAAATGCCCAAAATTCTTCTGGTACAGATGGTATTCGCAAGGGGAAATTTAGCAACATTGAATTATAGTTACGTTCTTTTGTGAGGGAAAAGACGTTTTATCCACTTCCCCTGATTTTTTTTCATTTTCCTTAACTTCTTAAAATTCCCTGATAAAGTTCCTCATTTTCACTGACTGGCAAACCTGAGTAATATACTCCTAAAGTATTTCAGCCGCTTATCTCATAGACTAGGGATTTGTAACTATGAAGGGACACAATAAATGACAGACTTGCTCCGTACCGGAATCTTTTTACTCCACGTGGCAGGAGGTGGTGCTGGAGAAGGTGAGTTGACAAACTGTGGCGGTGTATCGCTGCCCGAGGACTGAACGCTTGACAGGCTTCCGCTCAAAGTCAGCGTTCCTGAAGTGTTGAAACTTTGGTTTGGGGTGTCCATGCATCGCAAAGTGATAGATGATGTTCGCTTTGGGACTTCTGGGGGGACTTTCCGATGCAAAGACCTCATTGTAGAGGTGTCTGGAGACGGGGACGAGTTTGCAGCTCTACTCAAAGGAGGCTCTGGACTAAGACCATTCTGAAAAGGAAAAAATAGATATGTCAAAAATCATTAAAAGTTTTAAGAAAAAATATTCAAATTGGGTGCTAGTACCACTGTAAAGGAGTGTTAGACAAACATGTTTGGCTCTAAAAATGTTGAACTAAACCAGAGCTAAACCAGACAGTTTAAAATGAATGCAATTTAAGGTTTCAATCTGTAGTTTTTTAAAACTTGTTAATCTATAATACAACTTTAATAGCTTTAAGCCCTTTCTTGGCGCAAACATCAACTAAACTGATGGTAACATATTCTTTGAGGGGATTGAGAGCTTTTTTCATTGGACAGCAAAACTTGTTTTTTTTTTTTACTAAACAGAACAAATAAAAAAATTACACGAGTCACTAAAGTCCTCTCTCTATGGACGATTGTATGTATTTGTTAAAATACCGATCTCAATGTTCTTGAAAAAAACGCAATGAAAGAATGGTCTACTTAAATATTCTCTCAAAGATACAATTAGAGATTTCCATACTTAGATAAAACAATTTGCATAATAAACATACATTAAATCAGAAAAACATTTTACTTACTTTATTATGGTCTGCAAAAAACTGTTGTGGTGAATAATAATGCTGTGAAGAGGAGGAATAGTAAGTCAGATCACACCTCCCTGAGTATGATCGTGGCATGTGGAACCCAGTATTTCTGTGCTCTCTCAAAGACATGGATCGCAAAGGAGGAGTTGAATGGATTTCATACTCGGCCTCGGGCAGTGGACACAAATTACGCTCACTTTCTTCAAAATTCTGTATCCGTCTACTTAGACGACGTTCCGCCTTAGCCATTGCTGTGATGTGGGCGAACTTTTTGAGGAGCATGTAATGCCGGAATGCCCGCTGGATAACAATCGCAGCAGTGCGGGCTTTGACGCCACCATATTTCCGTTCCAGTACTTCGATTTGTTTGTCTAATAGGTCTTGAGACAGCTCATACCTACTGATCATTCAAAAAAAAAAAAAATTAAATTGAGGGGGACATTTTCAATTTACCTGTGTGGATAATTTTTAATTGAACGATGGTTTTTATAATGAATTAGAACTGGTGAAGTAACCATTGAGAGACAGCCATTAAGCACAGTAACTTATCCTCGATTGAAGTTAACAAAAATATTGCAAGCCGTCAAAAATCATTACTGTAAAGGAAACTCATTGAGAGGCGAGCCAAAAGTAAAATTCTACTTAGGGCAATACCGATCAGACATCATAAATTGGTAAGAACACATAATCTATCAACCAATACTGATTCAGGATTCTTTTGTCCTTTATATTTCTTACATGAAACATCCTGCACTGACATTTATGGCGTTTCTGTAAATGAATATACAGTCAAAGCCTTATAAATTTGTGGTAGCTGGTGGGTGGTAGTAGTTAAACCCTTTTAGCGGCTTGGTTTGCTCTGTGTTTAATGGTAAAACCAAGCCTGCACTAAAAAAAATTGAATCTAGTCTAGCCTGAACTCTTTCAGGTTGATGATATGCCTAAAAATCTCTGAAAACTCAGCCTCATCATTTTTTGATGATGGTGAAATCAAATGTTGATAACCCAAAACGGAAGAACTGATAGATACTACGGTACCAGGTTACCCAAAACTGCCTAACTGAGGGATTGCTTCACCACTTTTGTAAATATCGATTCAAAAATGGGAATTATAATGCGGGGATGATTTGATGAATTTTGATGTGATGTGATGATATGGTTTACTTTTATGAGAGGTCATTAAAGTACAGTGTAGCACATTTTGTTCGATTGTTTCACCCTTGTTTCGCTGGTGGACATCAAAAAAACAAGAGGAAGTCACGGAGCTGAACATCAAAATCAGCTGTCTTTTTTGCCCTTTATATGCTGTATTTTTGGAATTTGCACACCACTATGCAATTGATATGTTTAACAAGCAAAAAAAAAAAAAAGTTTCATTATGGCCCCATAAATTAATGAATTTCCAAATTCTTGGCTGTTACTTAGACAGTTTGAGACGCCTGGTGTCATTGTTAAACGTTATGATTACTAGTGCCATGTCTTGATTACAAATTTTACTGCAGCACGCATGCAAATAATTTACCAAAGCGCTGAAAAATATGGTGAGTACTTACACATTTTGTACTCTACAGCGTTTGAGCTCAGTACTATTCCTTACTGAGCTTTTCTTGGTAAGACTTTGGGACCAGCCATGACATTGATAAACAGAGCTCGTACAAGCTCGCTCCCCGGAGTCAACTGTATCACTGTAAAGAGACATAAAAATTATTCTTCACAAGATGCATCGGTAATTCTAAGTATTTCTAACTCAAGAAAAACTCAAATGAATTTGTGCTAAAAAAATGCAGTTTTTCACACACAAATTATTTATGACTTTTCATGGTTTTTTGTTTGCAAACATAGCTTGACTATGTCTAAGCTTTTTTACGTTAGTTTAAATTCTAGGACAGAAAATAAGTGAAATTAAGAATTAGTGGAATTTTATAGAAACCTTTCTGGTTACAGAAAAAAAGAGGGGAGGACAGAATTGTATTTACTTCTGCGTGAGAGTGACACAATGCGAATAATTCACATTCTGACAAATGCATTTTTCCAGACACATTTTGAATTCCCTGACTTTCTCTTAATGAAAGCAAAATTTCGGACATTTCATAGATTTTCGTCATAATAACCACTTTGAGAAAGTTTCTTGGGAATGTTTATAATTTTACTTGATAGGTATGAGCCATTTTTGTCTATTCTCCTCTGTTATATGGGAAACCTTCAATATTCTGAGCTAATCTGCAAATAATTTTTCTTTTCTCTAGTCTTACTTATGGTTTCAAATTTTTTACTCCATATTGTGTGAAACATAAACACTTAGAACTAGAACTAACCGCTTGGTGACGCGCGTTACGCAACATTTTTTTCAAAATTCTCCCTGAGACAGATTTTTCTACCATCCTTTTCCCTCTTATTTCTTCTGTCTCATTCTAAATTCCAACTTGTCAAGCATTCTAGGCCTTAAGCCGTTGCTTATATACAATCATACGTACCATCACATTTATTTAATATTTTTTTTATCTGTACACCGGATGGCTGATGCAACAAGCCCTAAAACTTACATTTCTAGGCCTGCTTCCCCTTCTCTGTGAACCAGGAACTTTACTTTGCGTTTACCATCTCAGCTAAGACTACATGTCCTCTCTTAAGCTTTCGCAAGTCTTTCTAAGATATTTAACTATGTGCAGAACTTTCTATTTCCAACTTTGTAATCCAGTTACTTCATGAACAAAGTGTGTTGTGCTATCTTAACAGATTCCCAGTGTTACTTATCTACATCTGCTCTCCCAAAAATTAACATTAAATTTGTGCTCTCTCAGAAAAACTTACTTTTGGTGTTTCAAGTGCTTTTCCAAATCTTAGTGCACGATTAATGAAGAAACCGATCGTATTCCTCTTTAATATGCAACATGGTACCTCGACCCGGGTTGCCTGGTTTCATATGCAACACTTAGCCAGCTCAGGAGGTAGTTGATAATTATTTTTTGCATAGTCAAGTTTTGCCTTGTGATTCAGTTTTATGAGTCAAAATTTCAAGTAGTGTAAAAGCAAACAGAACGCACACCAAGTATCAAATTGTCTTTGTACAATACTTTGGTATTTATTATAGTATTATAGTAATTTAATGTGAAGAAAAACGAGAAAATTACAAGAGAACAAAGTATCCATTTAAGTATCTCCTGGTCAAAAGATAAAAAAAAAAACTAAACAAATTGACGAAAAAACTATGCTTACGTCTCCAGTGTTCCATTGAGATTGCCATTGATGTACGTTGCATGTGGAGGCTGTTGTTCACGTTCCTTGGTCATATTATCAGATCTGAAAATAATAAAGAAAACTTTCAGATATCCATTAAACCTGACGTAATTTTTCTTTTGCCTTCCTTCCTATTTTCAGTCTGACATATAATTCATGAAAAGGCAAGCAATTGTTTTCACCTATCAAAATCTAAAGTTGTAACTATATTAATTTCCTCTTGTAAACATTATTCTCCAACTATAGGGACTGTCCCTCTAGACATTACTCTTAAACTTGCATCACACCCGATTAGATATGTGACAAGAACATCTTGTTGAGTTCATTTGAGCAAATAGTAGATGTTGACTGATGATTCTTCCTCTTTTAAAGGATCAACACATTACAAGTTGGCTTGACAGGCAAGTTAATGAATATCGACGGTGAGAGTCGGCAATCACATAACTCGTTTGCGGTGTCTGAAAATCTCCGCCTCTACGTCATTTTCTCAAAGGAGAACAAATTGATATTATTTCTTGAAGTTTTTGCAGAATTTTCTTCACATTGAGAAGAAAAATCATGACAGTTTTAAAGAATTGCCGTTGAGTAGTTTTCCATTTAAAAAATAAAGTATGACAGGAAGTCTGCGACGTCGCAAACCGAGTTATGTGATTGCCGACTTTCACCGTCGATATCTACTCGCTCCATCAACAAATGACAGTAAACAGCAAAAATGCGTATTTCAGATCAGGTGTCTCAAAATCTCCACTCCCATTTTTGTATGATGAAGGAGAACAAACCAACACTATTCCTTGAAATTTTCAACGTATATTTAACTCCGAGAAAAAAAAATCAGAGCAGTTTTCGAGAAATACTTGGAGCGTTATTCCATTTTTAAAAATAATATGACAAGAAGTCTTACAAACCAAGACACATGTAGTGCAGTTTTACAATCAAAATGTAACTAGTTGAATTTGAAAATAAAAATAATTTTCATTTACTTCCTTACTTTTGCAATGGTCCAAAAATTAATTACCTGAGAAGTTGACTTACATTGTTAGGTAAACAAGGTACTTAAGCGGACATCCATTTATTTATTGTTAAATTTGGTGTAAGTAACAAAATCAGAATTTACTTTCTAGAGGATTAATTTTTTCTAAAATTTCAAAACAATTTAGCTACTCTCACACACATTAAAATTATTAAAAAAGAAAAAAAGTTAATAAAAAGTATATTAATAAATGATGAGAGAAAATTTTCTATACAGGTTCGTGCTAAGTATTCAGAAGTACCAGATGTTAAAAAAAAGTTAGGAGAGCTAAGGACAGATAAAATAAGAGAAGAGGATTAGGTAAGTAAGACCTCCAACTCACAAGTACTATACTTGTTTGATTAGTAAGTTATATGGATAGGTACTTCAGTTTTTTATTGAAGAGTTCAATGATGAAGGGCTAAGTAATTCAAATTTAGGAACTGGTGTTTCTGAGACTGTCTTAGGAATTTTCGGAAGCGTAAGGCATTGAAAATTAGTTATGGCTCAGGAGAAACAGGCGCAGATATGCTCATGAATGGCTAAAATAAAATATTGAGGATAAAAATAAAATTTGACTTGAGTACTTGATGATTGGTTTGATGGATGGATATTTAAGTAACGAAGGAGAAGTTTGCACAGGGTCACACTATTAAAATGAAAGCAACTATGATCACGCGTTTTTCAAAAGCAATGCAATCATTAGTTTGTTACTCGTCATTCTTATAGTTGAGAAAACTTACCGCTTTGAATGCGAAAAGATTTTTCTTAGAAACATAATTCCTACGAGAAATAAAAACGATCTTGAAGAAGAAAGACATCAGATAGCAAGAGACTGGTTAAAAATCAGCGGGGGTAGTTAAGCTGCATGGTAGTTAAACTTAACTGACAGTAGGCAAGGCAATATTCTGCTCATTACTCAAGCGCGATTCGATTGAACACCTTTACGATGTAAGTGAAAGCAAGAGTAAAATTAGTTCATAGTACCTGGCATGTCCTCGAATCATACTTTTGTCATATCCGTCATTAAAATCTACAAGAATAGAAAAAGAAAATCACTACTAGTTTCATTCCAGAAGAAGTTTGAAGTAAGGTTCAGATAAAACAACAGGCAACCTACTCTCATTTCCTGAAGCGTTTAGGTCCATCGCACATTGTAGAAATTGAAAATCACTTTGAAAGTGGAACAATGCGGATGACAGAGAAAATCTCAAAGCTGTAGAGTGTAGAGGGAAAAACTATTAGTTAGGGCTCTCATCTATGGTAAAGTTATGTAACAGCAGAAGAAAGTTCATGATAGCAGGAGATAAGAAAACCAATACAATAGGGAAGAGAAATCACAAATTGACAGAGGTTGTTGACAACAGTAGCAGCCTCCATTTTCCTCAGTGACAGGCCAAAATAATTTCATTTCAGAGAGAGAGGATGCGAATTTCAAAGACCAAATTGAAGGAAGGATCGTGTAGTCGAAAATTCACAACAAAAACTGTGTGATAAGAATGGTAGAAAGGCAGTAAGGTTAACTTGCCTGTCTTCGTGAATCCTTTTGAGATCGGCGATTTCCAATTCGAATTTGAGTCTGCTCACTTCACATAGTAACAAATCTCGTTCGCTGATCACCGATTTCAACTGGGCTTCCAGCACTTTTATCTTTTCACTTTGTTGCTGAATGATACCATTGCTGTCTAGGTCTAGGCTGGCAATCGCGTTTAGAAAATCCTCGGGCCTGGACACTTCGTCCACATTATAATGGGACTGGCTCGAAGATTCATTACTCATATTTTAATTTTCGAAGTATCACATCTTTCGAAACACTTCCGAGTTGATAAAATCAAAATTAGAAATCGTGATAATGAGGAAAGTCACAAAGTTACGAACACAAACACATCACGAACGGGCCTGCTGCGAGCCTGCCTGCCATAACAATTGCCCCACTTCCCCTCCCCTTCCACAAATCCATATCGATTTCGTTGAAGAACGCGAATCAAGTGCCCGTACCGTAATAACATAACGTCACTGTGCATTATGGGATTGTTCTTTTGAAAATTCTGGGTAATATGTTGAAAAATTGAGGATTCGACGATGGATTACGAATAATTTGGATTGAAATTATTTTTTTCTTTGATCGGGCAAAGAATATAGGTAGTATGGACGGAAAAAAAAGAAAGTTTAAACGCAGGGCTAGTACGAGAGATTTTAGCTCTGTAAGAAAGGCAAACCTGTTGTACGTTGGCATGCGGCAGGGATGCGGTTTCCGGAATAGAAATTCCCGTTTTATGTTTCTGGAATCGTCCCCCCTCCCACCTACTACAGATTTACTGTGAAAATTATTCAGTATGTTTCTCATGATTTGATGGAGTTGTCATTTCTTACCGAACAAGATTCTTGGAACATGTAGCAGTACGATTAAACAAAATTGTAAAAATTAATTTGAGTAAAATCCGCAGTGCTGCAGTGGAATAAATTTTGGAGGTCAGGAGGGCTCAGGAGGAAAATGTTTGAAAGAGAGACACTTCTGTCATCTTTGAAAATTTATTTCAGTAAATATCTCGGAGAACAGCTTAAAACTGCTAATCGGAGCCTCACTTTATAGAATTTTCTGGCCAAGTGTTCAAAGTGTGATATTTTTCCTTCAAATCATCATCATCATAAAATTTCCCCTTCAAATCTTCCTTTTTGATAACGTTCTAAGCTACATTATATTTGCAAATCAGAGTTTCAATTGTGGGATCTATATGAATCAAGAATTCTCACTACCTATTTTCTTTGTGGCACTTTTTATATCATTTACAAAACGGAAGTTATCTTCCTTTGAAACTAAGATTATTTGAAACCTTTCAATTATACCTACTAGTGTAAACATGAATTTTTCTTGAAATATAAAACTATACTGCAGTATAAAAGAACTCTGAATTTTAAGAGCCTATCCTACATATCTATGTACAATGCTGCAAAATAATCCATTGCAATATCTAGATAACTACATGTTTAATACACTGCATAGCGGGTGTTTGATAAATAAGTAGGTAATTATGGATAGGCATGAGCGAAACTCAGTAGAAGTAGAATATTGTTCTTAAAAATAAATTAAACTCATTTCACATAGAAAATAAAAACAATGAATTTAAATAAGGGGCATAAAAATAGTGTATTATCATACATAAACAATAGATTATCACAGCTATCAAAATTACTTTGTTGGGAGGACATGTGATCTTTTCTTGAATGTTTTTGTATTCTTTTTCTTCGCTTTCTTTGACCTGAAAAAGGAAAAAGGCAACCATTGAGTGTGATAAACTTAACCGAGGCACAGAGAAAAACTAAGTTTAAAGAGAGCAGTTTCAAAATTTTATTATACTTTTTAAATCAGCTTCTGAAATGAAAATTTTCACCATTCTTAAGATGATTTTATCATTGCTTCGTTGTCCAGTGGCCTAAAATCCTAAAAATTTAATGAATTTACTTTTTTTTAGTAGGTTAGCTACACTCTGAACTATGTATGTGTGCAAATGGATTAACACTCAATTTCTTGGAAAATAAGGGAGTGAGAATCAGAAAATTAAAAAACTCAAACACAAAAAATAAATTGGAGTAAATTCTGCTGCTTTCCAGAGTTACAGCCTTAAATGCGACCAATTAACACGGCCTAGAAACGCTATGGCCATCATTTGAACTCTTTCTAGGAGTTAAAGTTTTTCAATTTACTGATTCTCTTTTCTTTCTGATCTATCCATCTCACAGTCCCTTAACTCGCTTTCCCCCATTAGTAACAGTTTTATTTTTGAAAGGAAATTAAATAACTCCTGAAAAACAAGGTGTCTATCAAGAAATTAAAACAGTTAAAACAATGTAACTTCATTTTCCAATCGATTTTATGCTAAACACAATAATAATTTAAATTTTTATATGCCACCGACTTCTTTTGTCTACCAAAAAAAAAAAAAACTTTAACCAATGAGCTCCCTGGGGACTGAACCTCACATCCACTTGGGTGCCGTCATTACTGTGATATTCATAAATTCTACTAGCTATTCTGCTAAATATTCCATACTGAAGGTGAAACTACAAAACCACGTAACTCGTTTGTAATGTTTAGAAATCTCCTCTCCCATTTTAATTTTTTGAAGAAGAACAAATCAGTATCATTCCTCGAAGTTTTCGCATAGTTATCTTTGCTAGGAGAAGACAAATAATAGAAGTTTTCCAGGATTAATGTTGAGTATTTTTCCGTTTAAAAAATGAAGAACAGTTAACTTCCTCAAGGTCAAAAGCTCTTAAAGTTGAATTTTCCCCTAAGTCAAACTTTTTTAACGTCCCATCGAATTTATCATAAAAACAAAAAGCATTCTAAGTAGAAGTTTCTTTCTAAGAGGAACTAACAATCTGGTCCCTATGCAGTTTTACTTAGTTGTAATTAACTGAAAGCCAGGAAGTCTGCAACATCACAAACTGTAATACGTGGTCTGTGAGCTTCACAGTCAATACGATTTCTGCTATATGAAGGGTAAGTATGACTGATGAAGGAGTTAAGTGACAACAATGGAATTCTGAGAAAAGACTTCCTTAAAGTTGAAGCATTAAAAGGAAATTTATGGCACATTAGACCTTTAAACCTGGGAAGTGAGGTGGAGGTCTTAGAGCAGCTATTCAATTTTTTCACAACATGCGCCCTTTGCTGAGTTATACTTTACCGTAATCTCGTTGCAACTTTTCCATAATTTTCAGAGACTCCTTTATACATCAAATAAAAATGGAAAAAAAGATGATGAATCAATCATGCAAAAAAAATATCCGGTAAAAAAAAAAAAATTCTAATGCCTCAAAGATACAATTTCATGAGAATTTGAAAAAAAAAAGGTTTATTCTGAGTAAATAAGACATAAATGAAATGTATACATACTTCAGCTGTCTCTGTGTTACTTCAATCATGTTGCGTTTTTGCAGATTGGAAAGTACCTGGGCAGCAATATTGCCCACAGGAGTGATAGTCCGCAAATTCCCAGTAATATCCTCTCTCTGACTGAATACAGGGGCTGGTGCCACAAATTTATTCTTACTGAGCCGTTTTGTGAGGACCTTGTCTCGGATAGCTTTGCGCTTCTGAAGTTTCACTTGCTTGGCCTGCTCAATCTCTAGAGCTTGATCAATCAGTTTGGAATATGATTTTACCCTGTGATAAAAAATAATTATGTGGTTGAAAAAACAGAGCGGAAAAATTAGTTGAACAAGAAGAACTTCGATAGATCATGGCAAAACACTTAAAATTACAAGGAAAACATTAACAGCAATTTCGATGAGTTGGTAAAAGCAAAAAAAAGGGGGGAGGGAAGGGAAAAAAATAAAAATAAGAAGTAAAAAAGAGGGGCTTGGCAGGAAAAATGCCGGAGTATATCTGACCTACGCATGCAGAGATTTAACTGCCCCTGAAAAAGAAAGGCAATTACCTGTAATAAGAGCTTATTGCTTTAAAAAAGTAAGCTTAAGTATTTTATGACATTTATATTGCCTCACTATGCAGCTACCAATATTTTTTTAAAAAATTTGGCCCGATTCATAGAGGGTTTGAAGGTTTCAAAAACTGAAAATTTAAGCTTTCCATGATTGAAAACAACCCCATAGGTCCAGTTATGGTTTTCAATATACATACCTGTCAAGATCGGCCAATCGCCTTTTTTCCAATTTCTTTTTCCGGGTTTCCCTTTGCTTCCTTTCATGTTCCTTCTTACGCTGGCGCTGGCTTGCCTTTTTCTTTCTATCACGGGTTACTGGCTTATTAACAGAACGCAACTCAGAACTTTCATTACTGCTACTTTCATCTTCATTGTTTTCATCTTTCTCCAACCCCTGCATCATTTCATCCATCCATTCTTCCTGAAAAATTTACAAGAAATTTACTGCTTGCTGAACATATTTATCACTTAGTTTTGAAGACAAAATATGATTATAGACAGAGATGATCATGTTGAAGCTGGACTGAACTAATACATTTTACAAAATAATAAGGATTGAAGCTTTCACAAAGATGACAAGTTTTTCAGGTTTAAAATTTTATGACCAATTTTAAGCTTTACATTATTGGTGTTTTGATTTCACTATACGACATATTATTTACTTTACCATAGTTCTTTGCAAGGGAGGGGGTAGGGAGAGAAAAAAAAACAAGAATGGTTTTTTTACTCCGGGCACTTTAACCTTCTATGGCATAGTGTTACAAATTTGTAGCAACGTGTTTTTGGGTTTTTTAAAAATTGAATCTTTCTTCCGTGGCCTGATTTTGTAAATTTTCATTAGTTTTTTCTTTTTTCGAATAACCGATTCCCTAAAATTTAAAATTTTGAAAACAAATGGAGAATTTGCATGCAAATTTTGTACTGCTTCTTCTGAAATTGCTAAAAGAGCTGATTTTGCAGTATTTTTTATAATTTTTTCTGCGATTGGAAATAGTCTAAAAATTGATTTAAAAGTGAGAAAATGCACCGCCTCGTGACGTTATCTGGCAGCATTTCCCATTAAATCGCATGTATTTTAGCAAAAGAGATATTTTTGTCACATCTCCTTTAACAATTGCTCGATTAATGAACAAATAGTATTCAGTTCAATCAGCAGTTTCCTCTTCAACACGAAATTTTTCAAATTTCAGACACCTGCAAATTCTTCATTTGGTACTCTATGTTTTTTGTGCAAGCTACAAAAATGATTAGTGTCTCCTAGAATCTAAGATCTAAAATCAATTCATGTCATAGAGGGCTAAAGCGCCTAGATATGATGAAATTTCGTTTTTTTTTTTTTTTTTTTTTTTTTTTTTTACGCCAATACATGAATGCAGAACACATTGCAGAAATTGGAGGTGAGTAACTAGTTGATTAGTATTTCTCCATAAAATGGTCATGATAAAATTACTTACTTCAATCTGTTTAGGCTCCATAATGCGGTATTTACTGACTTCACGAGCCAATTCAATCTCTTTTTTAGTTTTCCTCATTTCCTTTTCTGCTACGCTCTGCAAAAGCCGGTTGTGGTCCTCTAGAGTTGGGTTATAAGAAGTTCCTGGGTGTGGTTTAGGGAGTGGTGGCAAAATGCTTGGTTTTACTTGGACGCTGGCGGGTGTTTTCACAGTTTCCAGAACTTTTCCAGTTTTTGTAAGATTATGTCGCTTGGTGTCAGTCTCAAGCCACTTCCCGTTGCCATTAAATAAGTCATTCTCTGAAAAGCAAAAGATTATACATAAAAGTCCCTTTCCTTTCCTTGTACAGACTGATTTCATGAATATGTCATTTGATATAATATCAAACCCAGTGGTTCAAACCAAAAAAAAATAATTAGCAGCCTGATTGTTGAAATTTTATGTTTGTCGGGTAGACATAGATGACATGGGTAAAAAGGCGGAGTGTAACTGAAGCGTAAGTTTCCAAAAGTAAGTCATCCATTCTACCTGACAAAGGCACGAAAAAGCAGCAATAAGACATAGCCGACCAATCACGCTTCGCCTTTTAACCTATGTCATCTAAGTCTACCCGACAAACACAAAATTTCAACAATCAGGCTGCAGGGTTGCCATAGAATGAGGAAAATGAAATTCCCTGACGTTTCCCTGATTTTCCTGTCTCATTTTAGTAAAGTTCCCTGACAATTGAAGATATGCTAGATGGTTAAAATAAAGACATGGGTAATTAAAGATAGTTTTCACGCAAAATCTATTATGAAACGTCAAGCCTAGTCCAGAAAGCAAATAGAGGCGACTTCACAATTTTTCCTGGACATTTTCGACATTTTCGACATTTTCACCATTTTCACTGAAAATTCCAGTTTTCCCTGACTTTTTAAAATTCCCTGACATTTCCCGGTTTTCCCAGTATTCCCTGACTGTGGAAACCCTGAAATGACATAGCCTTATGTAAAAATTCTGCGCAAGTCAATTGTGTTTACTCATTATAATTTAGTCATTGACAGATCATAAATAAATTAAGAGCTCATTAAATACAAGAAAATTCGATTACAAGAAACACTTAGATGCATTTCACTACCATGGTACGAAGGGTGCGAATCAGAGAGAGGGTTATCAGTTTGTTTACAATTGAACCATGGTGTAGCCACTAAATCAGTTTATTGCATTTGATAATCTATTCTAGGTTAAATTTCTCGGTTGAGAGAAATTTTAATTAAATCAACCTTAAAAGTTCATGGTAGGTGCATAATAGAAACAGGGAAGGAAATTAAGGTCCGGGATATCTGTAGTGGAGAGCCAAAGAAATGCAACTATCAGTTTTGAAAGAAAATAAACAGTTCATTGCATTCTTCAAATACTTACAGAGGGATCTACATGAGTAAAAAAGTTTGTTATAATATGGAACACCAGACTCAAGATAATACAATCAGGAAGGCGACTACAGGCGTGTTTTGGATCCCATCATCAGTGTGGCATAGCCTTCTGATTATCCCTCTTTTTTTTTATCAATAAGAACTCTATAAAAGGCATTATCATTATATTTGGTGAGAGAAGTTTCCTTTTTTTACGCAAGTAAAGGGTCAAATTTTTCGGCATCTCCCTGCCACAAAATAAGGAACCTAATGAAAAAAATGGACCTATTTAACTCAAGAGGAACTATGTACATCCATTCTGATATGTGCCCTGCGATCCATAAGAATACATGCATGACATGACTCATGCAGGGTGTCTACTAAAACAGGATGACCAAAAATTAGTACTTTTACAGTACTTTTGCAGTACATTTCCAAGAAATTCAATACCTCCTCAATAGAAAAATTCAGTACTTTTTCAGTACCTCCATTTGATAAAATTTGAATTTCTCACTCAAATTGAGACAAAAATGGCAAAAATTCCGGACCTTCTTGCCGAATTTCCGCACTTTTTCAGTACTTCCGAACTGTCCTTAAAAAAGCAGTATTATTTCTGGACTCTCCGGAAATTCCGGACTTGTAAACACCCTGCTCATGTCACAAAGGATATAGTTTCTTTTGATTTCGACAAGTCCAAAAGAAATTAAATAATTTTAAAATGAAAAGCTGCTTAAACTGAAGAAATAAACGAATTATTCTTACCATCTATCCATGGGTTTACTTTAAAAAGATCCTTCCTCGCTTCTTTCTTCTTTTGCCACCGATGAGCTCGCTTTTGTTTGATTGAGTCAATTTCTTTCCTCTTGCGTAAACCTAACTTTTTCCTCTGCTCTTCTTTGCTTTTGGCAATTCGGTCTTGTCGCTCTGCTTTGGTCCTAACTCGATTTCTGTGCATATACCATTAACCACATTAAAATGATGAGAATCTTGAATTTTGAATATTTCAGTGATAAAAAAGACTAGAAAACTTTAGTAAAACAAAGACTTCAATTGAACAGCAAAGTTTAATTCATCACTCACAAAGTTTGGCAATAAAGATAACCTCTATGAGTCCATCAGATATGTAGTTTCAAAAAAATTCAAAAATAAAAATTGATTTCTGGTGAGTGCCTTTCATATGATTCCTTCAATCCTGATCAGCAGAAATATTACGCACTATGCCTCAAAATATATTCTCAACCAGCGCCATCATACAGCAAGCGCCAGAATGCTAATGGACAACATTGGTTGTATATTTTGCCTGAAAATTTACTAATGTGAAATACCAAATACAAAAAAGGGGAAAAGGTAGTATCAGTGCTCCTACAATTGACAAGACTGAATATTTCAGTCTCTCAGTTTTCCATACTTCTAGAGCAACACAAAAGTAATGCAATTGAGGCTGAAGACAACTTTTTTTTTAATAAAAAAAAAAATCAAGTGCTTCGACTAATTTTAGGATGTTAAATTTTTCATGCTAGCACCAATATATTAAAAATATGCCTGAATTAGTTGAAACTTCAATGAGAATACCCTTAAGGGCATTGAAATTACAGTAAAAGCTCGCTAAGTTGAACTATGGTTAAGACAAAATGCCAATTAAGCCAAATTTTTTTTCCGGCCCTAGACACATTCATAAGGTATGCGGAGAGTCAGTTAAGAAGAATTGCCATTTAAGTCGAATTAACTTTCGGTCCCTAGACAATTAGATTTGGCGAGCTTTCACAGTAATATGTATGCTTGAGGCAATTTCATTTGAAAGGGCTTTCACTGAGCATCTTAAAATATAGACCTGACAGACGCTGATTTTTTTCAAAGATTTGAAATTAGCATTACGTATTAACTTACCAGAACTTACTTTTCATTATTATTGTGGAATGTAAAGGGTCAATTGCAGCAAAGCTGACAGAATCAGTCTACAAAGGACCGAGGCAAAAAAAATAATCTCTGGATGCCTACTTAAGGGCCATTCTTTGTACTGGAGGGAGGGAAGTAGATACTGATTGGCAGTGTTTGAATCTTACTGAGAAATTTAGGGGACATCAGGTTTTAAGGGTAGTAAATTACTTTTTTTCACAAACAATTTATGATGAGCACCGGATATCTTATGGCACCCTTGAGTCAGGTTTTTCCTTACTAACTACACATTTTACAGCTTTCCTTTACCCAATTGAATTCTCTTCAGGGGGTCTTTTAACAATTTTAGTATCAATCAAGAAAGTTTGTTTAGGTTCCAGTGTTTTCATAGCTAGCTGATCCCAAACATTGAAGCGCCAACTTTGGCCAAGATTTCAATTATTTAGGTGAAAATAAGAAATATTTATGCACACTAAGCGAATGGTTCCTATACCTAAGATTTGAGCACGGATGGTTGGGGTCCGAGATTTTTGGATTCTTGCGTGGTGGTACAGTATTAGGTATACAACTTAATACCAAAGCCTAAAAAATAAAATCAAAAGAGGAATAATGTGGAACAATACCTTTTGGTAATAGGATCTGGAACTGCAGAGTCTGGCTCTAAAATCTCAAAACACTTAGGAGGTAGAAATGCTTTCCTCTTCTTTTCAGCGACTGATAGGGGCACTGACTTTTTGGCTGGGGCAGTGTCGACTTGGAACAATTCATCATCAGTTCGTTCTGAAAAGGGTTTTCTAGAAATGAAAAAAAAGACGCAAAAAATAAATTTTCCAGATCAACACAATCTTTGTAAACCAATATGAAAAGTGAAATATTAGATTCCGTTTTCAACACACCATTACATTAATAAATTCTTACAATGATAAGATTTCTCTCCTGACTTCATTAAAAGTAACTTTCATACTCAATAGTAATTCAGATTTTTTCCCCCCAAATTACCAGCTTACATTATTGAAATCATGAGCAGACAAATCGCAATACTTGCTTAATATGGAAACTCGGTTTTCGTCTAAATGATTTCAGTAACTTAAAACTTCAAAACACTTGTGGTGAATTGGAACTATTATTGGCACAAAGTTTTTCCCTTACTAGGAAGCAGTTTATAAAAATTAAGATACATGTTTAAGATTGAACACTCTTTTTTTTGGTGCAAAACCAGACACTAGGTATTCCAACACCAAGACTTGCAATAGACTCTTACCCTAATCTCTCTTCCAATCTTTTATCTTCGAGGAATGCATCAACATCGCTTGAATCAGTCTTCCTCCATGCTTTCTTACTTCTTTTCGCAGCACGGACCTTAGTTTTAGAGGCTTTTTCCGGATTTACTGGCACTGATGCACGCACCATGATGTTCCTGTAATTGAAATCAAAGTAAGTTAGTTCATTCCTCAATGAGGCTATTTAATTTAGATACATGTGGTCAAAGAGCGTGCCGGCAATTTGGTTGTGCTTAGCAGCCATTGGCCTCAAAATAATGATGGTAATAAGTAACCCTCACTGGTTGGCATGGTTCTCGGATTTTAGACCAAAAGTCATTTTCTTGGCATATTAGATTCGAGTGGCAGAAAATAAGAACAACTCTATACGGTCGGCACCAATCATGTGGTTAAATTTGGCTAGAAACATGTTGGGTTAGCACGATTGAAAGGCTTTTTGGTGGTGGGACTTCAACGTGTCACTGAGGAGTCGGATTTCAAAATTCTGCAACAACTTGGCGGTGTTTGATAGGTGAATAATATATTGATAAAACAGGTGAATTAATTGAACAAAACCCGCTTACTGACAGAACCTAAGAGAGAGTCAAAAGACAAGTTCAATGAGAGATCAGAGAGGGAATTCGAGGTAAAAAATGAAAAAATCAACCGGGAGTATTACTCAAGAAAAAGGTTGCGGGCTTGACTCCAAACTAGTGGGCTGATACTAAATAAGTGAGAATTTTAGATTAGTAACACACCTGTAAATCTAAAACTTCACTGCAGAACTTCACTCGATTCAAAGTAATCAAGTGAGACAAAATTCTTTCACTTGATTCATTACATTACAGTTACACTCACAGTATTATACTTTTGCAATAAGTCAATAACAGAACCCCAACCCACATAACCTCAAATAGGTGATGGCACATGCTTTATCATCACAGAGCGACTCTTCCCTATAAGAGTATACTCTTATGTTCAAAGTTGAGGTCAAAATAATGTGAGAAGAAACGTTGGGTTTTCAGTGAGGCACATCTAATTCTCGGGGATCCAACGGAACAACAGTCATGTATTTTCTGATTTCGCCTAAAGTTGACTGATGCTACTCGGCTGTTGGCATTATGGCGGCTTGTTTACATTCTTCCTAATCAATTGCAAAGCGGAAAATTTTCCAATTTTTCATTTGAAACTCTTCCAAATTGTCATAAAATGACCTATTAGAAGGTAAAAAATTAATTCGCCCCTTTTAATCAACATTTGTGATACTTTCGGTGGTTTCACTTTATGTAGTGAGAAGCAGATTCCTCGAGACTCTGAGCCTGGTCCGCAGATTGTTCAACTTCATAATGGATAATTTTAGTTGTTATCGAACTTTCCTTTGACTTTAAATGGTGTATAATTTTTTCTAGACAGTATCAATACCTTGTGATCAAATTCTCAATCTATTAACCTCCATATCATGTCGCAGGATAGAGATATTTTAGCTATTTGAGATCTGTCAAGAACCTGATCACAGCAGCACTGCCAGTCTTACAGATACACTGTATTGAAATTTGACGAAAAAAAATTTACTGTCTATGTCATAAGCTGCTCACTATGATAAGTATTAATCGTGGATCAAATGCTTGATGTCTCCAACATCCTATCTCTAAGCCTGATGTAGTGCGTTGAAAGCGGAGTGTTATGGCTGCGAAGCGTCGATATTTGTTGTTAAGGAGGCGTGTAAATGAAACGTTTGGATAAGCTCGCAAGCTGTACGAATTCTTTTGTGTGTGGAAAATAACTGAATGTCCAGAATTCTAAACATCTGACTGTATCTCAAGTACCTAAAAGAAATGTTGGTCAGGTCAGAGTTTGTGAATCCTTGGCAGCAGTTAATGCAATTCTTCTACATATTTAAGGCCTTCGCTCATCAAAGTTAGGTAAGTAAGAGACCGCTCAGATCCATCATATTATGCTTGTCAGTATTAGTCCATAACTCCATAGTGTAAAAATCCTTGGAGGGTGAAGTGCCCATCATCTGATGGAGTTCCTGAGATTTGTTTAAGAACTTTTCTTCCTGATTATTCTCTCAATTTTACCAGAATTGTCTCTTCCACCACCATCATAAAGTATTTCAACCTTGCATTAAATGAGAAATGATGTATACGCTATCAACTTCGCCTTAGAATTCCTAAAATTGGGAGTCGTGAAACAAATAAAGTAGCTTCACCGTAAACATTTGCTAGCTTAGTTGGCAGTAAAACTCTCATTAATTCGGTGAAAATAAAAGTAAATGTTTTTTCTTCGCTCATTTCGATGAGGAAACACATTGAATACATATAAATTGTGATACTGGATGCAACTAATACTACTTCCTGTAAAATTGGAAAATGTGTAACTCGAAAAAAGGAAAGAGGATCTCACCAGAGTGCTCTCTTACAACTTATAGATCAAAATTCGTGATATTTCGGCCCTTAAAGGTTCTTTCATCATTCAGAAATAAAGAAACTAAATTTAGTTTGAACAGGCATCTTTCAAGAAAGAAATGTGACAGCTTATTTGCAGTTTTTAGCTTTTTCATAATGCGTCAAATCTACCTCTTGACGAAAACAGGCGAAGATTCAAACCGCGCACTACTTATTGTTGGTTTACATTTCTCACTTACCAAACTTTAATGAGCAAAGTTGTTAAGTACGTAGGAGAATTTCAGTAACTGCTGCCAAGGATTCACAAACTCTGACCTGACCAACATTTCCTTCAGGTACTTGAGATACGGTCAGATGTTTAGAATTCTGGACATTCAGTTATTTTTCACACACAAAAGAAATTGTACTGCTTACAGGCTTATCCAACCGTTTCATTTACACAGCTCCTTAAAGACACATATCGACTCTTCAGTCGAAATGCTCCGCATTCAATGCATTACATCAGGCTTCGGGATAGGATTTTGGAAACAGAATTATTTACAGAGAATTATCTTGAAAAAATTATACACCATTTACAGTCAAAGAACATTTCGATTGCTAAAATAATTATCCATATGGAAGTTGAACAATCTGAGGACCAGGCTGTCTCGAGGAATCTGTTTCTCACTGCAAGAAGTGAAACCACCGAAAGTATCACAAATGTTGAGTAGAAGGGGTGAATTAATTATTTACTTGGTAAAAAGTCATTTTATGACAAATTCGGAGAGTTTCAAAGGAAAAATTGGAAAATTTTCCGCTTTGCAAGTGATAAGGAAGAATGTAAACAAATCGCCATATTGCCAAAAGCTCACCAGATGCGACTAGCACCAGTCAACTTTAGGCGAAATCAGAAAAATGATGACCGTTGTTTTGTTGAATCCGCGAGAATTAGATGTGCCTCACTGAAGAAACTGATGGCTAGAAGATGGCTCGAATAGCGGGAAAAGTAAAAATTATGAAAAATGGCTCCCCTCTGTAGCGGTTCCCCTCCATCCTGCCGCGCCGTCTCTCCGTACAATCACAAAGAACAATCTTTTGTTATGATTTGATTTGATTATTATCACATTTCCGCAATTCAGCAGATTACTCAGTTTCAGTTTACCTAGGCCAAGCATTAGCCTTCTATCCTGCCACGTGTTGGAACTCATTGGTAAGTATATCAGATCCACACCTGAATTTTTTCAGCCCTCAATTATACTTAATTTATGTTACTTACCTTATCACATATTTTTTTCAATCTCCTCGACACTAGAACTCCTCTCTCATTGAATACATGTAAGAGTCCCGGTAGCTACCTGTCAGAAGTACATACCTATGTTTAACTTTCTAAATTTGTTTTCAACGCTTTTATAGGAGACAATGAGACATTCAATTTAGGAACTGTTATTTTCCATGGGTACTTCTGTCAGAAGTAAATTTATTCTAAGCTATTGCAAATGAACCGATTTGACATTCATATCCACACTCACATTGCGCGATTATCTTGCTGTCTAAGTAATCTAGTTCAGTGCTGCAGCCTGATTGTTGAAACTTTAACTGGCTATGCCGTCAAGAGAAGACAAGATGTAGCCCTAGGTATCTGCGCTAAGAAATATACCTTTCGATTTTCGATTCTTGTTGTGCCGACAAAAATTTCAACAACCAGGCACCTGGTACAGGATTTTAAGGGCTCAACTTGGCTTTAGAATCTGGACTTACCTCTGTTTCCAAGGAAATTCTGCTCTCCAGAAGACGAAGAGCCATATGCACAGTGATGAATGATTTTGTCACAGTGTTATTTTGGTGCATTGAAGTCTCGCAGCAGTAATTTAGAAATCGTGAAATTTACTTGTACCCTTCATATGTAATATTCTATTATCAAAATTTAATTTTTTGTTGCAGTTGACCGCTGAAGAGAATTTTGATGGAGCAGCTTTTTACCTACTTATTGAACAAAAAATGCAGTCCTAAACTTAAGATATCTGGCGACTCAAGAATTTGAATCACGGAAGTCTGTCTATCATAATCGTCACTTGCCTTTGGCCTTTTTTTACTTGCAGGTAGTCTAGATTTTTCAACCTCAGCTGCCGTCTAGTATGCAAATAGATGAAGTGAATTCCTAGTGAGCACAGACATTTTTCTTTGCCGACAACTACATTCAAATTATCTCTTTCTCTGTGCTTATGTTTGTTCACAATCAGGCGTGACTCGTGAGGTCCTCTCATACGTCTCCTCACAGCAATTTTCAAGTTTAATCTTCAGTTCTAATTACCTCCGAATCATCATCTCCTTCAAATATTTCTAATTAAGAATGTCCTCGAATGTTGAATATCGGTGCGCTACTTGCCACAAATCTGAGAACGAGGTGCCACTTCTGAGATGTAGTAGATGCAAAAGAGAACGCTACTGCTCTCGTGAGTGTCAAAGAGCTAATTGGAGGGAGCATAAAAGTGATTGTAGTGATGATGGACAAGGTTCAATTCTGGATCCCTTTGCAGTTCTTGATGGCACATGGTTTTCAAACCGTCCAAAGCATGAAGTGTTTAAGCTTCTAATCGATGTATACAAAATGAAAATTGAAGATGAGTACGTATTTGAGGGAGACGTAGATGAAGACTCTGTGTATGGAGGGGCCAGTCCTGGCACGGCAGCACAACACTTCCGTAAATATCTGACTCTCATAACGAGAATAGATGCGAGGAGAGCTCCACAGTCGCGAATTCTGCCACACTGGTGGTCTAAAGGAATGATAACTGAGAATGTAAACTATGCCCTAAAGGAGGGCTGGAGTTTTATCGGTTATGCTATTGAAAAATCGGATGTAATAGATCACTATAAAAATCCCCTTATGCCAATGCAATTACGAGCAATGAGAGAGCAGCTCGAGGGGCCTGACTCAGACAGCGAGTGAAGCAGGGCGAATGCATGTCACTCTCAAATGATTTGGTTGAACTTGAGGGGTCCAATGGTGCCTCTTATCTGACCTTATCAACCTCTAGTTCTGTCATGTGGATTTTTTTAACATATTCCACCATCATTTACATTCATTGCGGTTTTGTTTAAGTTTTCAGCCCTTAATCTATGCCCTGCTTCGAAATAAAGATAGCTCTTGCTTGCTGTTTTTCCATTGCTTAGGTCCATGAATGATTCTTGGTACCTATTTTCTTGTTTTTCATGCATAGATGTACTTAAATTTTTATCTTAAAAAGAGATCAAGAAGGATATACTTATGTCGCTCAAAAGCCTCTTCACTTTGCTTTTTCGTGACATAAGTTTTTTTGAACTCTCCATCAACCGACTGTAATTTTAGTGTCTTGGTAATCACTAGATTTTATTCGGTCATGTATATTTGCATTATTCACTCAAATAAAATTTTCATTCAGAGATTACCAAGTGAATAAGTATTCATTTTTATACACCAGTGAAACCGTATAGGTATATTTTTGCTCAGCTTCCTATTATTAAAGAACCTGTAGTTGACTTTTTCACATAAATTTTTAAATATTGAGATTAAATTTTAGTAATTTTCTGCTTAAAACACTGAAGTGCTAAAGTATAACAGGGTTAAGAAAATTTCCGTCTCCAATTTTTTAAAAACATTTTCCCTCATCTTTAGTTCTACATAATTCCATTAAGTTTAGGTAATTCACAGTTTAATTTTATAAGTATGTGGAAATATGAGTATCTGCTCTCTTTTAATGTCGGTTCCTTTTTTTTCATGAGCATACAAATTAATGCTCTCCTTGCTGGTGTATATTTAGCACATTTCTATTCAGTTCATTCCAGTTCATAATTTTATTTTTAGATTTGCCCAGAGGAAGTACTTAATTGAATGTATTCCCTCTTACTTATTTCTTGAACTATCATACTGATTTCATTTTATAAATTTTTTTTTTTTCTAATACTTCTTTGTTGTGGCCTCACATTAAATGTCAAATTAAAGAAATAAATAAGCTATTATCTGCTCATTCCTCTTTAGTTGTATTTTATTGCAAAAGCCTGTTTACTCGGTATTTGTAAGTAATCCTTTCGTGAGGGGTGTTTCGATGGAGTTATTGGAGTTGACAAGGTCTTTAGCTCCCAAGAGTTTTTCTATTGTACCTAGCATCTATAGATCTTGCAGCCGTCAAGGGGAACTTACGAAAAAAAGAGGAACAAAATCTGGTTCTGTATCAGCGTTCCTCTTTCTTTCCCTCCAACTTTGCGGGAAAAAAATGTATTCGCATTTTTTCCCATAGGGTAGAGAGGAAGTATTGTCATCCTCCAAAAAAAAAAAAAAAAAAAAAGTTGAAATTTCATCATTTCTAGACGTTTTAAGGTCCCAGGAGTAAAAATAACCATACTTGAAAAAATGTGTGTCCGTCCGTGTGGCGTCCCCCAAATCTGTCTACAGCGATATCTCAGAATCTATCTGTTCGATTTCATTCAAAATTGGCACAGGACACCATATCTATGGTCTCCTTATGCACGTTCAACGATTTTGAGGTACGCTAAAATTTGGGGGGGCTACGCTCAATTGTCCATTTTTAGCAAAATCACACGGAAAGCTCATTTTGAAAGACTGTAAATTTTGAAAAATGTCTTTAATTCTTTAACAATGGGCATCAAGCACATCACCTGGGTCATTAATTTAAGTTCCAAAAAGATCTTTGGACTAAACTCAAAATTCAAGAGATACGAGGCCCAAAAGTAGGGCACTTTGCTCCGCGAAACAGCTCATTTTCAAGGACTGTAAATTTGAAAAAAAATAAAATAAAATGCCTTCAATTCTTCGAAAGTTGGCATCAGAGCACCACCTGGTTCATTAATTTAAGTTCCTACGAGGTCTTTGGACTAAACTAAAAATTGAAGGGTTACGCGTCATATAGCGAGGAGAGCACTTCGGTCACACGGAGAGCTCATGGACTGTAGATTTTGAAAAAATGCCTTTAATTCTTTGAAAGTTGGCTCAAAAGCACCATCTGAGTCATTAATTTAAGTTCCTAAAGGATTCATGGACTAATCTCATAATTGCAGAGGGGCCGATAGGAAACGCTCAATTCTCTGATAAATGAGTCGGAGCGCTTCTAGATAATAGCAGCAAACGCTTTGAGTCAGGTGAAACCTAGGAATTCAAATGCATTATATAATGCATCATATACTATTTCCAAAATTACTCCGTAGGTAATCACAAAGCAAAATTAGACAACTAATTAGATACATACTCACATTACAAAGGTACTATGAATCATCAAGCTAACGCCAAGAACTGACACTTAGATCTTTATTAAAAACTAATATGTTTGTTGTTAATGAATTTAGAATCCCGGCAGATTCCATCTTTTGCGGTTCCTTTTTACGAGGTACTAAGCACAAATATAATGTAATAATTCGGCACAAATATGACTGATTTAATGCTTGTTAATGAAGGAGGTTATAATTGTTATAACGTGACGTTTGTTGACTTGTCTCTCGTTGACGTTTGTCGATGGCGCTCTCTATTGTTTTCGCTTTGAGTTACGGGGATACGCGGTAAGGAGATGGCGCTCCTGGCGGGCGTGTCGTGAACCTTCCAGCAGGTAGATTCGCCCGCCAAATTTAAAATTTGGGAGATGCTAAGCGAAAACCGTTTAGTTTTAAGACTATTTGAACATCGAATAGTCATTCTACCCATTCAAGTAGATATTTGATGGCTTTTGACCGTGCTTAAGGAGAGATTATAATATAAAATCGTATCTGAAGTATGATGTCAATGAATCTAATGGATCCTAATGAATCGTAGAAAAGCTAAGATTTTTACGGATCGCCATCTTTGACAGGAGACTTAGTTAATCAATTACATATTTAATTGAAGATGCCTCATAAAATCAACAAGTCGAGTCCGAATATATGAATTCACCACATATCGCGAAGACATTTACAATGAAGTTCAATGGTTTGAATAAAAATTTCATAACTATTATCCTGTGATCAAAATTCCAATCAAACTTTATGATTTTGTAAAATTGGCAGTATTTTTCTAAATATTCCAGTAAAAGTGTCTATGCCGGCGCGAAGCGCCGGCTCGAGCGAGAAAGTCCCGTGCGGTCCCCGCACCAATCCGCTAAGCGGATGGGGGGGCGAAGCCCCCCAAATGCCGGCGCGTTTTTTCTTAGGATAGTTTTTCTTTTTGTTGTATAAGAAACACTACCTATGCTGATGGACTTAGGTATTCTTACATCCTCATGATTTTCCATTTGATGAAAAGAAAAAAAATTGATTAAATCAGAATTTGTGCAAGTTTTCAAAGTTAATTTTTTTTTAAAAATATCTTGAAGTCCTGAATACACTCAATCCGCAATTTATGTACCTAATGAAAATGACCTAATAGTAGTACTTCACTAGAGCGCTTAACATTCTTTTCCATTGAAGTTTGTCACTGAAAATAAGTTAGATTGAGAGTTGTAATCAATTTCTGTGATTTATTGGCTAAACGCACATGGAAAAATTATTTCGTAGTAAAACTTTCACCGAGAAGAAAATTATGAACATTTGGTACTGAGAAAGAAAGAAAAAAAAAAAAATACCAAGCCCATCATTACTTTAAAGACTAGCTTGAAATGGATAAAGTCTCCAAATGAGAATGACATACATAATAAATATGAGGGGGAATAATTTAGGGCTCAAGAAACCTCAACGATTTAGCGATACTTTCTCCAAGAGTAAAGAAATTGAAAATGCAAAAAAATATAATAAAAGATCTCTTCAAGAGGTCATGAGTCATTTTTGTTCGAAACATTTTTTTTTCTTTTTTTAATGTATTTTTCGAAGGAAATACACTATTTTTTTTCTTGATCAAACACTTGTTTTTTCCAAAACAGTTATTTACTGTCCTTAAAGTACGCTTTTCTCAAGATGTACTTACTTACTTACTGGATGGATTTTCAAAAAAAATGTCAAGGGAGCAATTAATGAAGAAGATAAAAGCTTTTATTTGAGGAAATCATTATTTTAGCCGTCGAGTTATGGCCAGTTACTGTTGAAGATGAGGACCTCACAATCTTTTCCGCTGCCTTTTAAATTATCTGATTATTTTCAAATGGTCCCGTTTTTGCCGCGATACTTTCA
The DNA here is from genome assembly GCF_918797505.1 of Bemisia tabaci. Classification (NCBI taxonomy): domain Eukaryota; kingdom Metazoa; phylum Arthropoda; class Insecta; order Hemiptera; family Aleyrodidae; genus Bemisia; species Bemisia tabaci. The sequence continues at coordinate 21,778,373 of NC_092800.1, read as the reverse complement.
ACCAATCAGAGCACTCGTCATGATTTGTCGAACGGCGAATGAGATTTCCTGCTAGGCAACATCGACGAATGAAATCCAACTTGTCTTGAAATCTTTGGTCGTCGTCGTACCTACTCACAGCGTAATCTGTAATCTTTGGTAATGTTTTTGTTAATTGTTATCATATATTCAAAAGCGCGCTCAAAGTTCGTTACAGCGTCCGCGGATTATGGTTTCCTTTTTCTCATGTAAAAATTTGTGATAACATTCCCTCTCGTGTGTTTTCCTCCTAATCTAAACCATTCGTTTCAGTTAATTTTGGAGCTCACCTTTGCACCGTAAGAACCTTATTTTATTTCAGTAATTCTAATCTGTCTGAAGGCCTTTGAGCAATGACTTTTCTTGCAGCATTTCCCATGCGGCTTGAGATCATAAGATAGATGATAGATTTCTTTCATAGATACCCTATTAGATTTCACGTAAGATCAAAACGTCTAAACTTAGAAAGCCTTGCTCAAGTATCCATCCAACTATATCTCATATATCGTCACCTTCCAGGCAAGTATCACAAGCGCCATGCGACGTTTAAAAATTTCCGCCGCCATTTTATTTTTTTACTAAGAAATTGTTGGTTGAATCTGTTTGGAAATTTCACTAAATTTTATCGGCAGCACAAAGAAAATTCGGTGAAATTTTCGGACAGCTTCGTTGAACAATTTCTCTGTAAAAAAATAAAATGGCGGCGGAAATCTTTAAACGTTGCATGGCGCTTGTGATACTTTGCCCGGAAGGTGACGATATGTTGTTGGTCGGAGCTCAGAAATGGAACGTCTGAGAATCTAACCCTAATAGTCTGTACTCAAATCTACGAAGACAGTTCAATCAACTGGATCGTTCCTGTAGCTAAGGAAGGCTCTTTCCAAGATTAATAGCTTTATCGCCTCTTATATACTCTAAGCTGTATCAGTGCTACTTAATCATTTCCATGTTCAACCTAAAATCGTACCTCCACAGCAGTAGCTACTAGCTTTAGGTGCAAGAGAACTTTATACCCTCCTCTTTGGAGCATGGCACTGTTCAGCTGTTCAGAGCTTTAGATTTATGTAAGGATCTTCATATATTCATTTTTACTTCAATATGTAGGTAACAGTTTGTACAAAGTTCAGGAATATAGAAGTACCGAACAAACGGTTTTGCATAACAATCTTGATTTCATGCCTCTCGGTAACTTGCTCAAAATTTGCCAACATTCCGCCATCTCCCTTGTAATTAGAGTACATGAATATGCACCTATATATGACTGATTTTAAAAGATAAAACAGCTGTACTCTGGTTTTGGTTCGTTTAAAGAATGCATTCAGGAAACATTTTCATCCTGGGATTTAAATACTATACTCACTGACTATTAACTAATATACTTTAACATTAAGCTCTCTTAACTTTGACCAGCTGTATTCTAAGTATTCCCAATTCTTTGTAACATAAGTATAATAAGAATGTATCTTTTATCTCTGTTTTGTAAGATGGCGAAACTTCTTTTTTTTTTCGCTGGTCTCAAAGTCTTCATCAGCAGGTTTTTAAATTCTACTTTGAATATGAATTGTTCAGCCCACATAATGAATATCACTATGTGATGAATGATGATTTCTCCTCTTACTTCCTGACCAACTTAACCCAGTTCCCTAGAGTTCAAGAGGCATGCTCTATTTTCATGCAGTTTTAGCTTTTTTTTGGCGCACTAATCTTGAAGATGTTCAAAGGTTTCAAAAAGATTTCCTGTAGTATCTTGCAGGAGCAGTCTCTAGAGATAAGCGTAAGTATAGCTGGATATCTCCACTGTGCTCAAAATAGACTTGTGAGAACTTTGACAGCTTCTTGTAATTTGAAGATGACCCTGTAAAATTGGACCTGCTCCAAAAATTTTATGCAAAATAATTTCTTGGAAGAGGATCAAATTTTTTCATTCATGCGGCTCAGTTGTAAGTCAGAGTGTGGAAAAGAGTCTCATCATGTGTTACTTGAATAAAGTCAAAGTGCAAAATTTTTCTGAACATATTTTCCTTGCCCAATAATTTGATCCAAATGTTTTTTTCTTCTTTTCTTCCATAGCAATTCTGATTGATCAGCGCTAATTTTGAACCAGTTACGCACGTATTGATCTCCATCATAATATTTTTAAAATAACTTAGCAGGTGCTTTTTTGTTTTGTTTTTGCAGTATAATGAAGACTACCAACAAAGCTGAGCAATCTACATCAACAGCCAAGGTGAGATACAAATTTTTGCTTCCTTGAATAACTCACGAGGACAATTCGTTTAGGTCCATAAATGCGGAAACTCTCAGTATTTCTTCCAATTGTTTTTTGGCAGCACAGAATTTGATGATATACCTAATTGAATGGTTTTCTCCAAACTCCGCCCAAGTCCATTCTGCCATGCCTAATTTCCCCCCATTCATCATGTTTTTAGTCAGAAACAAAAGGACAAAATGTCTTGAAATGTAAAAGAATTTCGGTTAATTACAACAGGAAACTAGGATTTTGTCGGTTGTCTGATTTTTTAAGACCACCATCACATCACTGTGCACCTTAGACCAAGCTGTATAGTTTCTCTTGAGATACACTTTCTTTAAGCAGTTTTCTGCACCATAAATAACTGTGCTAATGCCTAGTGCCTCTTTTTTTCAAATGATTGAAGTGTCAAAAAACCGATGTCACATGTTTCCAAATGATCAACAGATTCCTAAATAGAGAATTTGCAGGTGTCTGAAATTTGATGAATTTCGTGTTGAAGTGGAAACTACTGAGTGAACTGAACATGAGGATACCTTCATGAATTGAACGATTATTGGAGAGGATATGACAAAATTATCTAATCTGCTAAAATACATGTGGTTAAATGGGAAATGCCGCCAGATGACGTCACTAGGCGGTGCATTTTCTCACTTTTAAATCTATCTTTATACTATTTCCCATATCAGGAAGAAGTTAAAAATAATACTGTGAAATCAGCTCTTATAGCACTTCCAGATGAAGCAATAAAAAATTTGCATTCAAATTATCCATTGAATAATTTCTGCATAACTGAACCAAGAAGCATGCACTCACAAGACGTCAAGGCTGAATGTTGAATGGTTTCCCATCAATGTAAAGAAGAAAACTCAAGAGGGGATTAAGCAGTAATACTTTCAAGATGATTCTAGTCAAGGCTGTACAAATCCCCCTTTTTAACACCATTACTGATTTAATTAGTACAGACGCTGGAAACTCAAAACAAGCCAGGATTCAATTTACTCACACACCTAACAGTAATAAAAAAAAGAGGGCAATATTTTCTTGATGCTTACTTACTTACTATTTGAATACTATTGAATGCAATTTTTGAATTATGTCTTAGACTTCTTATCTTGAAATCCCTTTTCCCTGTTGAGGTCGGGCCACAGAGCGGCCAGGGGGGGGACTACCTAAGATCATAATAATATCATTTCAGTACTGTGATGCAAATTCCTCTTTTTCAGAAAGCCCCAGTGAAAGGTTTTCGGAAACTGCTTCAACCTTTGCAAGTGTCGGCAACAGACAAAGAAAATTTGGTCGGTGCAGGTCGATCCGCTCCCCTTAAGTAAGTTACACAAGCTAATTTTCTTCTACTTTCTAGTTATTTCTGTGATCGTTTTTATTATTTTTAGAGGAACTGGGAATTGTCCTGCAAAATAACAAGTGCTCTGGCATGAAAGTTTGAGAGCCACTAGCTCATGACAAAATGTCAATCTTTTCATCTATTAAGTTGGAGATTTTCGTTGCTTCTAAAAGCCTGTCAAATATTACAAACAACGCACCTAATAAAGATAGTCCAACATAGCCATGTTTTTGAAAGTGCTTTTTAAAATTTGTATGCAGTATACCTGATTGATGCAATATGTTTTGTTTCTTTCACAACAGGGACGTTCTGGAAAAGCCTGGCTCTAAACAGAAGGAAACCAGAGAGATTGAAAAGCCTGCCAAAACAACCATCACAATTGATAAACCCGTCAAATCTGCTATCACAATTGAAGATTTGACCTCAGGTAAAGTCTTAAACGTTGATGATACCTACATTATTACAACAGCAATAAGAGGTAGTCTGTTTTGACGTATTGATATCCATTAGCCAAAAAGCTACTTCTGAATGTCGGAAAAAACTGGAAGGCTCCTTACAATATATTGAAAACCTACTTGAAAAAGTTATTTTTAAAAGCTGTAGGTAATCACTGATTGTTTTTTTTTTATTATTTTTATTGTTTTTTTTTTTTTGTTTTTTTTTTGGAGATTAAATTGCCCTCCAATGAACTTTCCAACATTGAATGAGCTTTACCAACCATTTTTTTAAGAAAATCGTCCATTTGTCTTTCCTTGAAGTCTCAAGTCTGATCTCCTGTGAAAGCGTGAAATTCAATAATTCATGATATTCCTCTGTGGATAAAGCAATGAAATTCGTTTAGTACATGCTTTGACTCCAGCAGACTTCGGTTTCATGCTGTGGGAGACGTTTAAATCGATGGACAAAAAGCTCACTTACCTTTGAGTTTCTTAGCTTATGAATTAAAGTTCCAAATTCATCATGTATTGAAATAGAGAAATACAAAGATATGGACTACTTCCCATGATTTGAAACTTTTTAAAGCCTTTCCAAATTTCTACAAAATTTTCGCCAAAGTCTAATTTTCCGAAAATTTCTGCCAAAATTTCACCATTAGATAGCTTGAAGAAAGAGGTTTATCACTCTTTTGAAAATTTCTTCTAATGATTAGCCTTACACACGCCACATAGATTCAGCAGGATTGTCCAGATTACGATTTTGAGTTTTTTTAAGTTTCTGAAGTTTCTGCACCCTTGACAGGAGGTTGGATGTAACCAGCCCTTAAAAAATAATTCAGAATCTTAGTAGTGTTTCCGAATGCCTATATCAATCTTATCCATCTGTCATTTCAGATACTCCTAGTGCGAACTACTGGGAACTGAAGTGCAAGCAGCTCACCAAATCTTTAGAAGAAACACTGACTGAAAACAGAGTCCTGCACGAACGGATCAAACTTTTAGAGGAAGAAAATGAGTTGTGCAAGCAACAGTTGTACGAAACTGCTGAAATCGTCACTTGCCTAACTGTAAGACAAAGTTTTTTTTTACCTTTTCTAACGTAACTCTGATATTATTTTGACAACGTAGTCTTATTTTGCACCCGTATTCCTGAATGAGGGGCAGACGAGTTCGTGGTTGATTGGCTGAAATGTGTATGGTATTTAAGTGTGGTTGAATTGACTCCTTATCAATAGTTAATTTCAAAACACTTGTATTTTAATTTGCGCCATGGCAGACTCATATATCACATTTTATTTTTTTCAATAGAAAACTAATGAGCGTCACTTCTTGGAATTTTTATTGGTTTTTCTTCAATCTGCACAGTATATTTTTTAAAAATTTCAAATTATGACTTTCACTTTTTTCATTCCATTTTTTTCCGAAGGGGAGGGGGTCTGACAACAACCACAGCAGCAGAGATTTTTAACCTTTACAATAGAAGTATAAGGGTGGCCACAGTCAAGGGACCCTCAGAGTCAGAAAACATACATGGGTCAAAAAATGGTGGTTAAAAGAACCAAAAGTCAGTGAAATTATGTATTGTATTTACAAAAAAAAAAAAAAACCAAATTTGTACATGTCATGTTTGATAGCTTCAACTTTTCTTCCAGCCGAATCGGAGAATCATTTCTTACCATTTTCCAAACTTTCCTAAAAAATGCCCCTCTTACCTATCGGCAGGTGTCTCACCTCTACCGTTTCTATTTTCTTCATGAATATCTTTTGTTTGAACCCATTCACCTCCTCTGTTTTCAGGAAATCATCAACGAACCGAATGACCAACGACCAGAAAGTGATCAGATGAACTGAATTTACCTTTCTAAAATGTTAGACTCATTTGTATTCATGAACGGCAATCTTTATCTTGTAGCAAGATTTTGTTTTTGTTTCTCATTATGTATGCTCATTTACTTTTATACAGGAAACATCATTTTTAAGAAATTGTGTTTTGAAAGGTTTTTTTTCTCGCCCATGTTCTCTGCCAATACGGAATTCTCTTATATCACTTTTGAGGTTTCAAAGCTTCTGTAGACTTTTCCTCTTCTTATGTACAAAAATGTAGAATTACCAGTAAAATGCAAAACCTCCATGTCACCTAAGCATCATCTTTTCCTCGATCTCTCACTTTTTTTTATTTGCGTACAAAACTGGCATATTGTTTTGAGTTCTCTCTTATTTCTGGTCAATCCTCCTATACAGTGGTAGAGACTTCTTTTCAAAGGGCGGCTTGTTATGTTTTTGTAAGAAACTATGTTCAGCAGACTCAGATCTACCCTCAAATCAAGTGATCTTTGTTGCTTCCTTCGAGCTGATGAAGCAGAAAGTTTTAATTTTCTTGATTTGTTCTATCAGTGTTCGAACATCTCCTGGGCTTGATTCCTCTAATATTTCAATCCTTCTATACCAAGTCAAGAAATTTCAAAACATAATTGTGAAGGGCTCCAGAAGGAGGGCTAGCAATGATTCAGGTAAGCTTTTTTCTCCAAGAAGCAGCTATCTGGTCAAGCAGCAAAGACGCTGAGAACATAGCTACTTGCTTGTCTAGATAAGAATTAGAGAAACGAACTTGTCTTTGTTTTAGGGGCTTTCCCTCCGGAATCCTCCTCAATTCATCGTTTTCTGCTTGAAGGAACAAATCTTGTTGGCGCTATTTTAGTGTTTATACGAATTTTTTTTCCCCCCTCTCCAGTGGCTAACCATTTAACCACGAGTTTATCTGAAAATTTCAGCCTTTTTTTTTTTTTTTTTTTTTGCAAGTGTAAGAAATAATCAAAGGAAAGGTCAGGTAAATTCATGTGATGGTTCTCCTGTAAAAAAATAAACTAAAAATTCTAAATTAGTGCAATTGAAATACGCATATGTTCCTTTGTGCAGGAGACAGCATATTGCAGTCAACTTTTGCTGGGGGTCGACCTGAGTCCTTTTAATGGAGATTGAAAAATCTTAAACTCCTTAAGTGAGCTTTTAGGTAACTCTTAATGTGTGCATTTGTTCTGTAAGCACATCTCTGTAAAATCATTTAAAGTTTTCACCTCCTAAAATAATTGTAATTCCCATCTGTGTGAGATATAAGTATTTTTAGAGTTCAGAAGACATGGCCTAAGGATATTTTAAATAGAACTAGTTTTTTAATAATTGTTGAAGTTTTAAATTTTTTTAATCGATTTAGCTTTTAACTTCTTTTTACTTTTTTACTGACTTCTTTCATCACTGCTCATTGAATTAGTATGTATGTGTGAATACTTTGTATACTGAGCTCAAGATGATAATAATCTTAATTTGTAAAGTTAATTTTTTTCTCGTAATAATACTAATTGTAAGCTAGCTTATATCGTTAAAACAAAGTCATATGTATCTCTAGTTTCTCGCTTTGTTGGTAAAAATTCAAAGGTACAACATTGAGCAAGTTTACCATTATGTAGTTATAAATGACCAAAGCTTTGTAAGTTAAACAGTAGCCAACTCAACCAGTTCGCCTGAAGCCATTCATTTATTCCTCAGGGCCTGCATATATTGAGGTGCAAAGTGCGCAATGTTGCTATTTTGGAAATTACCTCCCTAAATTTTGTTTCTTCTTTTGTGGCAACAAATAAAATGGCTGTAAAACCCATGGCAATGCTGAAACTTATACTAATGATAAAATCTGTTTGTCATGGAGTTAAAATCTACCTACAATTTGATGGACAAGTGACAATTTTCTTTCTTTGATTTTAAGCTATGTTCTAGCTATCAATCGATGAGGGAATGTCACCAAATTTTTGGAACTAATGAAAGCTCAATATGTACATCAAATCTTTTCTTACAACATAATACACCATCATTCATTGCTTGAATTCCTGGATTAATTTTTTTTGTCAATTTCATTAAAGCGATAACTTCTGAATGTTCTGTTTTTTCCTTGAGACAACTTGTGAGAAATTTGTTTCATAATTTTAACTCTAATTCTTTTTGTTCTGTGCTCCTGTCAATAAAACTACAGTAATTTTTCAAGTTATAAGAAATATTGACCGGTTTTTTTTCTTCATCAATTCCTAGTCTGGGGAAATCTTGAATGTTTTTTATTTGTACTCTTGCTCAAGCAATATTGTAAAACTTCCTTTTGAAATTAACCAGATTATCGAAAACTTCCAAAGACACCGTTAGGCATTCTTCTTAGTTTTTAAGGACAATTCACAAAACCATGATAGTTTATTTACAACAGTTTTATTTTTAAAAAAAAATTATCAATTTAGTATGTTTTTTGTAGAAAAAAAATAAAATTAAACCTGAACAAACAATCTGAACTGTCAAGCCCAGCTCATGTAAAACTTTTCAATCAGCAAAAACAACAACTTTCATTCGCAATAATAATAAATAACATGTTCTGTACAAATAATCTTTAAGGTATGTGATTGTTAGCAAATTAGAATCAATTCGAGCAGGAGTAGAAAATGCTCACTTTTCTATCATAATTCCTCATTTACAAGTTGCTAATATAAATACACTATAGACGTAAAAATAACTGTACATGACTTGAAACTTTGAGTTACAAGAGTATCATAAAACAAAGTCAATTTAAAAAGAAAGAAATACTTAAAAAAGAAAAGGACGATGGAAGATCAAAAATAAATGGCATCTTGAGAATCTCTCTCTTTTAAACCAATATTAAAATGATGACTTATCTTGCGACTGTTCCTCTAAGGCTAAGAAATCTTACGGAATTGTCAACGATTAAAATTTTCTGTCTGCAAGGGCAGTGAGTTGAAAATTTGTGAGATGCCAGAGCCCAGACAAGAAAAATGTTGACGACCCCAAAAATTTTCAAACAGGCCAAAAAACTAAGACCTGAAACTGCTATTTAACGAGTTGAGGTCAGATATTGACGGATTCTCATTATTGGAAATTGTAAGAAAAATGAGATTATCCTCAATTTCTACAAAGCGGTAGATTAATCAGTTTTTGGTGAAGATCTGCCATTCAAGTTTGAAAAAAAAGAAAATAAATTATTCTGGCTTTTACTGACTTTTTAAGTCAGATTTGGTAAACAGAATTTTTCTTGTAGAAAATCATAAAATTAAAATCAGCAGAAATGGATTGAAGTACAGTAGTGTAAGGCAACGTGTCAACACCAAGAATATCTGATGACATCAGTGTCATCGTGATTCAAGGAAAGAGATGATAAAATCAAGGAAGTTCGGTAATTCATACTTAAGACAGTTATTGGATCTTCTTGCATTTGAATGCTTACTTCCGTCAGAAAAAATCTACTCAAATCATAATTTGTAGCATAATCAAGCAATCAATCAACGACAAACACAACTTAAATTGGAAAAAACAAGACAGGGACAGCAGTAAAAATGGAGACATTTCGAATTTTCGGAAAACCATTGCACATGAACTACATACTTTCAATCGATAAACATTACTGCCCGCAGTTTAGGATTAATTTTTTCAGGCACTTTAATACCTGGATAATCATCTAGAGGACTTGATAGGACTCCAATTAAATTAGCCATATTATGTTACAATTAATTAAAATATTTGAACCTGCCACGATAATCCTTTGGTAAATTTTCGATTAATTTTGGTAAAACATTTTAATTAAGGTCCAGGTTTCATGCTACCATAGGACAGGTCAACCGATCAGTTGAGTATTGAAAATGAGAAAAAAAATATTCACAACTGAAATTATGAAATTCGAGATTTCAGAAATATTTATCTGGCGGGTACTCAAATATGTATGATTGAATGCCTCAATGAGACAACCTCAATTTAAGAGGCTTCAGCCTAGGAAAAATATGCACATCTCAGTTCTAATATTTCAAAAGCGCAAATTTTTCCATTTCAGGGGCACAAGTGTTCATAATTGTACGAAAGAGGTCAATTAGGAATAGGACTCCACAGTTTAGTTTCAGAACAAACATTTCAGACAACCTAAAACTAAAGGAGGGATTGATAAAGTGCGCATTGTGGACGAAACTTATGACATTCGCGAGGCTTAATTTAAATTTCTTCTCATCACAGATGAATACAGCAACCTGCTTGCAATAGAATTTGAAATAAATTAATTTAGAATCTAGTAGAGGCTAGTGTGAAAAAAGTGCTTAAATATGATAGGCGACAAGTCCAAATATAAAATTCTGATCATGCAGTGCACTGTGTAAATGAAAAGTAAAACGAAAATGAATTTTGTTAAAACTTATAGTGGCGCTTCCGAAAAGATAATAGAACTCATAAATGTTGCCAACACAAAAAAACTTAAGCTCCTTCATGCAACAGCTTAACTGGTCTCATTCATAGAAATTTGTTTAGAAATCTACATAAAAAAGGAACTTAATTCAAAACGATTCGAACACAATGTCATCCATTTCAGAGCTCCTGCTCACTTAACCTTTTTATATGACTTTGTCTCCTACATATGACTATGTGTGTTGTAGCAGTTCAAGCTCAATCGAGATCCTGGTTAGCTTTTCAGTTCAAAGAATCGTGCTTCATTTGAGGGAACAGATCATTCATGACCTTTTCCAGATCGAGTGTTTTGTCTGTTAGATCAAGCGTAATCGTGACAGGTTTCGAAGTAGAGATGTCTTGTTCATGGTGCTTGTCCAGATCAATGGTTTGGTCCGGCAGGATCTGCGTAACCATTACGGGCATCACCGGAGGGTTACGTCGAGAACGAGGCTTTCTGGCAGGCTTGACCGGATTCTGGGTCTTTTCTGTCACGTCTTGTGCGATTATAAACGGCTTTGAAATGGAGATATTTTGAGACATCTCCTCTACTAAGTTGAAGGTTTGGTTCGACAGGTCCTGCGTAACAGTGACAGGCTTTGAAGGAGCAATCCGTCGTACGCGCGGTTTAGTTGTACTCTTGTTCATATTGAAAGTTTTGCCTATTGGGTCCTGTATGATCGTAGTAGACTTTGAAATAGGAACGTTTTGTATGTCATGCGTTATTATAACCTCATCAAGATCAAGGGTTTGCTCGTTTAGGTCCTGCATAACTGCCACAGGCTTTGGAGTGGAGATACATCTCGCGCGGGGCTTGCTTGTAGCCTTCTGCAGATTGTGGGTTTTGTCTGTTATGTTTGCCGTGATCATAACAGGCTTTGAAATAGGTGTTTTTCGTGCACGAGGTTTACTTGCGACCTTGTCCAGATCTTGCGTTTGGGCTGTTAAGTCTTGTGTGGTCACGAAAGGACGGTGCTTATGGTTTCGCTTTATGTGCTGCTGAAGATTGCCCTTCTGTGCAAAAGCGGCACCACACTCAGGACAGGACCATGGTTTCTCTCCAGTATGCCGTTTCATGTGCATGACAAGCGCATTTTTCTGATTGAACGCTTTTGGGCACTCAGTGCACCTACAACAAAAAAAAATACATTGTTTGTTGAGTAGGAGAGTACATTAGGGTACAGCTTGTTTCAATAAATTAAACTAATGAACTTGAAAATTAACAGAGCACCCTGCCAAAAAAGTTCAGTCTGTGTAAAAACAAACAGTGTAGGGCAATTTTTAATTTGATCAAATTTCAAAAGTTCTGACACACCTTTAAATTCTTACAAGATTTTCTACAAAAAAACCCGGTTTCTTTTTGATAGGTTGTTTTAGAGAGGTTATTTTCTCATTCAGCAATAAGAAGTACTCTAGATCGGTCCCATGTAAACACATACAAGAAATAATTTTACCTTCCCGTTTAAACGTAAAACAAACGGATAAGATTTACATTGGGTCAATGGGCAGCTTTGGTCGCTCATTTGAGGATTCTTTGCTATCAGGAAGAATAAGATAAAGTCTCAGGTATGCCAAGGGTGATTGCCAATAAATTGTTAGCTGCTGTCACCAAAAATGACCTTGATTTAACCCAAAATGTCTCACTTTTCTAGAAAATCGAATTTTTTGAAAAAAAAAAGGGGGAAAAGGACAGCGTTTGTAAGGGAAAATATTGAGTTAAAAAAAAATCTAATTCTTACATACTTCTTGGGTAGAAGATTGATTGAAAAAGCGTTGCACTAGGAACAAACGGATAATTGATTGTAAGAAGAAAGAAGGATGCTTGGGAAATAATATCGTCTATCATGAACGCAACTAACCTGAACGGACGCTCTCCAGTATGAATGCGGACATGCCTTGTAAGCTGGGATAGTTTCTTGAAACTTTTGCCACACTCGCGACAGGTGTGGAACGTTTGCACATAGACATTTTTGTCTGCATCAGAGTTTAACAGAGAGAGAGGTTGAACAACAAGTGAGTCTTTGGTTGCGATGATTGTGTCTGAGGAAACAATATTATCCTCTGCGATAACTTCAGTTTCTGAAGGGATTTCGGATGTAATTACTGTATCCTGTTCCATGTCATTTGATATTACTATGGTCTGCATACCATTGAGAACATTCTCATTGAGGTTTAGCGCTTCTTTTTTCCCATTTTTCATGTGCATGAGCAAGTGAGTCTTGCGGTGGCCAGATGTTCGAAAACGTTGACTACAGATTGGACAACGGAACGGCATAGCTCCTAAAAATCAATGAAAACAAACTTCAGTATAAGAAATAGTTAATGAATTCACAATCCAAAGATGAAGGCTCTGGCCAGTTTCTGTTCTGCTGAAAAATACAAACAAGTCGACCAAAAAGGCACGAATCAGACGAGTAGTTTTTCACAAATTCACAGAGCAAAAAATTAAGAAGTAAAAGAAAAAAAAACCCCTTAGAAAAGCATAAAATTGATACTAATGCACAGTTTTTGCACTTTAGATCATTTTATTTATCAAAAATGCTGGGTTTTGACCCAACCTTATTCTTTAGTTCAGTCTTTAGGGTTTTTCTTTAACTCAAATTTAAGCAAGCATCACAAGACATGAGATGTCCTTTGTAAAGCTGGTTATGAAAGCCATTTTTTAAGCTAAAATGGTCAACGTGATCGAATCATTTTGAAACATATTTTTACAGCATTGTTGAACAATTATAAAACCACTCGTCGATGTACCATGCAATCCTGATGTACGTTTCATGGACGTAAACAAGAGGTAGCTTCAGCGTTACAGTAACATATCAATGGCTTAAGTCCGCAATCACATATCTCGTTTGCGGTGTCTGGAAATCTCGGCCTCTGAGATATTTTTTAAAAGAGAACAAATTGACATCATTCCTTGAAGTTTATGCAGAATTGTCTTCACACAGAGAAGAAACATCACGGCAATTTCAAAGAAATGCCGTTGAGTAGTTTTCCCTTTAAAAAATAAAGTATGACAGGAAGTCTGCTCCATCGCGAACCAAGTTATGTGATCGCCGACTTACACCGTCGATATGTGACAGTGGTTTAAAGCAGCCACATTTCACTGGTTTCTAGCATTTTTTCACAGCCTGAAAGAAACTAATGCAAAAATATATATGAAATTAGAATGAAAGGATTTTGAAATCAAAATCAGTATACCTGTGTGCAACCGCATATGAACTTTCAAGCTGCCTTTTGTCGCAAAATGATAGCCACAAACATGGCACGAGAAGTGTTTTTTGCCAATGCTGTGTGTTTTTAGATGGCATTCAAGCGTGGATTTAACAGTGAAGCACTTCAAGCAAATCTGACATTGGAACGGTCGTTCTCCTGTGTGGATTCGTAAGTGACGGATTAAATCACTCGGTTTGCGGAAGCTCTTTGGACAGTATTTACATTGGTGCTGGTGCATTGGCTCTTTTTCAAACTTCTCCTCTGGCTCCTAGAGAATAAAAACATTATACATCCAATAAAAATGTAATATGCTGTCACCATCATCCTTCAGATAGAAAAGTACTTGAAAGAATGGATCTTAGTTCTTGGAACAAGATTTTCTTTTAAGATTTTTCACACGTTAGACTGAAAATTTAGTATTCACTATTCAAGTCTTTGATAAGAGCAATCTCGATGCAAGATAGCAATCTTTTCGTTTATATGCTTTTGATTTCAGCTTGGATGTGATCGTTTTTGTCAATTTTTGATTGATTGCGCTAAAATAGCTCAACTCTTACTTTCCACGGCCATTGACGAACAACCATTTTTGAGAAAAAAATTAATTTTTGAAAATTTAATTTTTACTGTCAAAATTTGTGGTACCACTTTAAAAACGCTGTGAAAAATCTCGTTTTTTTGACGATGCATAATGGACATATTTTAGTTTTAATGACCTAATGGTTTTAAACTTTTGCTCAAATATTAAAAGCTGATTTTTAGTTAACCTGAAAATTGGTTTGAGTGTTTAGTTTTAGTAAAAAAATGACGCAAAGAAACCTTGTCCGAAGTGATACATAGGGGGTGAATTGAGACATGAATGCAAAAGAAATGAGTTAAAAAGCTGCTTTTAATTAAATACCTTGATGTCATTGACCCGATCTTTCTCTGCTATTAGAGAAATTAAGACCTTTTCTGATACAGAGGAGACCGTCTCCGGCTGAACCTTGGCAAGTTCTTTTCTCTCATCTTCCGTCAAAACTCGCGCAGCACCTCTTTTCCATCTTGATTTTTTCTTTGTTGATGATTCTAAATTAATGATTGTTTGAAGGTTTAACAGGTCATGTGTTGTCACCAATGAACTAGAAAATTGAAAAATAGAGACTCACTGAAAAGCTAGAATTATGCATACATTGACGTAAACCTAAATGCTAAAGATTACAATCAAGATTAAAATTATTTGTCCTGCATAGGTCACTTGCGTTAAATAGTCTGATTTCTGTAAACAGAAGTTCAAGAACACTGGCAAAATTTAATCTTTGAGAAATATGCATGACATTTAAATATTTTCTCAACTGTTGCAGTTTAGAAGAAGATGGGAACTTGAACACTCGATTGTTCTCTAAAAATTTCAAAAACTATTACATAGCATGATGATGCTCTGAGATGGAAAAGTTATTTTTCATCAGTTAATTCCAACTCAGCATTTAAAAATTCCTAACGGAGCTATTGCTGTTTTTCAGCATTTCTCGGCCCCCTGAATGCATATCCTAAAGTTTTACAAAATCTCACAAAAATAAAAATTTTATGACATTTAATGTCATGGAATTGTTTATCTTAGCCCGTTCAGCCACTTCTTGTTACAGATTTATCCTCTGGTTAAAAAGCATAAGAGCAAGCACTTCCAAAACAGCAATGCTTTCCACCGGTTTTTTAGCACAAATTTGGATAAGGGTTCTCTAAAGATGTTAAAATTTTACAGGAAGCATGGACCAAAAAAAGGAAGATTGAAAATTGTAAGGAAAGAGGCTAGTTTCCTCATAAACATATCTTTTAGTGGAAAGTGCTCATGGATTTTGGTTATTTATTACATATGATAAAATTTGTGACTCATTTTGTCTAGAGCTCTATGTTAATCTACAGAAACATCTCCTTCCATTACGAAAAGTTGAAATTCACTTCAATTATTATACTCGAAACAGTGAATATTTTTAAGATACGACAATATAAAAAAATCCTTACTGTTGCTCATCGTTGAGTGTTTCCAAGTGCGTCTGGAATGCAACACCCGAGGGGAATTCTTCATGACACACTGGGCACTCGATCGAGAAATTTATGCTTGCTTTTGTCTGATCATCCCTATTCTCAGTACCACTGTTATCTACATGATAAGATCCCGGTGCTTTTGACTTGTACTGTAACAGATTTTTTTGTTGGAAAAACTGTTAATGAACAAAAATGTAATAAAATATGCTCTCATGTATGATCACTCTTAACACCTCTAAAATATCCAGAATAAATGTTGATTTAAATGAAGATACAATGAAAACTCTGCTAATGTGTTAAAAATTGAAATTGGTGATGTTTTTTTGGTTAAAATTAAATTTTAGTCTTCTTCAACACAGTAATATATTGGTACTGTATACATATAATGAGAAATATTTTTACAAATTTCTGAAATTAAATACTTTGCATTTAATCAAACTGAAGGAGTTTGAAATCACTCTTAAATCCGTCCCATGTGAACCATTCTATCTTTTGACTGGATTAATCATTTGAACCTTAGTTCAAGGCATGGCTTAAGGCACTGTGGACTGTTAAACGGGTCTGCAGTTCGAATCCCTGAGACACAACAGAGCTTTAAATTTATTCTTTTTTTCTTCCCACCGTATACGGAACTATCTTTTTTCCAGATATTTATACAGTAAAAAATTGTTATCTGTTGTATTAATTACAATAGATCAAGTAAGGAAATTTGGCTTTTCAAGTGTTCAAAACACCGCATTTTCCCCATTTTTTATTTCTCTCTTCATTATTCTACTTGATCACTTGCTAGCTCAAGGGGCAGATACACCTGCGAGCTAGATGCGCGTCATGAGTAGCGAGTAGGCCTGCGGCCGTGTTCGGCAATCTTCGTAGCCAATCAGGTCGCAACTCGCCACTCATAACTCGCTCGAAGTAGAATTGGATCCTACTTTTTGGGTCAAGATGTGCGTGTAGTGCGCAGGTGTATCTGGCCCTTCAGTCCATGACTGCGGTTATTGATCAGAGTAACATGGTAGTTGATTAAAGAAGATACACTACAGGTTTGTCATGTCTCTTTAAATGCATTTCCCCTCGATTTCTTTCTTTCTTTCTTTTTTTTAAATTGACAGCAGTATTATTAGATCAATTAATCATCAATCTAATAAATGATCATAATTCATTGAATTAACAAACAAAAAATATGAGAAAAAGTAAATAAAATAGTATTGGCAAAAGTGTAGTCAGTTCAAATTAAAAAATTAACCATAACATTACTGATAAGAATGATCAAAAATTATGACGGATCATTAAGATTCAAACTGCAGACCTCTCGGCCAGTGTACGCAACTTTGAGCCACTACACAACCTACTTCAGCCCTGAAACACGAAGCACATTGTTTTGCCACTTCGACAAGTGACTCTTTGTGCCAATTTCTTCTTATTTTTTGGGGGTCTCCCATGGCCTATTCACAAAAACAGAGAAAAAGGCGTCTAAAAGATTTGTATGAAGATACTTTTGGCCACACTCTGATCGAAATTTCAGAGAAATTTTACAAGACCTTCTCTTGAGATATTCCTATTAGATGTGATAAAACTTAATTTTGTACAGTTTCTTTTTACTTACTGATTTTCGTCTGCCTACTGGCCTTGATTTGCGTCTGCTAGTTTTAGCTCTCACTGTCTTCGAAGACGACATTAGTTCAGGTTCTGCTGACAGTATCGGAGCAAAAGTCGTGATTGATGCGGCTGGATCGACAGAGGTCCCTAATACTGATGTTATGGGTATTCCAGACGTTACCACCACAGGGTCTAGAGTTGTGTGCACTAATCTATGCGACTCCAGATCTAAATTGCTTCCGAAAGTGGAATCACACACTTCACATCTGAAAAAAAAACGAAGTTTAGAAGGAATTTATGCTTAGAAAGACAGTTTGCATTTTAATAGTTTCTCACCTAAATGACACACTGGAATTCTATTTGAAATGGGAACAAATCCGCATAATATAATCAGTGTTCGAAACTCACCTTAGAATTTCAGGAGCCATGTGGCCCATCAAGCTCAATTTTCAGGGGCCATTGAAGATTTTTTAGGGGCTAAATTGACTTTTTGCCTATATATCACAGCGCATTCTGTGAACCGTCAGATGCAAGATAATTTAGTTACAGAACTAATAGCTGTAACCTGTAACTTTCAAAAAATCACCGAACAGAAAAATTAGGAATTTTTTTTTTTTGGGGGGGGGGGGGCACTTTTTAGGGGCCACGTTGGCGCAGAGCTTTCGTTTCTTAGGCGCCACAATCGATTTTTTAGGCGCATTTGGCGCCTGTGCCTGTGAGTTCCGAACACTGAATATTATATAACATAAAAACAATAGAAATTATAAGTAATATAAGGAAAGTTTTTAAAGTTTGTTAGATGGAGAGAGAGAGATCTCTCTCAAGGCAAACCTGATTGCGGGCTACTATGGAGAACTGCCTGACAACGCAGCAAATTTGAAAAAGCTCAATACAAACTATGCAGGCTGCACACTTTGATAATCCAGATTTTCCTGACTTCTAGAGGGAAGAGGATAATCCATAATTCAAAATTACTTTAACTCCCTCACAAAAGAGTTCTCTCTAACATCAGTCTGTTATTTTGTTGGAGGAACCTTTTCCTCATCTTAAGAGCTGATAAGGAGTTAAGCAATTATTTTTGAACAAACAGAAAGAGAGGAAGAGACAGAAGAGGAGAACCACTTACCTAAACTCATTTATAATTTTTATGTTTTGAGGCAGGATGTTGGTTACTCCAGAACTGGAGGAGGTAACGATAACTTGATTGAGTCCTGAGACAAGTTCATCGCTGGGAATCTCTATTGACGAAAAGACGCAGTTGTTGAAAGATCGGTCGAAATTGATGATGGTTTGACAGGTCCCTTGGTCTTTGTCTAATGTAACCGCGCTCACATTTCCGCCAAACAGCTGCTGATTCAACGAGTCCTCGATTTCTTGCAGGCTTTCCTAAGTAAAATTAGAGGAAAAATCAGAATTCAGTATACATACTTTGTGCAGCTTCAAGAATAAAAAAACCAACCAATCTATTGCGTAATTTTTTCATAAATGCACAGTTTTCTCTCAGTCTCATCAAAAATTTAGAAGGGAGATCGCAAAATCTTTGGAAAATAGGACGTCCTACTAAAAAATCTATTTATTCTCAAATGTCCTGTTACTTCTTAAGACAGCCAGCATTTACTGCTATGAATGAGAAAATAGAGAGATTTGACCACTTTTCAAGCATCCTCCTGATACTTAAGCACTTTCAAGGTCTTGAAAAAAAAGTCAAAGAGAATTCTAACTATCGCAGTTTGAGGATCTTACTTGGGATAGGGTTTGTCCAGCGGATCTGTTTTCATCAGAGTTGATGTGAGCTTCGCAACCACTTTCTTTGCTAGTCTCAGCATAAACAATTTCCTCTGTTATCTTCTCAGCTGGTTCTTCTAAAAGCCTAAACTGACCTTCAACACCACTGAACACAACATCTTCTGAGGTTAGTTCTTCAGTTAAACTATACACAACATCGTCATAGGTTGTTGGTTCATCCTTTTCTGCAGATTCTCCTTTCTTTTCTATTTGGATTTCCTGGCAACAGAAGGTCAACAAGATGACAAAAATAAATGAAAAACGATCATAGAATAAAATTATACCGTTTTTAAACTTTGGTTAACATAAAAAAGGAGCATTTGAATTCAAACAGTGGCTCTTTACCGTCAATTTTAGCAATAAAACATATAGACTTAAAAAAAAAGTGGCCGTAGACAACAGCAAATCAATATGTACAATTAATAATTTTCGCTTATCTGTAATTTAAATTATCTTTGGCACACTGATGAGGTGTTTGGGAAATGCAGTCAGGATTTCAATGAAAAAAAATAACAGAATCGCATTGACTCATAACAGTAAAACTTTTAAATTTTCATACAATGGGTCACTAAACCATGAACGAATTTTGACTTGCGAATATAGTTTTCTGAAGGAAAATGATGCATAGAACATGATGCGCACATTAAAAACGCGAACAAGTAACTCAATAACCGAGAAATGCGCAGTTCAAATCCCTTAACTTATACGCAAATTTAAAACACCCCGGTTTCGCGCCGCACCGAATGATGTCATCTGGCACCAATCAGAAGCGGGCACGGGTTTCCACGACATCCGTCAAATGTCTATCTACTCTTCGTATATAAGAACAATACTAAAGTCGAAATTATATCTTTTGAATTCAAGACTCGAATCTCATTCACATGTTTGCTGTAATAAACAAGCAACAATTCCACATTGAAATACGTTTTATTTTAACAAACATCGGAGGAAAATGAGAGAAGATTGCGATATGACTATCGCAATACATCAACACCGTCAGTTTCCCGCCATTCGGGTGCATTTGAAATGTCTTGCAGTTTTAAGATTTTTCCAAAGCGGTTTTCTCCGCAATTTCGGCTCCATAAAAATGCGGAAAAATCACCATGTCATCTACTCACATAGTACTTTTAGAATATTCAATAAAATAAACAAGGTTTAGTGACCCATTATGACAGAGCTCTTATTATTCAGCCAACATCTGGCAATGGTTTTCATATTAGCCCTTTCTTGTTGCATTTTATTTGGAGTTCTTACGACTCACCACATCATTTCTGTTATTTTTCATAAATTTAATTTTTCTTTGGCATGTTAAATATTATTCCCTGGTTTCTGCTGCATGCTCTACAATGACAATAATTTATCACAATCTATATGATTGGTTTTTTGAGTAATTCTTTTTTTCACAGAAATGATCATTTTTCGCAGGAAAAAAAATTTTAACATCGAGAAAGGCTTACTTTATCAAAGCGATGGGTTTGAATGTGCTTTTTACAGCTAGCGATGCATTTATAAGTCTTCTGACAATGGGGACAAGCAAACTGGTCATTTTCACTATGGATTGCAGAATGGCGCCTCAAACTTCCACGAGTAGAAAATAATTTTCCACAATCACTGCATGAGAAATTTTTTATTCCAATGTGTGATCGCGCATGAACTCTCAAAATTCCAGCAGTAACAAATGACCTTGAACAGAAAAACATTTATTATAAGAGTTGTAATGGTCTTTGCATCCAACAAAAAATTTAGTGTATCTATACGTTGAGGATGAACTATATAAAATGATTTAGTCCTCAACTTAACATTGCACATCTTAATTCATTCTTGGACTTGTGTTTAACCAAGTTATGGACGTATCTTGCCTTGTTCCTTTGATTTTAGAGGGCACAAAATTTAATGAAAAATGTCTTGCTGATAAAAATCTCTTTCTCTCATTTTTGTGGAGACATTTGGGCTCTATACATTTTTAGTTGACAGTTTCTCGGCGTTTGTTTCTAATAGGTTAAAAAAGTACACTGGAATACAGCACAGCACTTACTTTAAATCACTGCAAGGCCTTTACGGTTGCCTCTAGGAACAGCGCTTCATGATCAGTTCAAAAGTAGACTTTCAAGCAATGTTACTACAATACACTAGCAACAATACTACAAAACAACAATGCAATTTGGAATTACAATTCCTGGCTCAATTTGGGTACAACGTACATGCCATCAGTTTTCTTATGCACTTAAAGTGTTTTTACGGATGAGCCAGAAAGTGTGGTTCCAAATCGTAAAATGTAATCCATTTGTTATCACATGCTATAGGATAGTTAGTTGCATTGAATATTCAGAGCTGAGGCAGATACAAACCAAAATTCCTACCATTTTTGTAGTGACAGTTGCGAAACGCAGTTCTAGTGCTTATAGGAAACAAGCTGAAGTCACTTACTTTTTGCAAATATTACATTGGAATGGTTTCTCCCCTGTGTGTTTCCGCATGTGTGTTTTAAGATGTGATGTCTTGCTGAATCTTAGATTACACTCAGTGCAAGCATATGGTCTATGTGTAGCGGTAGTCTTGGAATCTTGTTTCTGTCCCGACTGCTTTGTGGAGTCAAGCTCTGTTAAAAAGGTCAATTTTTGCGGAGCAGCAATTTTCTCTGGTCTGTGATCTAAAATCTTTGCATGAATGATGGTAGGTATTTTGGATGACTTGAGTTTTAATGGAATATTTTCATTTGGCTCGTTTTCAGATTTGATGGTTTCGGATTGGACCGTGATTGCACCAACCCCCGAATCTGCAGATTCTGGAGGCCACACTGCTGCCTTACCCCATTCACTTGGTGACAAATGAAAAGATCTAAAACAGTCAGAGTTACATTATCATTTAGCTAAAAAAGCAAAAAATACGCAAACAAGATAGAATCTAATTTTAAAGTGCTGATTACCATTATGATTAATATGAGAAAAGATAAATACATTAGAAATGTATCGAATAACGATAAGGACCAACGCAAGGTCTATTTCTGATCTCACACATTACTGAACTTACTTTATGATGCAAATTTAAAAAAGTATAGAAACAGGGGTTTTAATTCTTTTTAAAACAAAAAATTAAAAAAAGTTATTCAGATCCAGTTAAATATTTTTTTTAAAATTATATTATGATTTTTAGTTTCATCTAATTCATTACGATTTTTAGAAAATTTCAAAATTAGCACATCTACTATGTACTGAGAGACACATGCAAAAGTTTCAAAATCGCATGAGTTGGAGGATACTCATGGCAAAAGTCGAAAAAAGCGTATCTCAGATTGCAACATTGAAAGTCTCCAATCATGTCTTATATTTGTAAAAAAGAACTAGCAGATAGTTTCTATTGACATTTTCTTCACTCATTCTACATATGATAATTACACGAAATTGCAAGGAAACATTCTGATTGGTTTTCCTTGAAAAGAATAAAACATAATTTACGATTTTTAAACTTTGAATTTAGTCATCGATATTTCATGATGAGGTTGAATTTTTCATGTTGTTACAAGAATGCCAGAGGACAATAAAAACTATCAGGATAGTATGAGAGACAAGACGTCGATTCAAATAAAATCACTTACGATTTATGTAATTTGAGGGCTCTAGGATTTGAGTATGATCTAGGGCAGTAGCTACAAGAATAACTCTTTCCAATGTGTGTTCTCATATGAGAGCTCAGGGTGGATCGAACCGCAAATGCTTTATCACAGAAAGTGCACTGAAAAGAGAAGAAAAAAAAAAAATCATAAGTGATATTTTTATCAAAAAATTTGTCAAATGAGAGGAAAAATCTACTTGAATCATATCTTAATTTTTCTAAGGCAGCTTCAAAATGTATGTTCTTAGCTGGATCAATTTTGGTGACACAATACAATGGCACACCTTTTGAAAGAGGTTTTCACTTTGGTTAAGAAACTAACTTTAGTCTATCATCCTTCATTCAAAGCAACTCTAATTTTTTGTTTGGCCTTACTCAAACAGGACACAAGTAGGTTGAGATTACCAGACCACATGCTGTTTTCCAATTTAAGAAAATATAAGGAGTTCCTTAGTGAAAAGAGGGCTTATCAACGTTTATGCTGAAACGCACCTCAAAAGTAATTAATTTTCGTAGACCTTCCAAATTAGCAACCACTTGGCAAAAAAGGATTACCTGGCAAATTTCCCTGATTTGAGTAAAGATATCTCAGGAAAAAAGGAACCATGGATTTGTGATGGGTGTAATTTTTGAGCGCAAGAATTTCAAAAGTAAGAGATAAAAATATCAGATGAGGCAGGTCTTCATACAGGAATCTCATCATTATACTACCTACTAATTGAGAAAATTAAACAAGTTTACAAATATCTTTTCAATATTAAAATGCCTTGGAGTCAAAATGTTTCTAAAAACTCTGAATCTGGATACAATACAACCACACACACACACACACCCTCACCCTCCCTCATACACACAAAAAATAAAGTTTAAGCCTCAGAAAAAGAACTTGATCGTACTTTGAATGGTTTTTCATGAGTGTGTGTTCGGATGTGTCTGATGAGGTCGGAGGGCTTCTTGAATTCTTTCCGACAAAACATACATAAGTGCCATTTCACGCCTCCTGAGCGCTTCAGTGTCAATTTGGTTATTTGCCTAAAAGCAAATGGGAAAAAATGGAATTAGAATTATTAGAATGATCATTTGATAAGTATAGTGCTTAATTCTCAGACGAAAACACCAAATAACATAATTGGAAATTCAAAATTCATATATTTTGAAAAGAAAATTACTCAGTATCACAGAAAAAAAACTGATGAAGAAATTAAAATACTGAAACTGATTCACGAGGACTAAGAAACGAAAACAATATTCAGAAACTCACAAACTGTCAATTGATCATACAGTCTTGGCTTCTTTGATGACTTTCTAGACCCTTCTAATTTATTTTTAATATCTTTCCCTTCCACCTAAAAATATTGTCTGAAATAATGCCTGAGTGTTTGACAGGAGGAAAATGACTATGTGGTTGGATTCACAACTCTTCAACATTTTTTTCCCCAAATAAGATTTGAAGGGGTTTTTTTACACAGGGTATTTAGTTTAAGCCAAAAATATCAGTAACTTATGAAATACAATCATGAAAAAAATAATGACTTACATTTTGTTATTATTCAAGACTGACGTGTGCTCAACAAAAGAGGTGTTGTTGGAATCAATTTCTTTCTTAATGTCACCAGTTTGATCCACCAGTTCGTAAGGACCATCTTCACTTGCAACTTCAACTTCTACAGACATCAGCAAATAAATTAAGTATAACAGGTGGGTAAAATAAGAACTGTACAACTAATATGGACAAAAGTCAAACTTCAAATCCAAGAAATTTCAGAGGACCAGTAAAAAAATTTGAAAAATCCAAAATTTAGTAACTGGATGATAATCAAAAGTTAGTTATAAATTCTTAGAAGAGTAAAGTATTCCTGTTTTATTATTTCAGATGATTTTGTCATGGGAACGGAGCGTCTTCCCATGATATTACAATCGTTCCGTTGCTTACGGCTATGGGATTCCCTATCCTCTGCGACCTTGAAGCGTTTCGCCATCCTCGGATTTTTGGTGATTTTCCGTTGTATTCCATAAAACCATATGTATTTTTTAGCCATCATTGTCTCTACTCAATGTGTTTATTCTAAAATCGCTTTCAGCGAGTGTTTTTTCCACCTTGAGATTCGTGTCTGACTGGTAAAATCTAGCGCAAACCACGAAGTTCCGATTTTGCAAATCTTTTTTTTGGAGTTCTGATTGTTTATTTTTCGCCATCAGTTTTCTTTCGTTGGTGCAAAAGATCGCCTACCTCGTGCTCTTGAAACCGCCATTATCCCACCTCAATTTGACAAAATAGAAGTAAAGAAATAATAACCTCGTACAAGTGGAAAATTGCTCTGGAGACTCGTTATGACAAATAAGTCAAAATCAGACTATTGATTGATTGATTTAATTCATGGATACGCAATATTGCCTAGCTCAACTGCCGCGTATCGCGAATGCATGCTGGATGAACCTCGAGACACATTAAAACAGTGCAACCATGGCACCTAAGTAATGCGCTAGTTCATTTCTCTCCATATCCTAGAAAAACAGAAGCTACAAAACATGCTCAAGTACAACTCTTGTGATAATTCCCGCCCCATCGTCCGAGTCATTTAAAAGCCTTATATTTTTCGATAGCTGACGTCGGTCCGGAAGCCGATCGAATAACCGCTCCATCGTTTTGGTTAGTGCGGCAGCAATAGG
The DNA here is from genome assembly GCF_918797505.1 of Bemisia tabaci. Classification (NCBI taxonomy): domain Eukaryota; kingdom Metazoa; phylum Arthropoda; class Insecta; order Hemiptera; family Aleyrodidae; genus Bemisia; species Bemisia tabaci. Next base: position 21,753,175 of record NC_092800.1, on the reverse strand, counting down.
CGAACGAGTTCGATACCCGACATGGAGTTTGACTTTTAATGTTGTATTGAATGATTTTAGACTAAACATCAAAAAATAATTAATACTAATGATAAATGTACGAACATTTTCTCATGAGTTAATATGTGAAACATAAATACTGGAATAATACCTCCTTCATATAATCAGCCACATGTTCACCCAATTAATGTGTCTATTTTCTTTTTTCAATATATAAAGTTAATTTGCATTCAACACGTATCGTACATTAAGCAAAAAGTAACCTATTGATACAAAAAAGAAAGACATGAAATTGTATGTCTAACTTTCCAGTTGTTTTTTTTATCATTTTAATTTTTGTTTTTTTTTTTGTTCTTTTTTATCAATAGAACAAATGACTGGACTACAATCATCTGTATCTCTGAAGACAAAAAGCTAAGTGGTTTCCTTGCGCATACAGAAATACTAAATATTCATCCTTTATTATAATCAGGAGACTGTTGATCCCCAAATATTGATTATATTTCTCTGTCCCCAAATTTAAATGATGGTATTTTCTTTTTCAATAAAATTAATTTTCATTCCACCTTCTTTAAAGCAAATATTTTCTCTCAAAACCCAGCAAAAAATAACAATTTATACCTACCAAAAAGTAAATAAATAATAAATAAATAAATAAATAAAAAAATAAATAAAGCAATGACATGAATAAATAGTAGTACACATCGAACAGTCTGTTAACATCTATTTGAATAAAAAAAAATGGCAACTTAGAACACATAGTCACTTATGATGCGTATTCGAGACATATGGTAGAGTAAAATATCATACTTTTACGCCGAAAAAACGAACTGAAAGTAAATGCGTTAACTTCCGAAAACCGATTACATATTCCAACGAAAATAAATAATTGTAAATAACAGCTTTCTTTATGCAAAGAAAAAAATTAAAAAATGTAAAAAAGAATGTCGACACTAAATTACATAGCGCCCTCAATTCTGAAGATACTAACAAACGAACGGTACCTTAACATTTCATATCCAAGAAGCAAAGTTCCCATTACAATTTGCTATCGCTAGCGATTGCAAAAACCAACTTGTTTCCCTTTCTTTTTAGACACATATTTAACAACGTTCACAAGCACAAATGCAAGAATAAATCATGCATGCTCGTTGCAACCTGTAAATGTACTTCATACTTTTTCTTTTGTTGATGCAGGGTTGATCGTAGTGCACCCCGAAACGGGGTTGATCGTAGGGTTTCATCTGTTGGCATTGAGAAAAATTATAGCCTGGCGTAGCCAATAAAGGTTGCGCTGCAGTCATTATAAAAAGTCGTACTTAGAATACGAAGAGTTACACTAGATTTAAAAAGATTTGAACCAAAGATATTATTGATGGAGAAAAATTAAAAAGAGAGAGCTAACTTACCGGACTGTTCCAGCTTTTTCTCTTTTTCACCCTGGAAATGGGAAAACAAAATATTTTAATCAATGTACCTATCATACAACAGAAACAAAAGAAACCAAATGCACAATACAAGACAGTCTATTAGTGTGGTGTACATGCCTGCTGAATTTAATATAATTTATCTTCTAAATTTTATTTTGCTATTACATTTGTGTTCTGAGTTCAGCTTTCATCATCTTTCTCTATTTCTTTTTATTATATCTTTAAAGACTCATCACTTTGCTCAAATAGAGGTAATGGCGCTGAAAGTATTTTGCAAGAGTTGCATTCCTTATTTTTAGCATTCTTCTATTTTTTAATGTATTACAGAGGTTAAAACTTGTTTCATGGGCCACACGAAAAAAGCAATTAAAACACTTAAGGCAAATTATTAATAATTCATTTCTGATGAAAATTTTGATGAAATGTTCTATAAGACATTCAATTTAAAAAAACTATGACAGGACTGATGTTGTCTTCATTGAAATCTTTCGACATAAAACTTACGCGAACTGATGAATCTCGGTGAGCGCGATTGACATGAGCATTAAGACTGCCAACTTTGCGAAAAACACAGGCACATTTGTTACACTCATACACCGTTGTTCCTGATGGCGGGATTGCGTGTAATCGCTTGACATGACACCTTAAATTACCTTTAAACATAACACAGAGAATATTATCAGAATTTAAAGTACTTACAATCAGCTTCAAACCAGCTCATAAATTTATTTGAAATAATCTTAAGTTTAAGTTCACTTTTTACTGTTAATATTTGAGCAGTTGAAAGTAGAAATTTTATATTTTCTGCATTTGAAATTATATTCCTTGCGACAAAAAGTGGCAGATGAGGGACAAAGTGAATGACTGGTTTGCAGGATAGTAAAACAGGTGCATTACATGGCATGCATTGGTTTATTCAAACAACTTGGGCTCACCAAAGCCAATCAACCCTTACACAGTGCACCAAAATGATCAATTGATTCAACCCCATTCTCATTGCTATCCTGGCATGAACTATGGTCAACAAATGAAGGGGGGCCCAAAAAAAAACTAGGATTCTACTGTAACTCGGCAATATTTCAAATTTCTGAGTTTCATTGCCAGGAAATATACCTATGTACTAAAAGGAATCGCTCATCAAAATATTGCTGAGTCATGACACTTTTTGTTTTGTTTCGGCGAGACTTAGCGTGAGCGGCAGATGCTCTTTTACCCTCCAAAAAGTTGCCTGGATGAGACAGAGAACGTTTTTAAAGACTTTTTAACCTTTGAAAAAAAAATCGATAAATCAATAAATAAAATAAAATCAAATTGGAAATTCTGACCTACTTCTCTAAAAGTTGAAAAAGTCATACATGCAACGAGTTCCTTCAAAATTTCAAGGACAGATAAGGGAAACCCCGTTTTTATTTTTCCTTCGGGGAGAAAAGGAAAATAAAAAATAATACCTTAAAACAGCATCCATGCATACATGATATTTTCCATGCGTTTTTTGGTTGGGCCATGAATATTAAAGTATCATTTGATATACTTTTAAATGCAAGTATGATTAAAATTTTACCTTGGTTCAAAAGTTACTGAAGGAAAGTTGAAAAATTACCTTTTTGGCTAAAGGTTGCTTGACAAAAGTAACATTTGTACGGTTTTTTTCCATTATGCTTGAGCATATGAATTTTCAAGGATCCTGCTTGACTAAAAGCTCGAGGGCATATGTTGCACTGAAATGAGAACAAGAAAAATAAAGACGTATTATTCTTTTCATGAATGTTAAGAGAAGTTAAGGTACGTAAATGGGTTGGATTAAACAAATTGATTCTTCTGTCAATTGAAAACGGAGCGTAAAGTTAAAAAATAAAATCCGGGTTTCTGTGAATCAGCGCTTTGATGCCATTGCTGTGTCATTTTCTAGAGGAGCAATTGCAGGTGTTTGAAATTTTTAAAAAATAGAAACTAATAGTTGAGTTCTGCAAGAAGATAAAGTCTACAATTTTTGTTTCATTTTCCAATTCCCAGATTTTTCCTTGACTTGTTTGGGTCTTTCTTGACTCCAAGATTTCTGAATTCCCTGACTTTCTCTGAATTTCAAACAAAACTTTCACTTGGATTTTCCTTCTCTTAATTATGCTCACTTTAGCTGAACTTTGGACAAAATTATCACTTTAAAAGATTCAAATTATGGAAAAAGGCACTAGGAAGTTTTTCTCTCTAAGAAGATGTGCTTCTCGCAAAATTCCCTGGCTTTCCTTGTTTTTTCCAGGTCACTGTACATTTCTTGACTTTTCGGGTAATCCAGATCACTAATAAATTAGTAGAGAGGTTATGGAATACAATTTAGATACCTTGTATGGTCGTTCTCCTGTATGTATCCTCTTGTGCCTGAGTAATTGACTAGGTTTTTGGAATTGCTTTTCGCAGATGTCACACTTGTTCCCACTGTAACCTTTTGGCCTGAGGGAACCTCGTCTGTACTTCTTGGAGCTAATTACTCTTTTCAGCTGCAAAAAATAAGAAAGAAAAAAATTAGGGTCAGACTAGATTCCATGAGAATGGCCCCTAACACTCAAAATTGACGTATTAGTGCTACTGTTCATTGGAGTGTTTTAACACTGAGTCTGTCAAACTTCATAAAAGATAAATATTCACGTACGCGACTATTTTTGCATTAAACTGATGAATTATTCTTGCTCTTTTAAAATCCTCTAGAGAGGAAACAACAAGACACTCCTGTAACAGGCATTTATGTAGTATAAAAAGGACTTGAACTGCCACTTGTCTGAGGAACCTAGCTTCCTTAATATCTCTTAAATTGTGAATCTTAATTTACACATATTGACAATGAAACTACTAGACTACGTATCTTGTTGGCAGTGTTTAAAAATCTCAGCTCCCATATTTTTTATTTTTTTTTTTTTTTTTGAAGGGGGACAAATTAATATCATTCCTTGAAGTTTTCACAAAGTTTTCTTTGCACAAAGAGGGAAAATCTTGGAAGTTTTCAAGGACTGACATTGGGTATGTAGTTTCCTGTTTTAAAAGAATAAGGTGCAATGTCGCAAACCAAGATATGTTGTCTGATAGTTTCACCATCGATTTATATTTATAATGAAAATTTAATTACATAGTTTATTTTATTATGGTAGCCTACAAGATTTTGGCTGTGTATACCAACTGTCTTTTTTATACTGGATGAAAAGAGATGAAAAATTTAACATAGCAGTGCTTGACAATGAAACGAGGTTTAAAAAAAATTGAAAAGAAAAAAATAGAGGTAAAATTTCAAATAACAAACCAAAACGTTTCTGATGGTTACCCAACCATTATCAATTGATAAATTAAAAATAAAATGAAATAATTACACAGTAAAACAGCAAATCAGAAGATTCTTGGTTTGGCACAAGACAAGAATTGATACTGGATGAAAGTAGCTTTAAGCTAAGCTACCACAGTCCTCCTTTTCTACAGAGCACTACAAGTAAAGAAAATGAGTCCTCCTAGAGAATAATCATCTGTCATTGACTCAATTTTATACGAAATGATAGCAATAAAAACTTCAAATTTTTACATACTGTGTAATGATTCTTCATGTGATCACGGAGAGACCCAGCAGAGTTGAACGATCTTTTACATTGTTTACAAGAGTATTCTTTTTCTGTGATTTTCGGCTGACGCCACTCAGCTTCATGGACCATAAGATGTTCGACATAGTCAACCTGTAAAAAGACAGAAAAATATTGTTAGATCATGAGAGACAAGGATATTTAAATTATAAGTACTGTTTTGATATCTAAAGTGAAAATTATTAAAATTAACGTTCCCATCAAATTTAAAGTCCAAAAAAGCTACGGTCAAACCTCACTAAGTTAGAACTTGCTTAAGTCAGAAACCCTGCTGACTCAGTAATTATGGCTTGGCTCTGCTTTTCCGTTTTGCCGATACCAAGTCCGGTTGACTTCATAACCCCACCAAGTCAGAATGAACTCATGGTCCCCATGTATTCCAACTAAGTGAGATTTGACTGTACTGTTCAATATGCACGAAAGCTGTCAACTTATTGGAAACAGCATGTCATGCCCAAAATATGGAGCGAGTTGACCCAGTAAGATATAAATAAAAATAATCACAATTTTAACCAGATGCACAGACATTATTGGTTACATCAATAGCTAAAGCTGAAAAATATGTACTCCACATTGCAACATTGTGAGTTTCGACTCATATTTCTTTCTTTCAAAAGAAAATGAAGCAATGTTTTCTAATAAAATTCTCTGTGTATTTTCCCACTTATGTAATCATGCCGAAACAAGCACACAATATTGCAAGGAAACATTTTAATTAGTTCTGCTTGAAGAATAATTCAAAAGGAAAACATTTATATAAAAGCAGCTATCCAAGACTCTGACTTGTAACATGTCACAGACCTGGCTGTAAAACTCATCTCCGCATTCTGGACAGCACAATGATTCCTCCTTCTCATGCACCATGATATGCGCCTTCAGACTGGCTAGCCTGTTGAACTTCTTCTTGCACTCAGGACAGCGAAGCTCCGCGTCTTTTGTGTGAATCACCTCATGCAGTACCAAATTTGAAGCGTGATTGTATGATGCTGAACAGTCCTTGCATTTGAATGGCTTCTCGTATCTGTGTGAGCGTTGGTGAGACCGGAAGGCATGGAGCATCACAAACTCCTGGTCACAGATATTGCACCTATATGGAGGTCCTTTCTTCTCAGATTCTAAATTCTGCTGCGCTTCTACTTCCACAACCTAAATAAAGGCCAAGAACAGAGTGCATTTAGTAAAATCTGGGGAAAATTTTTGCAGTTGCACACTTTCAGACTGCAACAGAAGATTGTCTGACGTCACTTTTGCATGAAAAGTAAATGCAGGAAGCAAGATGACAGATCTTCTGTCGCAATCTAGAAGTGCATAAACTTAGTTGCGCAGACTCTGTCTACATTTGCAGTCTCCTAGAGTTGTATCTACCTCCAAAAATCAAGGTGTCTAGTAACATATTTAAAAAAAAAAAAAAATTTAAATAATATTGCAAGATTTTTCCAAAACATAAAAAAAAATTAAAAATCTTCTGTAAAACTTCAGAGGTATCATTTGAGGTAACAATTTTTGAAATTTTTTTTTCTTATTTTTCTTCTTCTTGTAGGTAAATAAAACCTTGCCCTGACTTGGTAAAAGAATAACTGGTAAACTCTACGATATCAGCGACTGACTCATGAATCCTGGCATCATATTGACCCGTAAAATCTATAATTTACAATCATACAATATGCAGGTTACATAAACATACCTTGTTGACTGCGCTAACACTGGGCTCAACTTTGGTAACTGGCTCTGCAGGGATTTCTGGCACTTTCGGTGATACTATATTAAATGCTACACTGGGATTAATGCATATGCTTGAAAGATCAATGGAACTTATATCAACGCTTCCATCAGGAAGACTTGGCAAGCTGATCAAAGTTTGTTTGTCTTGAGGATCGCCCAGAATTTCCAGGTGGCTGTTTAAGCTCAAGGATTTTTGCATCGTTGAGGCTGGTGGATTGGTGAAAACCAGCTCTTGGTTATTGAGAAGAGCCAGCTGACTAGAGTCAATGTAAACGACGGGTGCAGGAGCAGCGACAGAGGCGACAGGAGCCAAGTTATTTTTGAGATCGATGGCAAGGGGGTCTGCTGTCGGCTGTTGCGTATCTTGCACGAATGCAATTGGAATACTGAGGTAAGCAATGCCATTTTCGTCCAATAAGATGTTACCCTCTGAAATGAAAAAAACGAGCGTTTATATGGTTGGAAATAAAACAGATAAAAAAGAATGGCACCTTTGATGTAACTTACAGTATAAAGCTGTTGTGCGGCTCATGGGGATTTGCTTGGCGTCTAGACCTTAGAAATGGTACTGCCGAAGTAACATTTTTGGTAAACTTGACTTTACAACAGCAATCGACGGTGTAAGTCAGCAATTACATAACTCGGTTTGCGACGTCGCAGACTTCCTATCATACTTTATTTTTTTAAACGGAAAACTACTCAACAGCAATTCTTCAAAACTGCCCTGATTCTTCTTCTTTGTGCGAAGAAAATTCTGCAAAAACTTCAAGAAATGATGTCAATTTGTTCTCCTTTAAAAAAATATCATAGAGGCGGAGATTGTCAGACACCGCAAATGAGTTATGTGATTGCCGACTCACACCGTCTCAGTGTTCTCCATGCTAAGAACGAAGACTTAATTTTCTGTAAATGAAATGGAATTCCACCAGACGCTCCTTATTCACGATGCTAGAGATTATGTTTTTGTACTCGACCATCAGATTTGTCAAACAGGATATGGGTCCATATTATGAGAGACAAGTCTACAGGGTAACATTGTAAGTCAAAAGGAGTGCATTGAAGCTCACTCATTGTAAGTTGTAAGAAAGTCTTATCTTGTCTTTTATACTCATCAATGATGACTTATAATGCATTCAAGTAGGTTCATCGGTAGAATTAAGGGGTAAATTAAATACAGTAATTTAAATAAATACCTATGAAATAAACTATGTAAAAAATTCAAAATTCTTAAATAAATTAAGACGTATAACAAAGTGAGGAAATCGGTAATTTTTTGACCAACAAGCGTAAAATTTCAGTTTAAAACTAAAAATCTCATTACAGAGGGAAAAAGCCAATTCAATCAGAATTTTCCCTCAAAGAAATATGCTGTTTGGTTCAGCACTAATTAAGACCATTCAGGAAGGCAATTTGTGCTGCATTGATGATGGGTCCAAATAGGCTCAAAACACTTCTGCAGCTTCGTTCTTGAATGGTTGTACCTAGTGCTGCACCAAACGGGGTATTTCTTTGAGGAAAAATTCTGCTTAAATGGGCTGTTTTCCTCTGTATTGAGATTTTCAGTTTTAAATTGAGCTCTTGCACACATTGACCAAGAAACTATCAACTTTCCTGGGCGTCAAACCGCAATCAATTTACATAACAAAGTAAATTGACCAGAAAGTAATTTTGGAATATTAGTGTTGATCAAAGGCGGATCAAATATTCAGACAGCCACCCCTTGAGCCGCTGGCTTATGGGGACTGGCTTTGCAGGTAGTTATGAAATCAAAATTTAAAATTTGTAATATATGAAAGAAAGGAAGAAAGAGAGAAATAAATAAATAGATTTGAGGGTATAACAAAGAGTGAGCTCTAGAATGAGTGGTTTTTCACAATACAGAAAAACAAGGCTTTGCCTTTCTCTTAAAATTTTAGGCACCACATTTGCCAGAAAGCTTTCAACTTTTTTAGTCGCCTCAATGACCAAGCCCTCTAAACCCTAGGCGCCAAAGCCCAATTTCTGCGCACATGGCACCCAGGGAACGCAGAACACTGCAGAGGAGGGAAACAAAATTATTTGATTGACAAGGGAGGTAAGTAGATAGTACAAAATTTAGGGGTATTACCTGAAACTGTTGGTAGCGTATTGACATTAGCAAGATCAACAATGACTGGAAGATCGTTTCCGGAGATGAGATCAGACGAAAATGAGAACAGTTGGCTCTCACCCAAACCCAGGTCAATAGTTTGGGCCTCCATTCCTCCCTAAGTTTTAATTCTGTAAAAAAAAAAGGAGGATTATAGACATTATAATTTTATTTCTTTCTGAAATAGATATCAAATTTGATCATAGAGCAAAGACATCAGATGTTGAGACCCATGTCAATCTCTGATTACTTCCAAAACAGCACCACTCAACAGGTTAATACATGCACTCAGATGGCACCACTGATGGGTGGTGTGGTGACCTAAACAATACTTGACATTTGTCTCAACATACGATGTCTCCGCTCGATAAGACACTTCATTTTTTCGGATTTTGATCATATACTTGATGAGCTCATGCTTAGTATAAAGATGGACTGAAAAAGGATGTAGACAATAACTTAAATACTTCCGCTTTGGTGTAATGAAGATGAAATGTGCATAATTAGTAGAGGTTGGTAGGTGGACTGGGTGAGGGGTTGACAAGATGGACCAATTCATGATTGCCTAGGATATACACATTGCTACGAAGCTGCCTATGTAGTATGCGATAACTATAGTTAGATTTAGTTCAAAATTAATGGATACAGCACTTGCAGCGTAAGCTGTACCTTGTAGCACCTCATCCTCTACAGAATAACATCTGCCAGTTTAGGTTGCTCTAGAGATCTTCACCGGATCAGATAAGAAATGATAGTTAGAGCTCGCGCATCGTATATTGAGACGAACGTCAAAGTATTGTTAATGTTACCACTCATCAGGGGTGCCATCTGACTGCATGTAATAACCTGTTGAGTGGTGCTAATTCAGAGCTAGTACAAGATTGACGTTTGTCTTAACATACAATGCTAGAGCTCTATCCTTACCAATACCTCAAAGCTCCACAGAGATCGAAACCATGTTAACTTTCATTCCAGCATAGATGGATAGAGGATTGGTGTACAATGCAGCACTACCCATTAATCTCGCTGAGCCTTCCACCTGTTTCATCCTGTAATCAGTTGTGACCAGCAGCGTAATGACAACCATCGCCTGAGAAATTTAACGTTATTTGGCTTGTGCCACTTGGATACACAAATTGGAATATGTGTACCTCTGCGAATACTTACTCGTTTTTTGTCAGGTTGTAAATTGGACGGCCAATGAAAACGGAAACCGAAAGCATTCGGTTTCTTGATGTTTCGGGTAGAAGTTAACCTCTTCCACTTGCGTATCAGCTGCAACAAGGCACGACACACAAACTGTTAACTTCACTTTGAAAATCCCCGAAAGGTGAGAAGCCATCACGGCTGAGCAAAAAACAGAAGGGGGAGCACATTTTGTTTCAAAAATTCTGCACTAGAATGAAATACTGAAGGCAAACGAAAACTCGCAGGAAAATCTATCGCTATCGCCATAACGTTTGTTGATATTTGATTTAAGACTACAGTGTTGCCGTTCTTAGAATAAAGCAATGGGAAGTAAGCGTTTTGAAATAAATAATATTTACACAGTTTTGCTGCTATGGTGGTGACATTCCTAGTTCTTCTTTACGCCGACAGAGGACGCTAAATCGACTCAATCGACCAATCAAAAGTTGTTTATTGTTTTTGATGCAACATGCAACTTGCATGCAACATGCAATGCAACTCTTTCTTGACGTTTTATCATTGAACAAATACTTAAATTCATTCTATGGTTTTGCAATTCATTGTTTTTTTTTTTTTTTTAAAATTCATGTTTTATATTTGTGAAATAATTATGCGGCGAAGTGAAAGAAACGTAACCAATAAAAAAATCTGGCCCCGGCTCAAAGGTATGTGAATGTCATTGATGGTCACTTAATGACTTCAAATTTTTTTTAAAAATTACCTAATATCGTCGCTCCTCTGACGTAAGGGCGTATATCTATTCCCACATGAGCCCTAGGAAGCATAGAGTTATACGGAGAGTAGGGCTAACGTGTAAATCAAGATACGCCCTTACGTCAGAGGGGCGACGATATTTGTACAGCACTTGAACATGTATTACATATTACATATAGTTTACACAATTATTTTCCTGTATAATTGACAATTTTTTGGTGGTAAGCCAAAACTATTTGTTATTCTGGGAGATTTTACGGACAGTTATGAAGAAGCAACATTTTTTCATCATTGTAGGTAATCACGCTGCTTCCTTTCTGCTAAATGCGATCCATTTGACTAATTAGTAAGTACCGATCAGTTATAGCAAACATAGCAATATGTAAGAGAGAGGTAATCGTCAAATCATAAATGGACGTATTTCTGTCAAACGGAACTGCACATGGTTTCGTTTGACATAAATACGTCCAAATATTTGATTACTGAGCATTCAGTCCTGTATAGGTACCCATTCTTATCCAGTTATTTGCAAGGTATTGACCAAGTAGGTAGGGACCTACTCCCCATGCTATTGCAACCTTGTCTGATGATATGTTTCAATGCATTATTGAAGCCCTTGTTTTAGCAGAGAGCTCTTAACGAGGGCCTCCTGCAGTTAAAAAAGTTCATGGCTAAATTGGATCAAGATTAGCAGAGGCGATCCAACACATCATAGTGCTCATAATATTTTGAAATTTTGTCGATTTTTTAAAGAAACCTGAAAGGTTTGATGGCTTTTTATTTCACCTCAATTAATCAGCAGTTGTCGAAGGAGAAGATCTCACCATCTGCTCCCTGTTTGCCTTCTACTTCCCTGGTAAAAATGTCCCATGGGTCCTCATGAATTTCATGGGAATTACATGGGGACCTATGGGAGTTCATGGGTACCTGTGGGGAAAACCAGGAGGGTGTCCATGGGGAAGACTGGGGTGCCTGTGGGGAAGACTATGCTGCCCATGGGGAAGACCGGGGATGACCATGGGGGGAACAGGGGTGTTTACCTATAAGGAAGACTGGGGTGTCAATGGGGGACTCCAGGTTTTTTTGTGGGCCAAATTACCATGTGCACCTGTGGGACATTTTTAACAGGGTTCCAGTTTTCATTTCCTATTTACGGTCACTTGTTTCTCCTTTTTTTCTGTTCCTTATCCCTCCACCTAGGCCTTCCTCTTCAAGTACCGGTTGTCCCGTGCACATTCAATTTTCACCATCCACTTCAAGGTTCTCACCTCTTACGTACGTTTTTCACCTCCTTTTTCAGATTTTCACTCTCTACATCCGGTTTTCCCTTCCATTTTCCGTCTTTCACTTCCTATTGCCGGTTTTCATCTTCAACTTCCAGTTTTTATTTCCCTTTTACGCGTTTCACTGCCTATATCCGGTTTTTACTTTCCACCATCGACGGCTTTGCAGACCTCTGATCGTGATTTATTTAGTAGATAGAAAACTACACACCATCATTTCTTAAAAAAATTGATGATTTTTCTTCTCTATGTGAAAGAACTCGGTGAATTTTTCAAGCCATCATGTTGGTTCAGTCTTCTTTAAAAAGAATAGCGGAGATTTTGAAACATCATTATCGAAGTACGCGTTTCGCGTTTCGCGATTCTCGAAACGAAACATCTAGACCGGAATATTATAGTTTCTTCGGGCATCTGATCTGAGCAATGGAACAGTGAGAACACGATGAAACAGCAAACTCCTTCAAAAGTTTGACTCGGCAACCAGCGTCTGTTTCAATGTTGTATAAGTTGCGTCAGCTTTTTTTGAAGGCGTTTTCATTTCCTTGAGACCTATCGTCTAACTTAAGCTCAAAAGAGACCCTGACTGAAGAGCAGGTTCAGGGAGGACTCTAACATAGGTAGTTTTATAAGGACAGTTTTACGAGCTTTGAGTAAAATGCAAAATTATCATAATTTTTAAGAAAATATATTGGTATCTGTTCTTATGATGTATATAGTTGTACCTACAGTTTTAATTTGAAGTTCAGCCTGTAATAATAGCTTAGGTAGGTATGTAGCGAACAATTTCGATTCATTTTTAAATAGAGCCCATAAAAGATCGCGCATTTAATGATACTACAACTAAAATCAGTCAACTCAAGTATTGAGTAACATATATCATTCCAATCTACCTAAAAGTTATTCAGAAATAATGAGCAAAAGCAGCAAGTTGAAGTAGAAATGAAATGAAGTTTACCAATTAGGTACTTGGATTGACTAAAGTTCGAGTCGAATTAATTGAATACCGTTGTAGTTCAATACATGTTTAAGATGTGACTCCCCCCCCCCCCTCCCCCGCCCATAAGAGAAAAATTGTAAACAAGAAGAAAAAAACAAACGAATGAACAGCGCTAATTTCCTTAATGTACGTAATACATGTACATTATGTAAAAAGTAGTAAATTAAGAAGGAAATTGACAAAGAAGTAGAGAACGTGTTTGTTTAGATTGGATCGTAGGGACTTCTTTCTGAGTTCAGTATTTTGGGATTTTTGTTATCTACTGTTTTTTCATTGCATTGCAATGATTTGATTAGCGGGGCGGATGAAAGCCTCGCAAAAAAATCCTCTCTCAAGAAATTTCAATAAATACAAAATACTTACAAATACAATTCAATAATTCCAATAAGACAAGGGCACTTCTTAAAAACAGATAAATTTCATAGGATTACCAGAGGCATTTAGCTACACTTAAAAGAAGTTACGGGCTATATAGACATACCGACGGTGTAAGTCGGCAATCACATAACTCGGTTTGCGATGTCGTGGACTTCCAGTCATACTTTATTTGTTAAACGGAAAACTACTCAACGGCAATTCTTTAAAACTGCCGTGATTTTTCTTCTCTGTGCGAAGAAAACTTTGCAAAAACTCCAAAAAATTATGTCAATTTGTTCTCCTTCAAAAAAATAACATAGAGGCGGAGATTTTCAGAAACTGCTAACGAGATATGTGATTGCCGACTTACACCGTCGTTTCCGTCCGTTCCGGGCTCAGAGACCGAAAGTTCTGGGTGTTGGAGCTGTAGCTTGAGGTGCTACGCCAGAAACTTTCGGCCTCTGAGCCCGGAACGCGGACGGTACGTCTGTATACTGCCGTGCTAAGGAATAACGCCGCATGAACATTCAAGAGTTGCCAAATTTCCCTCGGTAAAAGGTGTATTTTTAACGACATTCATGCATATTTTGCCTTAGGATTTTCAGATATTTTAGATTAAATTGCGTACAAAATTGTCTGAAAATTTTGGAGAAAAAATCTTGACAATTTGCCCAGTAAATTGGGTTCTTATCAAAGGAATCTTGGCAACGTCTAAAGGCTCATACGGCGTTTTTCCTTATCACGGCAGTATAGCCCGCAAGTGCGGCTCCCACGGCCGGAGTTTTTTTTTTCATCGTAACGATGCACCATGCATCATTTGCAACGTTTATTCCTGAGGTGAAGGGAGATGCTTCTTAGTTCGCATAAAAATTCCCATCTCGTAATGCGCAGCTTCCGTTCACCCTACTTTCTAACAAGGAATGAGGCTTGCTCTCTAAAACATAGTACAGATCCACCACCGTTGTTGCCACTCTATGCAGTCATATTTTGTGTAGAAAAAGTGCCGCAAGTCACCTAATGGATAAATTGAGCGAACACCCGAGTACGAAACACTGCAAAAATCATCCAATTTCCCCGGTTTGGTTCTTCAGCCAAGGCTGCCATTTTATTTTATAAAAAGATTCCGAAATAATTAGATTTCCGGAAGCATATTTCGATTTGCCAAAGTTCCGAGAAAAATTCCGATTTTTTAAAAAATGCCGGGGGAAAATTCCGAAATAAGCCCGGATTTTGTTCCGAAGATCGTCAAATTTGATCAAAAAGTCCCTCAATTTGATCAAATTAATGGTCAAATTGACGAAAAACCGCAAATTTTGCGGAAATTCTGAAAACAGCTGAATACTTCGGGGATTCAGAAGATTTCAGGAAAAGTTCCGATTATTTGAAAAGTTCCGAATTTCGGAATTGACTCCGGGAAATGGCAGCATTCTCAACGCTTGGTGTTCTTTATTACCGAGCAGGCTGAGATTCAGATTTGTTCTCATCGTGGTCTTCTTTCTCTGTAGACGTTCACTTATACAGGGTGGCCTAGTGTAAGGACTCTAGCCCAGACCTATCCGCGCCAGGACTTTATACTAGTTAATTTAAGTTGAACGAAGTCTAGGACCGCGAGGACGACTATAGGGAATCGCCCTTAATGGATCCGAATTTCACGGTACCTAAACCCCCTTTTAACCCCCGATAGAGACCGGAATGATTCTACTTATTGAGATTTGAATGATTAAATTGTAATTAATTTTCGATTTTAGTAAACTAAGCAGTAACTTTTGTAACAGCAGTAAATTCGTATGTAAACTTCAAATTTTTAAGATAACGATCTTATTTGGTCATTTTATCAGTGTAATCGACGTACTTTTTGTTTAGTTATTTATTTGCATTTAAAGATTAGATCTATAAATATTCTGACTTTAACTTGACAAATTAATGTTATTGTTTAACCTAATCTCCATTCAACTTAATAAATCTAATTAATTTTTTTAACTTCAAAGGTCAACGTTCATCAACTCAAATTAATGAACATATAACATCACCCTCCAGTTGTAGCTTTACTTCGTACGACTCGTCTTAACGTATTTAAGAATGACGGGCGATTTGCACAAGGGGTGCAGAATATTCACGATCTTGCGAGAAAAATCTCGCGGGTGAACGATGTACACTGCAAAACACGGTGTACACTCTGACAGGCGCAGTATAGGCAATTTGCACATCACCTCATTAGTGTAGCGTTTGAAGCATTTCTACGCCGTTGAAGGCGCTCCAAGCGGTGCGCGCCCGCGATAATTCGAATTCGCGGCGTCAGCTTTTTTTCAAATCGCGTCGTCGTTCAGTGCCGTGCCTTATCTTGAAAATAAGTTTTTGATTCTTTTCTAAATTTTGTACAAGAGATTCTGCCTGCTGTTAGGCATTGCTGAGTAAAATTCTGATTATTTAGCTCAACTGAAAGAATTTTAATGAATGACAATCATGAGAAGAGCACACTTTTTGCTGAAAACTGTCCAGATGCTTTGATTTTGAAGAAAAATTATTTATAATACTTCAAGCAGACTAATTTTTTGTAAACATGAATAAGAACACACTCACCTCTTGTATATATTACTGTAGCCGCACTGATATTTTTGTTAAAATTACTTTAACAGGGTTGATTTTTTGTCAGATTTACTTCAATCGCCATCGCGCATAACTTTTGTCAAATTTACTTCGGCCGCGTTGACTTTTTGTCAAATTTACTGCGACCGCGCTGATTTTTAGGTCAAAACTCCTACGACTGCGCTGTGTGTAAGTGCGTAGGAAAAATGTGTGTCTTGCTTGTAAAAACGTACACTGAAGAACTTTTTGCACCCCTGATTTGTACATAGGTACTTTTTTATGTAATTGAATAATTGTATTCTTATTTACTTCTGAATCCTCTTTTATAGTATTTATAACTAATTTAATCCTTTCACTTAATATAAATGTAATCCACTTCAGTTTCAAAATAATTATGCATTGACTTGATTTTTTTGAGCTCGAAAAAGGCCTGGTGCGGTAGGTCTGGGCGCTGCCCTGTATATTGAATCAAACCCACTCAAACTTTAAGTTCATCACATCTTCCATTTTTTATCATTCTGCCCAAACTGCCATTTAGTGCGCATCGAATTCAAAAATCGTTTAAAGAGTGATTTAAGAATTTTACAAAAATCTTAGTTCGCAAGATGCACACTCACTGAACGCGGCAGCAAGGCCTCATATCTTGCGCTGCTACCGAAGAATGCGCATAAAAAATAATAAATGATAAAACGGCGCGTAAAAGGTAGGACTACATCCACTTCGTCTGTGCGCGAAATGTTGAAAAATGACTTACTTATGGTCTACTTGACAGAGGATGAGTCATCTCGTTGCTCCTAGGACGTAAGAGCGTATTTCGATTCGCACGTGAGCCCTGCTGTCCATATAACTCCATGATTTTCGGGGCTCATACAGATATAGAGATACGCTTTTACGTCCGAGGAGTGGTGATCTGTGGTCTCGTCCAGTCTCTGGAGAAGCCTTCCTCGGCAGTAAAAACTTTAATCGGTTGTCGGACATGCGCATGCGTCGTTATGAGAACATTAAAATTTAAGTACCCATCGAAAGGACCATAAATTCCTGGATTGTTCACAGGCTTACAGGCACCCGAACTGCGAAAAAAGCTTGAAATTCGGAGTGTATAGTGTGCTCTAAAAGATTTTTGGCGTAGTGCCGTGGCAAAACCCTCGCACCTGCCCGAAGAGACAATTACTGGTTGGAAAACGTATCCGGGGAATACACAAGTCAAGCAGATTCAATTTTGTTTGTAAGGCAGGCTAAAAGCGAGTTTCCGAACGGAAGTTTTGAAACATCACTCTTTGAGGAGAGGTCGTACAGGCACCAATACTGTTAGTCGTTTTGCCTACTCTCTTAAATGAAGACGAAATCATCTCTAGGAATCGGAGGTCCGCCGGTGGATAGAGCTTTCTCATTGGGCCTAATTATGCTAAAAGGAACTATGTGCAGGCCCGCCACATCCCATCTCGGGCCCTGGTACCAGTTTTAAGGTCCGGGCCCAAGCACGGAGGGGGGGGGGGTCCGAGGGGCACCCTCGAGAAATTTTAGAATTTATACGACTAATCGGACGCATTTTGAAGCTTCCATAAAGAGTTTTTCCATCAATTTCTGCGGAATAATTATGTTTTTTTTTTCCTACTTTCAGCACAAAATACTTGCGAATTGTTGCATTCAAAACATCTGGAACATTTTTATTTATTTTTTTTTTTGGGGGGGGGGGCATATGATACTATTTTCAGTTCTAAGAGGGCCAGGCCCCCCTGGACTCCCCCTTCGTTTGTCTATGGCAAGGGAGTTGAGCCATGAGCCATTGAAGTCGAGGATGCCCAGACTGGAGACTCTTAGCATCTGACGACGGAAGGAAATCAAACGCAGTTACTAAAAATATCCCTCTTTACTAAAAATCTTGGAAATAGATAGAAATTTTCCAGGAAGTATACTTCTTTGAAAATTTAAGAAGAATTCTACAGTGCCCCAGCGTGTTTCTGAAAATCTATTCACCTTTTGCGAAATTTTTAGGGTAAATTTTTCACTTTTTCTTACGAAACAAGGGTTGCATGTGAATTCGTAGTGGTTTTTCACGGGTAACACGGGCCCCCTCCGGGGCCCGGGCCCCGGTACCAGGGACCCAGTATCCCACCCTCGTGGCGGGCCTGCCTTCATGCACGCTGGGCTTGTCGATTTCCTTTGACATTTTGGCAGTGGTGAATGCATAGCTGAAGTGCGCTACAGCTAGAATTGTATATAGCAAATGGGTAACTTTTAAAGGAGGATTATAAATAAACAAGTGGTTAGAAATGGAAACAAAATAATATGAACTATGCAAAACGATTATTCCGATAACGGAACTCGGCTATTTTGAAAACGCCATCAAATACGGCGTGATACCTCGCACATTTCGGAGAGTTCAAATAGTTGTATCATTGCGCCTTAGAAACGCGACGGAAGATTTAAATGGAAATAGCCTCCATGCACACTGGGCGTGTCGACTTGCTTTGACATTTTTGCAGTGGTGAATGCATAGCTGAAGTGCGCTCTAGCTAGAATTGTATTTAGCAAATGGGTGGTTTTTCTACGAGGATTAAAAATAAACAAGTGGCACGGAATATAACAAAAGAATATGAACTAGGCAAAACGATAATCCGGGTATCGAAACTTGGCTGCTTTGAAAACGCCTTCAAATGCGGCGCGATACCTCACGCATTCCGGAGAGTTCAAATAGTTGTATCATTGCGCCTTAGAAATATGACGGAAGATTTAAATGGAAATAGCCTCCATGCACGCTGGGCGTGTCGATATCCTTTGACATTTTTCAGTGGTGAATGCATAGCTGAAGTGCGCTCCAGCCAGAATTGTTTTTAGCAAATGGGTGGTTTTTCTACGAGGATTAAAAATAAACGAGTGGTATGGAATATAACAAACGAATATGAACTATGCAAAACGATAATTCCGATAACGGAACTCGGCTATTTTGAAAACGCCATCAAATACGGCGTGATACCTCGCACATTCCGGAGAGTTCAAATAGTTGTATCATTGCGCCTTAGAAACGCGACGGAAGATTTAAACGGAAATAGCCACCATGCACGCTGGGCGTGTCGATTTCCTTTGATATTTGTGCAGTGGTGAATGCATAGCTGAAGTGCGCTCCAGCTAGAATTGTATTTAGCAAATGGGTGGTTTTTCTACGAGGATTAAAAATAAACGAGTGGTACGGAATATAACAAAAGAATATGAACTATGCAAAACTATTATTCCGATAACGGAACTTGGTTGTTTTGAAAACGCCTTCAAATGCGGCGTGATACCTCACGCATTCCGGAGAGTTCAAATAGTTGTATCATTGCGCCGTATGAATATGACGGAAGATTTAAATGCAAATAGCCTTTATGCTATGTGCATAGGTTTTTTGTGCGACATAGTTCCCTTTAGCATGAATACGTCCCATCGAACAGCGAGTTGCCGTCTCAATGACGGTATTCTCCCCCTCTCCCCCCCCCGCTCAGGACATAGCATGATAGGTCAGTCCATGTTTCCATGTGTTCTAGTCGCTCTAAACTAATTCCTGAACTTGAACCTAATTCAATGAAACTTTATGTGTTACTTGGACCGAGTTTAACAGAAAGGAACCAAGCCACATCATTTATTGCCAAGTTTAACTGGGAAATTAAATTTTTTACGAGAAAACGTTTGATCGGATTTCTTTGATAAATTTAAGGGAATTTGCTGCGTACCATGGACAATTTTCACTGAAATTTGCACGAAAATCCGCACAACCGTTTTCATGTAAAAAATTAAATTGCCCAGTTAAATTTGGCAATAGCTGATGTGGCTTGGTTCCTTTCTGTTTAACGTGGTCCAATTTTTGCTCAATAGCTGTGTACCTAATTCAGTACCAATAACTCACGTCCTCATCTCGCTGGACACGTAACTCGTAACATGGGCACCCTTTACTATGTACTGCCTTGCTAAGGAAGAACGCCGCATGAGCCATCAGGCGTTGCGAAATTTCCTCCGAACAAATACGAATTTTCAAGAAAACTGTTGGATATTTTTCTTCAAATTTTTCAGATTATTTTGTACACACTTTATTATAAAATATCTCAAAATTTCAAGCAAAATTATGCTCAACTTTCCTGTAAAATGCATTTTTTATCTGGGGAAATTTGGCAACTCTCGGATGTACACACGGCGTTCTTCCTTAGCATTGCAGTGTAGTAGTGATAAAATAATCATTATGATAATTATTAAATTTTGTCAATCATACTACACTCGATGAAGTTCATACGGTTGGATAGCAGACTGTTTTGTAAAATGAGATGATGATACCGCCATATCTTCCCGCCAAAGTATCACAAAGCACTATGAGACGTTCCGAAATTTACGCCGCCATTTTATTTTTTTACAGAGAAATTGTTGGTTGAATCTCAGTGAAGTTTTCGGACAGCTTCGTTGAACAATTTCTCTGCAAAAAAATAAAATGGCGGCGGAAATTTTTAAACGTCTCATGGTGCTTAAGATACTTTGGCCGGAAGGTGACGATATTTTGCGGAGGACTAACTTCTGTCACCGAATGGAATCGGACTTGAAAATTTTCGAGACACACTGTGAAGTACGACTTGACAGGTTGGAGCATCTGTGCAGAGCTTACGGTAGGTCATCCGTGAAATTTACACTCCGGAATTTAAGTTTTATCGTCGAAAGGGTTTCGAAGACCATTCGCGTGTTATGGCATTCCTCAAAGCGTTCTGACGTCATCGGGGAAGAATTAGCCGTCGCACAGTGGATCGAGTTCAGGAGGAAGGTCGGACATGAAATTTTAACAAAAACTGCAAATTTAGATGTTTTTGTCGTGAAATTTCGAAGTTTAAGGGGTGCCTTCCAAAGTAAATTTTACGAGAAAACCAATGAGACCATTTTGAATACCTCCACGTTTTGTAATAATGGGGTTATGAGCTTTTAGAGTTTCCGAATTTTGTCCGACTTCTTCCATTAACTCGATCTACCGTGCGACGTTGCTCGCATTTGTGCTGAACAATCATTCTATACTGCTGCGCCAAGGAAAAACGCCATATGAACATTCAAAAGTTGCCAAATTTCTCTTGCTAAAGCATAATTTTTTGACAACATCTATGCTTATTTTTCCTTGAAATTTTCAGATATTTTAGAATAAATTGCGCACAAAATTGCTGAACATTTTGGAAAATAATACTCACAACGGAGATGTTGCATGTGTGAGGAATTTGCGATTTGACTGTTGATTCTTTTGTAAAAGTTCGCGAGAAACACGATGGTGCCACTGGTTTTCTCTGAAATCAACTCTCAACCTCAAAAAAAGCTCTCAAGTTGAGGCCAAAATGGAGGGGATATCCCACGCTATCGTGAGAGTCCACCTCTACATCAAAACAAACTCTCCATGCGAAGATAGGGAGCAAATACATTGACAGGGCTGCCACTTTATTTGGGGACTCCAAAACTGAAAACACGGCAACCCTGCTAATGTATTTGCTCCCTATATTTGCATGGAGAGCTCGTCTTGATGTAGAGGTAGACTCTCGGGATAGCGTAGGATATCCCCTCCATTTTAGCCTCAATTTGAGAGCTTATTTTGAGCTTGGGAGTTGATTTCAGAGAAAACCAGTGGCACCATCGTGTTTCTTGCGAACTTTTACACAGGAATCAACAGTCAAATCGCAAATTCCTCACTCATGCAACATCTCCATTTTCCCTGTAATTTCGGTTTTTATCGGAGGGAGCTTGGCAACGTCTAAAGGCTCATACGGCGTTCTTCCTTAGCACGACAGTAGTGTATTGGAGGGAATTTGAAAATTCTAAAATTTCTCGAGAGATCATCACATGTGGATCGGTGTCTTGATCTGTGGCTGGGAGCCCACGTGTTAGCCGCTCATACGACGCAGTTTCTCTTGAATTGGAGGAGGCACGATCCCTGATTCGTCACTGCACGCGGAAAAAATCTATTGCCGGCCAAGTGATGTCATTCGGAGGCCAGTATCATTTAGGGGAAGAGAATCCAGCAACTTAAAAAAGAAATTTCGAGGGGCTATCCGATGGCGAGCGAAGGAAAAATGACTCACTTCAGCAGAGTTGACATATTTTATTCAAATTAAGAATTCTCACGGAAAATTGTATTGCTTCATATAGGTGCGCTTATAGTTTGTACCGATATCGATTGGTTCAATATGTAAACATAGCCTCAAAAGTCAGTTTAGAAATCTAAGGTAACGGGTCTTTTGTGATCGAATTTTCATTCTCTCGAGTATCAAATGGCAATGAAAAGTGAAATTGTTGTGAATTTTCTCATTTTCAGCTTTTCCACACCAAATCCTAAAATTTTTGTTTGAGGTTGTGTTCTATTGTTTTGAAACAAACGATACATTAGTGCTCCCATTCCATGTCCGTCAATAACGGAGAAATAAACTTCGTGCGTGGAACCCGAAGTTTAGGTCATATGGATCTCTGAAGTTTTCGGATTGAGCATCCGAACACTTAAGGTCCAGCTGCTGAGGTTTGAATCGCACATCTGAAACTTCAGTTCTTACATCTGAAGTACTTCGGTTTCCACATCCGAAAAATTTCTGTTTTCACATCCGAAAAACTTCGGTTCTTACATCTGAAGTACTTCAGATGTAAGAACTGAAGTTTCAGATGTGTGATCTGAACCTCGACAGCTAGACCTAAAATGTTCAGATGCTCAATCTGAAAACTTCAGAGATCCATATGACCTAAACTGCGGGTCCCACGCACGAGGTTTTTTCTCCGTGATAGTTTCGGGATTCGGAACTTTTTTGTTCCCATTTCTCCGACTTCATGACCGTCAAAAGTTCCGAGATTCCTTTTACATTTTTTCGAAAGTTCCGGAAAATGCAAAAGATCCGGAACATTTCGGGAATTTTAAAAGTTCCGGCAAAACTTCAGGAAAATCCCAAAAGTTCCGGAATTCGGAACTAAAGTTCCGGGATTCCTTTTAAATTTTTTCAAAAGTTCCGGAAAATGCAAAAGATCCGGAACAATTCGGGAATTTTAAAAGTCCCGGTAAAAATTCAGGAAAATCCCAAAAGTTCCGGAATTCGGAACTATAGCTCCGGGAAATGAGAGCCCTGCGATACATCGAACCACTTTCGAATACGATCTGTTTACGAACGCTCCCGAAGCGGAAATTTGGCAGCATGGCGCAGGGTCCACGAAAAGTGCGGCGGGCGCTCGGTCAGAAAGGTTAATCACTCATCGATTGATAAATTCAAAATTGAGAGGTCCCGTCTTTAAATTTAACTTGGTTTGTTTACATTGGCCGGTCGGAATGCATTGAAATTTTGCACTCTCCGGCGCGGGTTGAAAATAGCCGCCCAATTGCTCATGTCGTCCGCTTAAGTGGAAGTAACCGAAACGCCTGATCGGGAATCGATGCGCGCTTCGGTGAAGACAGCCATAACTTAAAAATGTTTAGATTTGCGCCCGGGTCCCGCCGATGGTGTTTACTGCAGGTATTTTTGCAGCGCATTAAAATGCCGATCCAGCGCCTGCCGCCTGCTGCGTATGCGACCCGCGCAACGCGTCACGGGAAACACACTGTTAAAAATTTCAGAAGGAAATTTGGTGTATATCTCACTATCTCACTTTGGAGTCTATGTCGAAGGCAAGTAGTCAAATCAGGCATAATGCCAAATATGACAAGGCAAATATTCAAATATTCTTACTTAGACTGAAATGCTAATTCTTTTGCTAGCTGTGAACAAAATAGTTCTTTAAGGGAAAGAATTCTGTATAAAAGCTTGCTTCATACGATCATGAATACGTTTTTTCTGCTCCTTGAATGCAAGTTTATCTCAAAGAAGCATTTGTAGAGGAAGACAAAGCCGGATTAAGGGGGTGGCCACATGGGCCGCGGCCCATGGCGGCAAAATTAGGGGGCGGCAAAGTTTGCAATTTTTTAACTGTAGGTACAAAAAAAATCGGATTCAGAAAAAAATTACGAACAAGAAAAGGTGACAAAATCTCTCATTTCCTGAGAGTTCATTAATTTCTAATTTTGTCGTATTTCGGTGGTACAAAAGACTGCGCACCTTTAATTAGTTGAGTTAAGAGAGAAACCAAGCACGTAATTTGGCCTGGAGTGGCGCGGCGCAAAGAGAAATGATAACGAGGACTTGAGATGAAAAGGAGAAGCCCTCGACGCGGTGGTCGGCATGTAACACATATTAGCGCCTACGAGACTGCATAAATACTTCACGCATTGCATCAAACACAGTACGGTCAACAGCGGTCGGCGCGGCGTGAAACGCACAGCGCCTACAAGACTACATGAATACTTCACGCATTGCGCCAAACACAATGTGGTCAGCGCGGCACGGCGGCGGAAGTTAAAATTATTAAACCACATTTATGTTTGTTCTTTCTTAATTTTTTAGTTCATTTCTTACAAATGAAAGGCCTTGTCCCCACAGAGATATAGGTTTACGGGACTGAACTTTCGCGCGAAGTTACGTGAACTTTTGCTAGTAGTGTTGACACGGCTTACGCAAAAAATGTGTCGAGTGACGAGTGAACGCGTCTTATGCACCCCCCTCCGGCACGTTCACTTGATGGTTTTTATTGATGTTTCAAAATGAATGAGAAGAGGGCGGCAAAATACAGGCGGCCCATGGGCGGCAAGTAAGTAAATCCGGCCATGGAGGAAGAAAGAAGAAGAGTTCATAGATTTGATGAATTATTTTCCCCAAAATATCGAAAATCCGTGAGTTCTCCGCCTTAAATTTACAAAATTTCGTAATCCGCCAAAATTTGACTATTTCCTAGGCATTCAACGAAATGCCCGATTTGACTAATCGCCTGCGACAGATCCATTATTTTATTTTTTTGATAACATGACCGGTCCTGGCCCTCATCTGCAAAATTCGGTCCATTTCAATCAAATAAACTTTCATCTAGCAACGCTGCTTGCTCCTAGCTCCACCCACATTTTTCGATTCGGTCCCGATGGACGGTGAATTTTCGGACTCGACTACGCAGCGTGGCATAACGAGGCGCGAGACGAAATGTTTATGGATCTCCAATATTATTGCACGCAATTTAGATTCCGCGAGAGCCGCCTGTTAGTAGTGCCTGCAATCGCGTGACTGTTAATCGTCCTAACACGCGAGTGCATCGCAACTAACGACCTGTGCACTTCGATGCGAGTCAATCAAATGGAGTGCATATCCATGCTGCTCATTCCGTATCGCGTTTGCTATTATGCCTTTCCATTGCCTTTTTTCAAGAGTAAACCATGCATTTTCGTTTTTCTCAAACTTTTCCGAGAACTTTCTTTTTTTGCACGCACCAATTAGATTCAAACAAATGGAGTTGTTGCATGTGGGAGGAATTTGCGATTTAACTATTGATTCTTATGTAAAAGTTCGCGAAAAACACGATGGTGCCACTGGTTTTCCCTGAAATCAACTCCCAAGCTCAAAAAAAGCTCTCAACTTGAGGCCAAAATGGAGGGGATATCCCACGCTATCCTGAGAGTCCACCTCTACATCAAGACAAAATCTCCATGCAAAGATAGGGAGCAAATATATTAGCAGTGATGCCGTGTTTTCAGTCTCAGAGTCCCCAAATGAAGTGGCAGCCCTGTCAATGTATTTGCTCCCTATCTTCGCATGGAGAGTTTGTCTTGATGCCCTAGTAGCAGAGTTATATAAAAAATTTGTTTTTAAAAGTATAAACCGTAAATAACCACAAGCTAAAGAATATTCATTGTTTATGTAATGGATGTAAAGTTTTTTAGTTAAAAGTTTACTAAAAAACTTATTTTATTATGTAACCCTTAGTATAAAAGTTATATAACCAAATTCAAAGAGTGTATAAAATGAATTTTCATTATTCTTCCTGGCTGGTAGCGCACTCTAGTTATGAAGTGTGCAAGTTTTCATATGCGTTACTACCAGGTGGTGGATCATCGTAGAGTTGTGACTTACCTTAAATCCGCGCCGTCCTAGTCGGGATTAGAACCCACGCTTCGGGATGGAGTTGCAATCCGAAGTCCAGTACTTTACCACCAGACCAGCCAGGCTTGATATGAATGGGCCCCTAAATTCAATCTCTTAACTATCGCAGGCCTCTGAGTCCGTAATATTTTGTTTATTGACGGATTCTTATGATATTTTACCAGACTTTATTATTTATTATTTATTTATTTATTGTTTTTTATTTCATGATGTAATTTTTTCATTTTCATTTTTTTTAACTCTCTCTCATTTTTTTAGCTCTCTCTTTTTTTTAACTATCATGATTTTTAACTATCATTTTTTCTAACTCTCTCTATTTTTTTTTAACTCTCATTTTTTTAACTCTCTCTCTCTCTCTATTTTTTAACTTTATAATTGCGTCTTTTTCCAGTTTTAATTATTTGGGCCTTTTTCTAGTTTGAATTTATGTCGATGTATTTATGTTATTTATTTATTATTATTATCATTTCCTTTTTTTAAATTTTTATAATATTAATTTAAACATTTTAAAAAAAATCAAAATTTTTAAAATAATATTTAATAATATTTTTAAAATATTAACAAAAATAATTATGATATACTTTAAAAATATTATAAAATATTATTTTAAAAATTTTAATTTTTTATATTTTTAATATATTTTTAAAATGTTTTAAAAATATTCATTGATTGTATTTCAAAAGTACTTTTGAAAATATTTTAAAAATACATGAAAAACATTTTAAAAATATATTAAATTTCAATATTTTTAAAATATTGCTGTCTAACTGGGCAGGGTTATGAGCCAGACACGCTACCAACTGAGGTAACAGGGCTCCTCGGATTGTGTGCCGAGATATCCCCTTTTAACTCGTCTCGGAGCCATTAGTACCTCTAATAATACCTATCCCACGCAGTCCGAGAGTCGAGGGTGTTCATTGAAATGAGATCATCATCATCATTCATGAAAATGAGATAGGTTTACGTTAAAGTCATTCAGGTCATTTATATAACAGTTATAATAAGCAAATTAAGCAAAAGGATACTATACGTATAAAGAAAATTTATAAAAACCCTTCCTCAATTATA
Organism: Bemisia tabaci; assembly: GCF_918797505.1. Classification (NCBI taxonomy): domain Eukaryota; kingdom Metazoa; phylum Arthropoda; class Insecta; order Hemiptera; family Aleyrodidae; genus Bemisia; species Bemisia tabaci. Next base: position 21,726,102 of record NC_092800.1, on the reverse strand, counting down.
TAAATTTTATATAAACGTTATCTTCTGAAAATATGAATAATTATTTTCATGGGCATTTTATATAAAACTTATATACACGATATATAAACTTTAGTTAAAATGGTGATTATATAACCGGTATTAATTCCTTATACGTTTGTTAGGAAGGGGAAAGTGAATCATGCTACTAGGGTGTAGAGGTGGACTCTCAGGATAGCGTGGGATATCCCCTCCATTTTGCCTCAATTTTGAGAGCTTTTTTTGAGCTTGGGAGTTGACTTCAGAGAAAACCAGTGGCACCATCGTGTTTCTCGCGAACTTTTACACAAGAATCAACAGTCAAATCGCAAATTTTTCACACGTAACATCTCCATTGCGAGATTTCTTTTGGTCAAACCTTAAAGGACGCTCCATATACCACTGATACGACTCCTATGTGCCCTCTTTTGCCTATATCATGACTTGAAGGCAAAATATCATTCTGTCATTAGTTCCTCTCATTCGGATTTGGATACATATTAGTGTTGTGCCTCCTGGGATACAGCTTTTGCCTATTTCATGAACTGAATGTGAAACACCGTCTTATCCCTCGTTTTGCATATCGACGGTGTGAGTCGGCAATCACATAACTCGGTTTGCGACATCGCAGACTTCCTGTCATACTTAACTTTTTAAACGAAAAACTACTTAACGGCAATTCTTTAAAACTGCCATGATTTTTCTTCTCTGTGCGAAGAAAATTCTGCAAAAACTTCAAGGAATGATGTCAATTTGTTCTCCTTTAAAAAAGTAACATATAGATGCGGAGATTTTCAGACACCGCAAAAGAGATATGTGAGTGCCGACTTACACCGTCGATATAGATAGATATTACTATTGTAGACAATAGAGCCCGATGTTGCGGAGTCAATAGTTTTAAGGGGCGCTGATACATTCTCGAATTGAGGCGAAAGTTTAATTCAGCGTGTCTACAAGTCCAGAAATAGCACTGATTTTTTTAAGGGCGGTCTGTAAGTACCGAAAAAGTAGGAAATTCCGCAAGAAGGTCCGGAATTTTTTTCATTTTTTGTCATTTTTGTCACAATTTGAGCGCGAAATTCAAATTGTTGACAATTTTCGAATTTCGTCAAATGGAGGCACTAAAAAAGTACTGCATTTTTCTGTTGAGGAGGTACTGAATTTCTCGGGAATGTATACTAAAAAAGTACTGTGAAAGTACTGATTTTTGGCCAGCTTGTTTTATTGTTAGGGGATACCCTGTGGTTCATAATTTTTGGACGTGGAAGGAGATTATCCGAACATTCGTTTAATTGGTAAACCTTTCTGAACCGAAACATTTTTAAGATCATTAAAAACTGTGTTGAAAGTTCACAACAAGGTGAAGCATATCGGCGGTGTAAGTCGACAATCACATAACTCAGTTTGTGACGTTGCAGACTTCCTGTCATACTTTATTTTTTATACTAAAAACTACTCAACGGAAATTCTTTAAAACTGCCCTGATTTTTCTTCACTGTGCGATGAAAATTCTGCAAATACTTCAAGGAATTAAGTTAATTTGTTCTACTTTAAGAACATAACATAAAGGCGGAGATTTTCGGACACCGCAGGTGAGTTATGTGATTGCCGACTTATATGTGCGACGATATGTGCCTTGCATGACTGATGATTCTAGGTTAGACTTCACGGAGCAAGCAAAAATCCCAATTGAGGAAAGGTCGGTCCTTCGTAGGTGCAATCTAACGTCGCAAAAAAGATACGTACAGTGCTCATAGCAAGGAACACGAAATGTGACGATCATAACCTCGAAGCTGCTCTCGGTTGCGAAACAAGAGTCCGAATCGTGGCAATTTCGAGGAAGTAAGTGAGATTGATCTGTCACGAAGAGGTCATTAAATCGTGTCGAAAAGCAACGATGATCCTGTTTTGTAATCAGAGACAACTGGGTGAATATTAAAATTGGGCGCGGTGCGGTGGCAAGCGAGAGAGCCGATGAGCGGTGAGGCCCGAACAGATCGCCAATGAGTCACCGATGAAATTAATATTCAAACCTACAAATAATCTCTTTGCGCCTTATTGTCTCAGCTTTGCATTAGCGACCTGTGTTGCCTGAATGCATTTTTTCCTGGGATGTTTTCATTTATTTCTCTCTACGAGAGATTGGGTGTCTACCATCGAGATTTTCCCGATTTTATCAGGATTTAATCCCGATTTCATCAGGATTTGAGGAAAAATCGGTTGTAAAACCAGGATCGGAGAAAAGGGATTTCTAGAATTCTGCTTTCACATACGCTTATGTAGAGATTTTAATTTTTCTCTGCGAATAATCAGGATTTGATCGGGACTTGGAAAAATTATGAAATTAGGATTTAGCAGTCAAAAATCAGGAAAAATTAGGATTTCATCAGGATTTCCCAAAATGAAAAAAAACTTGATACCCTATTGGTGGGGTCGAAAATTGAGGACGAGGGTTAAATTTGAAATTTGGGTGGTTTCCATATTCTGTTTCACCCCTATCTGTCTCTTCTTATTCTTTGTCAGTATCATCATCATCGTCGTTGTCATCTCCTCTGTTAGTCTCTTTCTCCCTCTCTCTTTCGTGACATTTAAGTAAACTTACCTTCATTTTTTATGACTTTTACTCAAAAATTAATTAATTTTAAACTTTATTTGTGAATGTCTCATTTCATCAGTCTGCTTCACACTCATTTTTTTAGTGTCGCTTTGTTCCATCCGATGAACGCATCTCCGAGCGGGTCGCGCATACCTAGCCCCTGAAAACATGTTTCAAAAAGGTCAATAGTTTTTCACAGGCCGGTGAAATTTCCGGAAAAATCTCACGGAAATTTTCAATGTTTCATATCTTTCTTACGTTTCATGGCACTCTACGTTTCAGTGGCGAGGCGTGAATGATCGATTAACGATAATTCCCCCTTTAAATCTATGGTAAAGAATCGATTATTAAGGTTTTAACCCTGTTTATCGATCCTTTTCTATAGGTTTAAATGGCAGATTTACCTATATAGCGCAAAGCACGCCACGCCACTGCTACATTCATGTACTGGAAAAAAAACCCATTGGATCTAGAGTCCAGACTCTTTAAAACATCGACAAGAAAAAATACTCTTGATTCAATCGGATTTTTGCTTAAATCAAGAACCAAGCCTCTTAAGTTGAGCGGATTTCCTTTTGATTTAAGCACAAATCTGATTGAATCAAGAGTATTTTTTCTTGTCAATATTTTCAAGAGTCTGGACTCTAGATCCAATGTGTTTCTTTTTCCAGTCTACGGTTTTAACCCTGTTAATCGATCTTTTTTATAGGTCTAAATGATAAATTTACCGATACAGCGCAAATCACGCCACGCCACCGCTCCGTTCATGTACCGAGTATAATGTAGAAAACATTTTAAACGTGACAACAGGAGTGAGATATATCGTCGCTCCTCTGACATGAGGGCGTATCTCAATTTCCACGCGAGCCCTGTTGCCCATTTAACGTCATGCTCTCCAGGGCTCATGCAGAAATCGAGGTACGCCCCAACGTCAGAAAGCGACGATACATGCTCGTCAGTGATCTGGCGGATGACATAGGGGTTGGGCTCGCGCGGGGGAGGAGGAGGGGGGGAGTAGACGTGCGTCAGCTCGAGCTCCCCAGCCGCCTGCCTCGGGGGCCCGGTCCCCGCGTGCGCTGTCCGCGGCTCCACCGCGTCTGATACTCCCCTGACGACCCGAACCCGGGGCCCGGCCGCGCCGTCGCTAGACTGCATGGCAGTTGTTCAAGGATTTCTTGGCTCCGGAGCTCCAAGTCCACCGCACTGTGGGCCCGAATCCGAGAGAGAGAAGAAGCGTTCTCGTTAGAGCACCTATATAGCATAGAGAAAAAAAAGGAGGTGTTTGCATCTTGAGGTTTGTTTACCCTGTGACGTAGGTAGGTACAACCTGGCCAGCGAAATCCGGAATTCGAAGTATGAAAAACGAACCATAATGTCCCATTTTTTTGCTTAAATCAACTCATGATATAATTTCAAGCACTTTTTATAGAATGACTTTTTTCCATAAATTACACCATTTCCGAGAAAATTGATGATAAAAGTCGCTTACCGACCTACGTCATCAAAAAATCCAAGATGCCCGAAATGCAAACACCTCCTTTTTTTTCTCTATGCCTATATAGGGAGAGTATGGACATTCGGAAAATTTTGAGGTTAGGTGATGGAGCTCTCAGACCCCGAAGGGGTAGGCAATATATGAATTTAAATTATCCAGAGTGATTTATAATCACAATTGTTGGGAACTGTCGTTGGTAAAGCACGTATTTGACTTGGTTTTTAAACTTACTCATTTTTGCGCAAGAATGCTGACTTATGAATTTTCTTGTCTATTTTCGTTTGATATCGGAGTCTATAGATTGACAGTGACATTTTTCGTTTTCAAAGGTTACCTACCCTTTTGGGCCCTAAGAGCTACATATTTCGAGTTGTCCATACTTTCCCTATGTAGGCGGTACTTTAGTTCGCATTGGTTAGTTCAAGAGGCCGCAATTACCTAAGGCACTTTTTATTTCCAGACCCTCCCCCCCTCCCGTAAGGCACTGTAAGGTCCCTTAACACCCCCTCCCTCTAAAAATTACGTAAGGCTCGACAGAACCCCTCCCCCTTTTTTTTCAATTATCGCAGATCGAAGCATTGACAGGGTGTCTAGAATCAGAATTTTTCCGATTCTATCGGGATTTGAGGTCAATCAGGATTTAATTCCGATTTCATCAGGATTTGAGGAAAAATCGGTCGTAAAACCAGGATTTGAGGAAAGTCGGCCATCCGCTTATTTTCCGTTAACTATCCACTATCCGTCCATTAATTTTTCTCCTCAAATTATCAGGATTTGATCAGGATTTGGAAAGATGATAAAATCAGGATTTAGCAGTCAATAATAAGGGAAAATCAGAACTTCATCAGGATTTCCCTACATGACAAAAAACCAGACACTCTGATTAAGATTCCTTTTATAAGAAGAATGAAACTTTAAGGCCAAAATTTTTACGGTGAAACTAAATTTTTGAAGTAAGTTAATAGGAAATATGAATGATACAATTAGTTCATTAAACAAAAATACGTGGTGCTATATTGAAGATTTTTTTGTCTTTGGAATAGTTAAAAGTATAAAGTTGATACGAGGATAGAGTCACTACTCATCATCCCACGGAACGGAAAAGTGGGAATCAAGAGAAATGATAGGAGCAGGGTCTAATCGGTCAGCAATCGGCTATGTGCTGATTTCCTCTATTTCATCTTAAATTTTACTATCAACCTGACGAAAAATGGATTTTTGCATTTTCTTTAAATATAGGCTCGAAAGCTTACGCAAGGCTCAGCCCTCTTGCCCACTTTGCCCTCGTAAGACACCGTAATGCTGTTAGAGACCCCCCTTTCCCGTAAGGGCCTAACGCAATTTATGCATGGCTCCCAAGTGCGTGACCACCAGATCTTCTCGCGCTTATTTTTCATCCAATCAGGCACCCGATGACCATTTTCCATTTCTTATGGGAAATCGAAACCGTATAATTTTTTTCGGAAATCCAGTCAATGTGCTGTTATGTTTGCTGCCTGCGGTTGACGTTAAAGGCTAACCGCAGGTTTGGAATATATCTACCTACAAAATGACTTATAGTTCAATGGTTCTGTCAAAGCACGCAGCGAGATAACTTTACCTTCAAAAGACTTGCTGTGTGTGCTCCCATGTAAATTCAATACTTATCGTTTTTATTAATTTTTTCTGTTTTCTGTTTCCTAATCTGTTTTCTTTTCTCTCATTCTAGCATCCTACTGCGATGGCTTCTTGTGCAGCCGATCCTCATGCGCCACACTTACTCAGACCCTACTTGTAAGTATTTATTTTCAAGGTTATTCTGTTAAATGGACGTATTTCTGCCAAACGGAACTATGTGCATTATGACGTGAGCCTTGCTATGCATACATTCTTACGGGTCTCAGGGCTCATGTCTTGATGCACATAGCTCCGTTCGACAGAAATACTTCCAAATTTTACTCGAGATACGTTATATTTGAACGTATTTCTACCAAACGGAACTATGTTCATCAAAACATGAGCCCTGAGACCCATAAGGATATATGCATAACAGGGCTCACGTCATAGAGCACATATTTCCGTTTGGCAGAAATACGTCCATTTGTCCCTTCAATGATGCGATAATAAGGATCTTTAAACCACCCTTAATCACAGTGTCAAGCATATCGACGGTGAAGTTCCCAAGCCGTGTATCTCATTTGCGGCGTTCAAAATCTCTGCTCCTATTTTATTTTTTTGAAGGAGAGAAAATCAAAATCATTTCTGAAGTTGTTTTCCAAATCCATCTCACACAGAGAAGAAAAAATCACAGACATTTTTAAGGATTGACGTTGAGTAGTTCCCGACTTAAAAAAATAAAATATGGAAGGAAGTCTGCAACATCGCAAACCGGGATACGTGGTCTTGGAGTTTCACCATCGATATACCTAGGTAAGATCTCCTTTAGAAGCGATCAACGCCTGCGGGCTGATTGTTGAAATCGATAGACAACGCGACGGACCAAGAAGGCATAGGGAGTGTGGAGCTATCCCTCTTGGTTAGAAGGGTTGGTTCCTGTAGACAAATAAGGAAAATGATGGACTAACGATATAGAGTATCTCGTGGGTTGCCGTTAGTTAGTCTAGTATCTACTTCTTTTGTCTGTTGCAACCACCCGCTACCACCAATAGGATCCCTCCATGTCCCTTTTTTCTTCTTTGTCTATAGCTTTGTCTATTAGTTTCAACAATCAGCCCGCGATTGTTGAATCGTTATCGAATGACCTTGTTCGATAAAGTCACATCTTAGCAATAATGAAATTTATCGAGTTGTGAATTTCTATCATATTCTGGAACAAGGTACAACTGATTTGACCCCACGCATATTACTCTCAATCAGTGCGTTCATATCATATTCACGACCCTGAGTGACTATTCTTGACTTGACTATTTTGAGCGCAGCACCTTCATGAAGGTAGCGATGGCTGCATCCACTAAAAGTTCCTTCGTTTCGGTGGATATGCAATTTGATCTCCGGGGAGTTATAATAGTTGCGCTAGGTCAAAACGTAACTTCTGCAACGGTGAATAGTCCGGCACCGTCAATAAGATTAGTAGGTTGCAGACCGCTAGATTCACTCACGGTTACTCATGCAGTACTTCTCGAAATATCCATTGAGAGCTTGATCTCTGCTTTACTTGAAACTCGAAATGAACTAATTAGGTTGAATGCAAGATTCGTGGTTTGACTGCAGCCACGATTTCTCTGGGTCACCAGGAAAACCGGGAAATGTCAGGAAAGTAACGAAAATGCCAGGAAAAAACTGCTAATTCACCTTCATTAGTTTTCTAGAATGAAACACAAACGTTTAGAGCAACGGAAATTTGAATTCACGCGTCAGGAAACAGTAAATATCTTGGTTAGGAGTTAATTTCAGTAATTTTCGTTGCACGAATCGTGTTCTTTGTTAAAATTTGATTAAGAAATATTTTCCAGAATGCTTGACTTTGTACCTTGTCCAATGGTTCATTGATCAAAAAATTCGGATTTTCATTCTCGAGTGCGTCGAAACGAGATCGTCATCCAAAACAGCGCAGCGTGGCCGCGGGCGCAATTTACCTGTTAGCACTCTCATCCACTCGACCAATTTCGTCCTCCACTCCACATGTATCACGTAATAAATTTTTCCCAGTGTCAAAACCCCCGCGCAATTTTCGTCAACCCTGCTGGCCCCATAGGACCCTCCCCCTCTTCCTCCTCGCAATCCCCTCCCACCCGTCTGGGAAACATGTCAACTGCGTCGCAGCGTCGTGCAACAGCGAGTGCGGGTCAACATCTTATCGAAATCGGCCAATTCGTCTCAAATTTTCGCGATTTTCCCACGGGTAAAAAACCGGGTTTTCGGCGATTTGGCAACGCCGATGGACATAAATTAAAATTTTCAGCGCGTTGTTATGCCTGAGCGACTCCAAAAGACTGACCGCGAAAAAGGAGTCGACATGCTGATATTTATGTAACGCTAGGTGCCAGATTTCGCTTGTTATTCGACGCATCTATCGATGGGGGATACATCGAGGTTTCACGATTTGGCAACACCGCTAGGGCCTCGAGAAATGGGTGGAAAATCGGCGGGAAGATAGCAGGCTTATTCTTTGCATTTATTTTTGGTTCGGAGTAACCAAGAATACAGTCGGAGCAGCTTTCGATAGAGCAAGGCGTGAAAATTGAAATCTCCTCATGAATTTAAAAAGCTAGGGATAGGGCATTGGGTTTTTTTGCGTGTCTCATCATGTCCCTATTGTGCTCTCTTCGTGCTTTAAAAGGAATTATAACTTAGGGTGATTTTATTGTTAGTCTTTTTTTTCTGAAGAAAACATTACGGAAAGTTTTATGATTACAACCTGGCGTAGCTGCCCTGCGCCTTCAATTTGTAAGATACACCACAAGACATACACTGAAAAAGAAGTGATGCTGATTTAACATTCTGGATCTAATAAAGTGTGCAAGAACTCACAAAACGCTGAATTAACCGCCACAGCAGTTACTTTAGCATCGTCAAGTTGTAAAAATAACTGCTGTGGCGGTTAATTCAGCGTTTTTTGAGTTGTCGCACACGTTTTTTTTTATCGAGAATGTTGAATCAGCATCACTTTTTTTTCGGTGTACATTGAGTGAAGCAAAATTTAACCCATCAATGATATGTTAATAGATCTTAGAAAATGAAATCTAATGGCATCCTGATGGCGGTGAAAGTTAAAAGCTCTCTTTCAAAAACTGTGAATGGATCTTCGACCACGGAGACGAAGGTAGGTGCGCCAAATAAGGCCACCTTAACTTTCAAAGGCCATAAAATTTTTTTGAATCGACCAAATTGAACGAAATTTTGCACAGACATGCTTCATGTCTCAAATTTTAGGAAAATGTAAGGAATTTTTATATTTTAAAAAATAAAATCTTAAAAACTCTTGTGAAATATTTCATGAAATTTCGGAAATTAATGAATATTTTGAAAAATACCGGTTCCTTTTCATGCTTTGCACAATTTAAAAATTGCGAATTTCTTCTATTTTCGTGTGTTTGAATGCTAGTTTCATACTCTTGTCCCCGAAAAATATGAAATATTTCACAGCCTCGTGGAATTTCATGAAATACTTCACTAAAATTTCCAATCTTTCATCTCTTTCTTACGTTTCATGCCACCCTGCAGATAGGTCATATCATACACTGGAAAAAAAAAACACATTGGGTCTCGAGTCCACACTCTTAAAAACATCGACAAGAAAAAATACTCTAGATTCAATCGGATTTTTGCTTAAATCAAGAACCAAGCCTCTCACTTGGAGCGAATTTCCTTTTGATTTAAACAAAAATCTGATTGAATCAAGAGTAATTTTTCTTGTCAATGTTTTCAAGAGTCTGGACTCTAGATCCAATGTGTTTTTTTCCAGTGTACGAAAGCCCATATAGACCAGTTCAATACACCCGATGACCCGAATGCATTCTTGGGCGAAACTCGGCAATACCAGCAAGTGACTTGGGCCAAAAGCGCGCATTCAGTTGTTATGAATCAAGTTACTCGAGTATTTTCCCACTGCGCGGTACTCTGAATGGATCATCGTTCATCGACCAGTGCATCACTCAAATGCTTTCGGATGCTCGCGAATTCCCAACTGCGCTCTCTCACCGCGCTCCGAGAAAAATCGAGGAAAAACAGCTCCGAATGCCTCCGAGCGCATCCAGAAACGGGCTGCATTCGCAACGGAGGGATCATCTTTTCCCAGGAAGGAGGTGTGTGCGGGTCGGTTAGTCATCGCCAGAAATCTCCATATGGATCCTCGGGCACGCGTTTGGCACTTTGGGAGGTCGTTACCATCCGGCAAAAGTATCTTAAGCGCCATGCGACGTTTCAAAATTTTCGCTGCCATTTTATTTTTTATATAGAAATTGTTCGACGAAGCTGCACTGGAAAAAAAAACACATTGGATCTAGAGTCCAGATTCTTGAAAACATTGACAAGAAGAAGGACTCTTGATTCAATCAGATTTAAGCTTAAATCAAAAGGAAATCCGCTGAAATGAAGAGGCTTGGTTCTTGATCTAAGCTTACATCTGATTGAATCAAGAGTATTTTTTCTTTTCGATGTTTTTAAGAGTCTGGACTCTAGATCCAATGTGTTTTTTCCCCCAGTGTGTCCGAAAATTTCACCGAATTTTTTTGTGCTGCCGATAAAATTCAGTAAAATTTTCAAACAGATTCAACCAATAATCTCTTTGTAAGAAAACAAAGTGGCGGCGGAAATTTTGAAACGTCGCAGAACTCTTGTGATACTTTGGCCGAAGACGGGCCAAATAGCGGAAAAGAGAAGAAAGAGGAAAGATTAGTAAAGAAAAGAAGAGGAGGTAAAATGGTAGGAGAGAAATGAAAATAATACGAAAATGAGGGAGATGACGATAAGGCAAATAGAGAAATAGAAGAATATTGTGTAAACTGCGATATAGCTGAAAAAACATACTATAAGGGGTGGATTGAGGTGACTCCCCTTCCCCTCCCCCCCATTCCTCCAAAATGACACCCCTAGACAAGAAAGCTCTATAATGAATGCAGTCAAAATGCGAAACAAGGATTAAACCTAGGCCATTTACATATTCAATGAGGTTTACAGCTGGAATGACTCTACTCCATGGCATATGTTTGCTGTGCTAAGGGAAAACGCCGTATGAACCATTTAGCGTCGACGAGTTTCCTTCGATAAGACACGAATTCCCTGGTGAACTGATGAATATTTTCCTTCCGATATTTCAAATAATTTTGTTCGCAATCTCACCTGAAGTTCCTGAACATTTCAAGGAAAAACACTCGCCATAACTTTCCTCAAAAATAAACATTTTACGGAAGGAATTTCAGCAACTCTCGAATGTTTATACGGCGTTCTTCCATAGCACGGCATATCTGAAATCCAGGTCAGCGGAGGGTCAAGATGTTGTTGGGACTCTTCCGAGAACTTTCGGAAATCCCGAATGGCGGAGTCACTGCGAGGGATGCTGGAATCCGCCGAAACGATATTACGGACGTTTTTAAGTATGCCCATAAATTTCATCAAGACGAGAGCCTATCATTTCACTTTCTACGTATTCCCTGCTCGCCATGGTTGTTATGGATTCCTGGCATTCTTCCTCGCTGACTCGTTCTCCAATCAGGTGCATCAATGAAGGAATCAGGGGCATCTTCCGTAGCCGGTCAATGGGAAGGGGACAGTGTGCCCCCACTGTCTTTTCTCCCGCACAGTGGTTTACTTTTCAACCCGCATGCAAGGCTCATTCAAAGAGGCTTTGAAAATAATCATCGAATTGTGCGGGAAGGGTGTAATGAGCCTGTTGCAAACTTTTGCTAGAGCAAAAATAAGAAATTCTCCTAAAAGATAATGTCTCAGAAATCACTATGAGCGCATCGGTAAACCCTGAAATACGCTCCTTACTTCACAATTTGCAAAGGAAATTTGCGTTTTTTCGAGCTTCCCGCCTCCCAAACAATACCATTTAGCCAAATAGAATCCAGAAAAATTGCCATTCCTAGTCCCTTACATGTTAATTTTTCCCTATAGCCCAGTAGAATCCGAATAAATAAAAATCCGGAAAAATCATGATTCTTGGTCCTATACATGCTAATTTTTCCCTATAGCCAAGTAGAATCTGAATAAATAAAAATCCAGAAAAATTAAGCTTCCTGGTCCTTTGCATGTTTTTCCCCCTTTTCAGCCAAATAGAATCCGAATAAATAAATATCCGGAAAAATTAAAATTCCGGATCCTATACATATTAATTTTTACTTTTATTAATCAAACAGAATCCGAATAAATTAAAATCCGGAAAAAATTATGATTCCTGGTCCCATACATGTTAATTTTTCCTTTTTAGCCAAGTAGAATCTGAATAAATAAAAATCCAGACACATTAAGATTCCAAATCCGATACATGTTAATTTTTCCTTTTCAGCCAAGTAGAATTCGAGAAAATTAAAATCCGGAAAAATTAAGATCCCTGGTATACATGTTAATTTTTCCTTTTTAGCCAGGTAGAATCCGAATAAATTAAAACCCGGAAAACTTATGATTCCCATGTTTGTATGTCTTTCCCATGTCAATTTTTTTCTTTTCAGTCATGGAGAATCCGAATGAACAAAAATCCGGAATAATTAAGATTCCTGGCCCTATGCATGTTAATTTTTCCTTTTTAGCCAAGTAGAATCCGGAAAAATTATGATTCCTATCCCTTTACATGTTAATTTTTCCATTTTAGCCAAATAGAATCCGAATCCAGCCTATGTAGCGACGGTGCTGAAACGCGTAAAACTGCGGCCACGGGAAAAGCACGGTACTAAATACTTTTGCGGATGAGTCACCTACGCTACGGCCCGTCCACTCTCATTCGTGAAAGACTCCAGAAAATTATACCGCGAAAAAAAAGGTCACTTGAGTCCGCCCACAAAATCCCCCCACCACGCCCCCGATCCTTTCGCCCCGTGGTAGCAAGGGTACTGTTTATGCGTAAAAGGAGAGCGAAAACACAAAACAAACGCAGATTATTCCAAGTGTTGAGCTGCACAAGAGTCGAATTTCCCTTTCAAGTGCAAACGTTCGAGGTTGTGCAGAAACTATTTTCGTGTTTTTTTGGGACAAACTCGGTGTTTCGTGAGTACTTCCATTTTTTATTAATCTTCGAGGTGTCGAGTAGTTCGAGCTTCAACTTTCACCTGCCAACTTTGAGACGGTGAGTTCTTTAAAATTCCAAACGGGGGCTCATGTCAGTGAAATTCCCCGACACGGTTTGGCAAAATTCACTGACAATTGAAGGAATGCCAGATGGTCAAAAAGACATAATTAGAAATTATTTTCAGGCAAAATTTGTTGATCCAAACGTCAAACCCATTCTAGAAAGCAAATGAAGGTGAGTATACATTTTTCCCTGCCATCTTCAGGCTTTCCCTGACTTTTTAATATTCCCGGTTTCAAGGGTTCGGTGGTAGCAAGGGTACTGTTTATGCGTAAAAGGAGAGTGAAAACACAAAACAAACGCAGATTATTCCAAGTGTTGAGCTGCACAAGAGTCGAATTTCCCTTTCAAGTGCAAACGTGCAAGGTAGTATCGAAATTGTTTTCGTGTTTTTTGGGACAAACTCGGTGTTTCGTGAGTACGGCCATTTTTTTTTATCAATCTTCGAGGTGTCTGCGAGTAGTTCGAGCTTCAACTTTCACCTGCCAACGTTGAGACGGTGAGTTCTTTGAAATTCCAAACGGGGGCTCATGTCAAAACTCCATCACAGACTGATTTAGAAAATCACTGGGGAAGTGTCAAGGGACGTTTCAAAGATTGAGAGAACGATACTTTTAAGTTGAGACAAAATCGGGAGTTAAAGTTGAAATAAGTTTGTCTCTAATTGAATCGGGGCGTGCGAAACCCGCTGATGTCCATTTTTCCAGTCTTTCATTTTTTGAGTTCATAATACTTTTCGGAGTTGGTTGCAACCACAAAAGTGGCGATAAAACTCGTCCTCGGGTTTCCTTAATCCCAAAACGAGTCCTTTCATCAATTTTATGGTTTTATCAAATCGGGAGAGATAATTAAATCTTCTTGTCTTGTATTATAAATTTACTATAAATAATTATACACTGCAGAAAAATAAGCATACCTACGGCTGTATGCTAACTTCGTAAGAATCATAATTCAGATCAGAGCAGCCGATCAAAGTTAGACATAGTTTGCTGCATGGCGAGCACCTCTGGTGCACATAGTGCGCCCATTACCTAGAGGAGATAACTATCAGTACATGTAGGATATTTTGTTGTATACTTCGTAAAATGAAGGCGCGACGCAAAATATCGATTTGCACGCATTTATCTCGCAGCGACAGTATTTTTGTCAAATAACATCCCTTTAATGTTTTAATCGATTTTTGAGCCAGCGCCCTGCCGTTGACGAGCGGAAAATTATGCTGAATTATTTATTGGGAAATCCATTGAGTTTTCATTTTGGTTTCCATATTTCACGCATCGCTGCTATTCTCTAAAATAAACCGAGCTTGCGGCACCCTTTATTTCCATCAAAATATTCTACAGAAGTTTGTACTTTTTTGATCCGTTTCAGGCTATAACATATCGATGCCTAAATTGCAAAACCACGTATCTCCTTTTGCAACGCTGCGACTTTATGTCATATTTCATTTTTTCTTTAGAAAACTAGTCAACGTTTTCCTTTGAAAAGTTCCTTGATTTTTCGTCGTTGTTAGCGGAATATCCTGCATAAGGAGGGGTATCGATAAGGGCCCTTTTTGGGCCCACCTCCACCCTAGCTATATTTCCGCAACTCTGCTATTATCTGCTCATTGCATGTCTATATTCCACGGAATGCTTCATGAATTGGTCATTTTCGGTCTCTTTTCGGACCGATCACTGGTCTGAACAGAGTCTGAGGGCCGATTTTGACGAAAAATGCGGATTTTCCGGCATTCGATCGCAAACCCGCAAAACACGCATTTTTCGCCAAAATCGGCCTTCACACCCATGTTCCGGCCATTGGTGGATACGAAGAGAGACCGAAAATAATAAAATTATGGTGCGCTCTGAAACATATAGCAAAACATCGCAGAGTTGAGGAAATTCAGGAAGGGCACTGGGCAACGGCCCTTATCGACACCCCTTCTTTCAAGCTAAAAAGTTGGCTTTTTTCTTTCGGAAATAATGAAGTCGGAGAGGAAAGTTTGAAACACAACAATGAAGATACGTTCCTTCGCACTTTTATCATCGATATGTAGATTACCATCTGCTGATTTAAACAAGCTTTTACTCTACTTAAATCGTAACTTAGCACGCAAGCATTTTCGCAACACAATATATACAAGATTGTAACCATTAAAATAAACAATTTTTCGGCAAACAGGTACCTTTAAATCAAATCTGAATACTGAACCATTCAATTACCGAGACTTAGTTGTCAGGCTATTTCGTTTTGTTTTACTATCTAAATGTTTAGTATCTCATACCAGAGACCGAATTCAAACAGGCGTATGGAATGGCTGGAAAAATGGACAATAGTGATTTTTGCACGACTTGATTCAATTTCAGAATGGACGATAGCGAATAAAAGAACGCATCTGTATCGAGAAAATCATACCTCCTTTTGATTTTGGAATTTTTTTAGGCAACTTATGTTATAAATTCAGCATAAAGCCGATATTTCAATACATTTTCAAGGTGGAGAAATGGTGCCGGGTCCCCACGATTTCGTGGGGAAAACAAAGCCAATAAGATCCAAAAATCCAGTACATTATCTCAATACTCACTCACTAGTGTTGCACCAAACAGCATATCTCTTTGCGGGAAAATTGTTCTTGTGTGTGAGCTTTTTCTCTCTGTATTGAGATATCAGTTTTATGCTGAATTTTTAACGCACGTTGGCTAAAAAAAATTCTAACGCACGATGGCTAAAAAAAATTCCAAAATACTGTCTTACGACCCGTGCGTCCACCACAATCATTTTGTGTCCTTTTGATTTGATCATACGTAACTCGACAGCAAACCTTACAGGAGCCTCCTGCGGATTGCTCACACAGTGACTTTAGGTGACATTCGTACCTGCCCCGCATAAAAAAATATCCTGTTGAACGCGCTAATCGGGCACGTATCTCATATTGAGTAGCACGTACTCCGAGGGATAGAGGTGCCTCATGTTTGGGTTCGTTCACGTCAAGTCTATTTCAATTTATTCGCGAATGCATCAAAAATCCAATCACGGTTTATTTTTACACTCGCGCGCCGGAAGTTGAAGGAGATAGCAAAACCACGACCAATCGGAATGCACCGTGTTTCCAGAGCGCCCAACAATGCCGAATCAGCGTTGCGAGAACTCAAACATTCCTGTGATCAACGTCCAGTATCTGATACTGCCCATATCCAACGGAGCTTCAAGGGGGGAAAAACTAGGTAAAGGTTACACGGAAAAAATGGGATTGCTGATTTTAACAATTTTGTAGTTGAAAAAAGTGTCCGACATGTTTTAATGTATATTTTAAAATAAAACCTCTTTGATAAAACTAGAGTCCCTTTATACCCAGAGTTAAGACAACTCACTTTTGGTTCGGCTGAAAGTGGCCTAAAAAAAAATCCAATTCTGATTGGTTCTCGCTCATGGAGGCCGAAACGAGTGCACCAAGATGGCGGTACCTCGAATGTGAACAAGAATAATGAAAATATCACCTAATTGTGGTTTATCAAGAGTAAATTGTCATTTCCATCGGTCCAAAATGAAAAGAGAATAAGAAATTATTCACAAACCAATCTCATTTTCTTTTTAATTGATCAATTTGTTGATGTTGTTGTTTTTGTGTGACAGACATCGCAGGATTCCTGATCCTTATCCCTCAATATCGTTCGTTTGGGTGCACTCGTTTCGGCCTCCATGGCCAGCCAAGGCCGGCTGTCAGTCAGCTGATAATCGAGTTGTCTTAACTCTGGGTATAAAGGGACTCTAGATAAAACCCCCTTGAGAACCGCTTAGAAGCCAGTTGTTGCCGAAACGTTAAAATGAAGATCTCTATAGGTTCATTGAGAGGGCCTAGAGCCTAGGTGGTATAGAGAGCTATACCCAGTAAATGTCTCTGGAGGCCTTCCGCAAATTCCCTCTGCGCGATTTGACGTTTCACTCCTCTCAATTCCCTCTCTATCTTTTTTTGATCTTGCAAGATCGAGTTAATGCAAAAGGTTGCACTCATCATTTAGTGAGCTCTTATTGAGTTGTTAAGTTGAATTTGGCTTAAAAGAATAATATATTTAACGAAGGGTACGAGGAAGCACATATGGCTCGCATTTAGCAAAAGGGAACCAACACTATTACACTACTGTAAAAATGTTGCCTCTTCATATTTATCTAAAAAATCTCCCAGAGCAGCAAATAGTTTTTGTTTCCCACCATAAAATTGTTAGTTGTGAACGCAAATAATTGTGTAAATTTTAATACTGTACATACATCAAGTATTTTTAAAAGAAAAGAAGAAGTTGCACGACTTTGAAAACACTGTAGTTGCGCTGGTTCCTTTTTGCTATACGCGATCCAATTCTGAGATGCAGAATTTCTGTATAATTTTACAGCTGACCGAGCTGATGCTAAACCATTGCTTGCCACCTGTTGAGCCACCCAGGACCACAAAAACATACCTCTTATATACTAAACTCTTTAAAACAGGTATCATTATTATTAATTTGCGACGTCTTAAAGTTACCACTTGCGCATGTCCCATGGAAATAGACCGAGCTCGAAAAATTGGACTTCCGTCCCAATTATAAGGGTACTGATTTTAATATGAGAGAATGGCAAGGAAATTCAAAACTCGCAAAGCCCCCCCCCCCCCCCAAAAAAAAAAAAATATTCACCGCCGTACTGCCGTGCTAAGGAAGAATGCCGTATTAGCCTTCAGGCGTTGCCAAGTTTCCTTGGATAAAAGCCGAATTTATAAGGAAAATTGTGACTACTTTTTTCCAAAATTTTCAGGCAATTTTGCGCGCAATTTTATCTAAAATTTCTGAAAATTTCAAGGAAAAATATGCATGAATGTCGTCGAAAATACATGTTTTATCCAGAGATATTTTGCAACTCTCGAATGTTCATACGGCGCTCTTCCTTAGCACGGTAGTGTACGTCTTCATCGAGATAGGGGAGAGCTTTTGCTTTCCTACTGTGCGACTTAGATCAAACAATTAGCTTCTCCGGGATTCCGTCAATATTTAAACAGAGGTTATACCCGATGGCCCCAGAGGCGGTAACGCCCACGAACAGCTAGATTTTGGGGGAAGGGGTGCAACGAAGATGCGCGCGATGGGGCGGAGGCGAAAAATGATGGAGGCATGAGTCACCGATTTGAAATTCAAATCGATTTGACGGACACGGGTCTGTTGTTCCTGTGCGGCGTGCTCCGCTGTGTTTTTTTTTCTTCTTTTCGGTGATTCAGGGCACCGGGGGAGGGGGGGGGGGGCTACGGAATTTGAGAGATGAAATATGCGCGGCACGAGAGCAGACATGCGATCGTCCGATCGGCGTGGTCCAATCACCGCGCGGCGCGCGTAGGGTGCGCGCCGCACTTGACCACATGGGTGCATTCCATGCTGGAGTGGCCGCACTAGAGGGACTTGAAGCCGGAAATGAGGACAAAACTCGAAGTGGAGGAAATCCGAGTGATGTAAGGACAGGGCCGGATCTGCACTCAGAGGCCAGGGCTACCGGCAGGGTTGCAATTTTTCATGAAAAATAAAATCTTGAAATTCATTTAAAATACTTCATGAAACTTCAGAAGAGTATGAAAAAATCGAGAAATATTTTTCGAAATTAAATGCAAATATAAATGAAAGGCGACTAGTTTTTGCTGTTTAGTGTTTTTTAGTGCGTGTTGCATACCCAGCCCCTGGAAATATGTTTCATATTTTTCACAACTTTGTGAAATTTCATGAAATATTTCACGGAAGCTTTTACTATTTCATATTTTTCATTTCACCCGTGCAATCATGGGTACTGGTCATTACAGGCCCAAAATTGCAAACTTAAAGGGCCCCATGACATCCAAAATTTCAGTTTTTGGGGCGCATCTTAGGGAGAGTCAGACATCGTATCCTCGGAAATGTTAAATGAACCCATCTGCAATGTACTATTACTCAGGCTAAACTTACACTTTTTTAATTTTTTTTTTTCTTCTTTTCTTTTTCGATTTCTTACATCTACCGAAACACTTTTGACCCAATGCTTCTTGTTCTATAAAAAAATTCGATTCCTGACAAATGTTCTAAATATTTACATAAACAATTCAATACAATTGACATCCAAAGAGGCCTGAAAATGGACGATACCTCTTACTTAGTAAGTTTACGCATGGCGGTTTAGTGAAGTTTCCAACGCATGAATAATGTGTGCACTTTGCATGGATCGAGCTTTCCGGTATGTTGGTTGCCTGCCTTTACAGCAATACCGAAGGCGAATTTTAGATGGACGATATCTTCCATTAGGTCAAAAAGGTCAGATCATCGGTTCGAGCGAAAGAAATGTGTGTTCTTTTGGTTGATTCGTCCTTTTCGGTATTTTTCTGGCCTATTCGGCGAAATTGAAGGCGAGATTCGCGTTTAAAATATCTGTCACACACCGTGAAGTTGCATTTTTATCAGAAAATTTGGACCACGAGCATAAACGATTAATGGAGAACAGATCGGTGAAATTAAATGATGAAATTTCCGCGAAACTTTCCTCTGTAAATTGCAAAGTACGAACCCTTAACTCCTGTTATGGTATATAATTTTTTCGGGTGCACAGTGAGTTGAGTGAGAAGTGTGGACCTTCTTTTACAATTTTGAAAAAGAACCTCTGGCTACTCTTTAAAAGTATTTACCTGTATTGAGAAATCAGTGCCTAATATGCAGAAAAAGATGGGTTAGAAATATAATTTCTTCATTGAAAAATGTAGATCACTTGGTACCATGAGAATTTTGTCGCCAACGATCATCAGCAAAATGTACAAATTTCGACTTTATTCGTAGATGAAGGATGCTGCACACAGTTCTTAACATATTGCCAAACATTTTTGTAGTTCATATTAACTTCTTAGTCTCCTCATAAGGCTCTTTTCATTATGTTGCTCCTCCCAATATTTAAGAAAAAATCAAGTTCCATGACATCAGTTGAAATCAGCATGACACCTTTATACATATGGACTGCATTTTGCAATTTGGACCTATAAATTCCGGCCCGGTTTAAAAACAACGTATGTGCCATTAGTTTCCCTATGCACATAAGTGTTTTTTCAGATGAGCCAGAATTTATAGGTCCAAATTGCAAAATGCAGTCCATATGTACATAGCACTATACATAGCGTCAACGGCACAGAAATGGAGATGTTGCTTGTGTGAGGAATTTGCGATTTGACTGTTGATTCTTACGTACAAGTTCGTGAGGAACACGATGGTGCTACTGGTTTTCTCTGAAATCAACTCCCAAGCTCAAAAAAAGCTCTCAAGTGAGGCCAAAATGAAGGGGATATCCCGCCCTACCCTGAGAGTCCACCTCTACATCAAGACAAACTCTCCATGCAAAGATAGGGAGCAAATACATTAGCAGGGTTGCCGTGTTTTCAGTTTTGGAGTCCCCAAATGAAGTGGCAGCCCTGTCAATGTATTTGCTCCCTATCTTTGCATGGAGAGTTTGTTTTGATGTAGAGGTGGATTCTCAGGGTACGGCGGGATATCCCCTCCATTTTGGCCTCTCTTTGAGAGCTTTTTTTGAGCTTGAGAGATGATTTCAGGGAAAACCAGTGGCACCATCGTGTTTCTCGCGAACTTTTACACAAGAATCAACAGTCAAATCGCAAATCCCTCACACATGCAACATCTCCATTACCGTGTTAAGATGCCTAGCAAGATGCGTTGGCGGAAATTGAAGGCGTTTGCGACGGAGTGAGAGCGAATGAGGATCTCAGTCCCCGGCCGCAACCGCTGCCGTCATAGCGAAGAGAGCAATTGCATTTCTGTATGAGCCATGTATAGCACATGCTTTTATGCGTCTCGAGGTTCATCCCAGCATGCACTTACAGCTCTTTTCGCTATGCCGACAGACGTCTTAACTTAAGAGCCATGAATGACTGCCTAACATTCATAATCGAGAATTATATACTCCTCCATTTGATCTCATTAATCGTTGATTAATAGAAATGCTCCGTGATCATCAGAGGAGACCTTTTCCTTCTTTCTGATTGGAAAATGTCATTTAATGTGTTTTTCAAAGGCTGATGTTTCCACGTATCACTTCGATCTTTCTACGTATTTGATTTTCCATCGCAGCCGTTTCGTCTTATAAGAATCTATTTTTACGGACCTTGAAATAAAGCTCACTTGTGCAAATGTGGGTTTTTGCGTTCGACCAATCAAAGTGGATGGTTGATTTTTGTGTCCCCATTCTTTCAGCTTCTTTGAGGTTTTACGAAAAAGATTATTTTAATATTAACAGCTGAAATATACTCCCAGGAGTACTGGACCCCTTTTTTCTTGTCGAAAAGTTAAGACGAAACTATAGTATTTTTGCGGAATTGGTTTAATATCTCGTTGTTTCTTTACTCCCGCTTTATTAGATTCACCTAGATTCGTCATTTTTTCCGACAAAAGCACGTAGCTGCATTGAACCTACAAAATTTCCTCTCGCAGTATACATATGTCGCAGGCAATTAGTTAAATCAGGCATTTTGTCAAACGCCAAGGCAAATAGTCAAATGATGTTACTTGGATTGAAATTCCAATTATTTTGCCAATTTTAGATGAAATAATCATCCTCTCGAGTTGATAAGGACTTTCTGTAAACATTGGCATCATACAATTGTAAATAAATCAAATCTAGTCTTTAAACGAGCTTTCATCTTGGGATTTCCAGCATGTCATATAACAGCGACTTTTTAAAGTTCTGAAAGTTAAAATATATGAGGAGCATTTGGAGTGCAAAATACAAGATAAGTTGGTAGTTTTGATGAAGTATTACTTTCAAAACAATGGAAACTTGATAATTCCTCGTAAAAAATATATAAGTCTTTGTAAATCATTAAAATTTGACTATCTGCATTGGCATTTGATGAAATGCCTGATTTGACTATTTGCATGCGACACATACATGTTTTTACCAGGAAACTGTTGGGCGTTTCAAAATGAAAATTTTCTTGATTTTTCCTGTGACCATAGTAAAAAAATCAGCAAAACTGTAGACGGATGTAGAACCGTCATATCCTCAAATTCACAAGAAATTAATTTGTTTATCAATTTTGCAATCTTGGAGTGAAAAAACGGACACACGCATTTGACATGTATTTAACCTAAAATTAGACATTACATCCCTGGTAAAAATTGCCAGTAGAATCTGTGTTCCAAAATACCATAGACCTACAGCCGGCTGTAAGATGTCCAATAGCTTCTATAGCCGGCTACACAATTTCTTATAGCCTTCTATAGCTGATGGCGATTAAGCAACAGCCAGGCGATAAAGTGTATGCTAAACGTTAGTAATTACGGATGCTAGGACTTAGTGAGTTTTTGGACTGCTGATCTCTTTTTGGGCCGTAGTATCTTGATTTATTTTGCGAGGAAAGCTCCGTACTTTTGATGGATGCCTGCCTTCCTAATATATTAGAGCGCCCTCAGTTTCGTATGGTACTGCGTAATACCTCTGGTGTGAAATAGTTGCTTCAAGCGCCGTGGCACGCTGAGGCGCGGCAGGCGGGCAGCCAGCGCGAAACGCGCATTGGCGCCTACAAACCTAACAGGGATACTTCACACGTTGCGCAATGCGTGAAGTATTCCTGTTAGGTTTGTAGGCGCCAATGCGTCGCCGCTCCGCTTTGTGTTAGGCTCATCTAATATTTAATCTGGCGGAGTCAGCGTTATTCAACTCATGATTTTGAAATGTTTGCACATCCTGTATGGATTATTCTCATTTTAATTGATGAAAAAAAAATATGTATTAAAGGAAAATATAATGTGTGTTTTGTAAATATAGAGGTGGTTCCGTATCAAACTTAATGATTTCCAAAGCACACGAATTTCTACACAATTTCTTATAGCCTTTCATAATGGATGGCGAAAAAGCAACAGCCAGGCAATAAAGTGTAAAGCCCGGCGATAGGAACTATAGCCTGGCTGCATAATTTTTTATCGCTTCGTATAGCCCGGCCGTATGATTTTCTCCGTATTCTACAGCCAGCTATATGCTTTTCTGTAGCCTTCTTTAACCGGCTTATAAGAATTCCCATGGTATTTTGAAACGCAGCTCTTATCGCCAATTTTTACCAGGGATTGTTAGGACATTAATTTTTAACTTTTGGTTGATTAGTAATTATTTTTAGTAAAATGTCCTATATCAAAGACAAAGATAATTAACTTCATCATTTTATCAGTGTAATTGACATACTTTCGTTTAGTTATTCGTCTTCTTTTATAGTTCGGAAAACGACGAATATGGGTAAAGGCGCGGCAATGCCGAGCACGGGAACTCTCCTACCTGTCGCACCGCTGTCTGCCATGACTTTTCGGCCACTTTTTACAATCTCGAAAAGAGCGGAAAAACAAAGGCAGACCAAGAGAAATAAATCAACCACCACGTGACCGATTAACCGTCAGACCGCGAGCCCGCCCGGTCACGATTTTTGAATCAATCCCTCTTTTGACACGAATTCTCAAGGCGAAACCGCAAAAAAGCGACCCATGACTCACGTTTTTCGCAGACTTGCCCGCATTTTACTCAAAATGACTCAGCCTGTGCCACCCGCAAAGGCGCTTTGTGAAAAAAAATTCAACGCGATACCCTTTCATGCTGAGGAAAAACGTCCTACAAACGTTCGGACAATGTCAAATTTCAACCGATATCACACGAATTCTTAGGAATACTTAAAAAAAATTCGCTGAATTTTTTTAGAGAATTTATTAATTCGCAATCAAATCTATTCTGAAAATTTTAAGGTAAATTTTCATGCTAATGAGTATGTTATTTGAAGAAATCGGCAACACTCGAATGCCTTTACGGCGTTTTTTATCTTATTAGCACGGCAATACATTAGTCCAGTGCGAGCCTAGTGGGACAAGACTTTGACAGCTGACAAATTTGTACATGGACTACATCTTCGACTTTTTGCGCTTGAATTAATTTGCGCCGAGATAATCTATCGGAACTATTTCTCTCCTCGATGGGCGGTGGCGGTTTTGTGCGTCATGAGGAAAATTCTGAAACCTCCTGAGGGCCCTCCTGGCTACTAAGTGAACCCTGGTTACCTCTCAGGCTTACCTTACGCCAATTCGAAAACCTAGGTTGCTATCCGAAAATTCAAAGATCGCAGGCTCATTCAAAGATTACCACCTGCTAATAGCCGGAAAGTCACGGAAATCAGCCCAATAGATTTTTACATAAAGCTTTGACAATACTTAACAGATCGGACAATCAGCGAGCTTACATTAATGATAATTTCACCATGGATAAAACATGATTGGCGCAAATAGATTGCGTCCCCGATAAATTTTGTCCCTGTCAGGAAAGAGATAATAATTAGGCATCATGAAAATTACTTCTTCCACCTCTTAAACTACTTTCCCATAAAAAATTAAATATTAGAAAAAAGGATGAGATGGACTTAACGATGAGATGGATTATACTTGTCGCTAAATGTATTTCTATGGCTTTTTCAATTTTTTTTTTTTTTTTTTTTTTTTTTTTTTTTTTTTAAAAAAAACAAGAAAAAAAAACACGTACCCTGAAAGAGACTCTTCAATTTTGCCGGTTTCTCTGTTTGACACGTTGGTTGAGGACAAAGTGCTTCAAAAATGTCGGACGAAAAAAGCGTGACCCGAGCCTCAGCAGCTAAACCTTAAATTTTCCGATACGCAACATGGAAACTTCAGAGATCCATACACTGGGAAAAAAACCACATTGGATCTAGAGTCCAGATTCTTAAAAACATCGACAAGAAAAAATACTCTTGATTCAATCGAATTTTTGCTTAAATCAAGAACCAAGCCTCTTAATTTGAGCGGATTTCGTTTTGATTCAAGCAAAAATCTGATTGAATCAAGTGTATTTTTTCTTGTCGATGTTTTCAAGAGTCTGGACTCTAGATCCAATGTGTTTTTTTTCCAGTGTACGACCTAAACTTCGCGTCCCATGCACGAAGTTTCTTCTCCGTACCAGTAAATCACAGTAATTTGGCACCCACGCTAACGATACGTCAGCGAATGAGCAGCCCGTGCGTCCGTCGGGTCAATTCATTTCCGATTCTGCGAGGATCTCTCATGTCGTGAAAAACCACCTAACTTCCTCAAGGTTCCAATCGGAGTTGAGCGCTTTCCGCCCGGCGCGGGAACTTTCCTGACCTGCAAACGAGCTTTTCTTCGGAGATCCACCCGCCGGCCGCCCACGCAGCTGATCTCCCGCTACACGTGTGCGTCATTTTCCGGATGACTGGACCCCCCTCCCCCATCCCCCACCCACACCCCCCTCGCGACGGGTTCCCTCTCCCGGATCACTTACAATTTACTCGGATTTCTCCCCCTCCTCCGGCGTGCCCCCTCTAGTTGCTAAAAAAATAGAGTGCGGATAAATCCGCAAAATCCTGTTTCGACGAGCGACCAGTTGCTTGCTGGATTTCGAGCGTTTTTGAAAATCGTAGTCCTGTAAATTTGTGGTTGGCTTTCCGCGTGTGTTCAGGTGAGGAATCGTCTGTTTAAAGTGTAGTGTTACTTTAAAGTTTTGATATCGGATGTTTTTGCTGCAGTCAACCGCAACTTCTGTCAATGTAACCTCCTTAAGTCAAAAATCATGCAAATAAGATTCCGAAACTTAAAAAGTCCAAGGTTTTCCCTCCCTTTGGGCCTATTTCTGAATCGTTAACGAGGCACACTCATTCCTTGTTTCAGCGATCTGACGCGCGGTCCGACTCCGCGCTATTCTAATTTTGGTCGTTTAAAAGAAAATTTTTTGAAATTAAAAGGTACAATTCAAAATGAAATAACTCACTGGAAAAAAAACATATTGGAGCTAGAGTCCAGACTCTTGAAAACATTGACAAGTAAAAAGACTCTTGATTCAATCAGATTTAAGCTTAAATCAAAAGGAAATCCGCTCAAATTAAGAGGCTTGGTTCTTGTTTTAAGCTTAAATCTGATTGAATAAAGAGTATTTTTTCTTGTCGATGTTTTTAAGAGTCTGGACTCTAGATCCAATGTGTTTTTTCTAGTGGTTTTTATGCACTCTAATAAGGTGTCTAGTTTCAGGATTTTCTCGATTTTACCGATTCCATCAGGATTTGAGGTCAACCAGGATTTAGTCCCGATTTTACCAGGATTTGAGGAAAAATCGGTCGTGAAATCAGGATTTGAGAAAAGTCGGCCGTCCGATCGGATTTTTTATCGAGCTGTTTTTGTGAGGTTACATTCCCCTCGCGTAAAGACTCCGCAAAAAATCAGGATTTGGAAAAATTATGAAATCAGGATTTAGCAGTCAAAAATTAGGATTTCATCAGTATTTTCCAAAATGAAAAAAACTAGACACCCTGTAACAATTAAGGTGAATTTTGCTGTTTTAGCTATTTCAGAGACTTCATCTGAAACACTGGAAAAAAAACATTGGATCTAGAGCCCATACTCTTGAAAACATCGACAAGAAAAAATACTCTTGATTCAATCGGATTTTTGTTTAAATCAAGAACCAAGCCTCTTAATTTGAGCGGATTTCCGTTTGATTTAAGCTTAAATCTGATTGAATCAAGAGTATTTTTTCTTGTAAATGTTTTCATGAGTCTGGACTCTAGATCCAATGTGTTTTTTTCCAGTGAAGAAACTCAATTTCGAAAATTTGAGACTTGCCGCTCCCTCGGCTATGACGGCGGATCAGAGGAGCAAGGATATGGGAGTTGCCAATGATGCGAATCTGGAGCGGAAATGGGAGATAGAAGCACGCGCCACCGCAGGATAATTGGGATTATTTCGGACGAAACTCGAGCAGGGTGAAGGGCAACCGCTCCTCGTGGACTCAAAAATACTCGCCTGTGGGAAGAATATTCTCAGCCTCCTGCTCGCAACTTTTCACGGATTTCCGCCAGGACACGCGCATTGGGCTGAAGTCCACGGTTGCCGGTCATTCTATAACGGCCTAGATACACACGGCGATGAAAGCCGAAAACCAATGGAGAGCCTTGATTTCGATTTATCGACGCCAATGGATCGAAATCAAGGCTCTCCATTGGCTTTCGTCTTCCACTCGCAGCGATAAATCGCTATGTGAATCTAGGCCTTATTAAGCTCTATTCCTGGACCGAGCAGTGATGCTTATGGAGGTTCTCAATGCATGCCGTGATAGCAAAGAGAGCAGTAAGTGTCAAATTTTCGAAATCGAGTTTCCTTCAGAATTCGTCTGAACTCTTTTAGATGAAATCACTGAGACTGCTGAAACAGCGTTTCTTTCAAAATTAATGTAATCTCTTTTCGATGAGCACTTCTTTTCGCATTGTATTAGGCGCAATGCCTGAAGTATTCCTGCACTCTCGTAGGCGCTACTACGCCTTTCGCGTTGACCAGTGGCCACACTGTGTTCAGGGCAATGCGTAAAGTATCCCTGCAGTCTTGTAGGCACTGAAATTGCTAAAACAGCAAACTTCATCTTAATTGTTTGAAATCGAGACGTATGAGAAAGCCGTAAATGCGCAGAAAATGACGTAGATGGTTATTCAAGCAATGTGGTCATATGTGGTACAATGATGGTTATATGTGGCAAGTACAAACTCTCATTGTATACCAGAGAAAAAATTCAAGCATTTTAAAATTAGTTCATTTAAACTCTCCAGCCGCCAAAAACACGAGCAAAATGCACGTGTAAGATAAATCGACCATAAAGTAAACTTTAATGAGGAAGTATAGAGTTTATAAATCCTGACCCTGTCTAAAGGCACACGTATCTGAGATCTCTCGATGATTGTTGTTTGCTCTTTTAGAGATTTCTTGTTGTCCTAAAATGTTCATGAAACGCTTCTCCGGCCTATGGTAGCAACAATTTAATCACAAGTTTTTGTGCTTTAAGTTTTCTCTTCCTATTGCCGATCAAAATTACGTGTCAGAATTTTCAAATTCGACGCCCTTGTTTCTATCACGAATGAAAATTAGTTACACGAAGATTGGCCCGTCTCTTACCCGGGTGGAGCCAATAAATCATTAGGGGCGGAGTCTTCCAGTAAATGGCCCCATCTAAGACAAAAGCTCAATCTACCAAAATTCGTCATAACTTAAAACCTCCTAAGAAACGAAAATCCAAAGATAGTCATATCCACGGCTAGTCAATCGCACCGAGGGCTCACAGATTTTTTTTCCACTCTCCAGCCTTAACTCCTCACACATTGATGCCAAACAATTTTGTAATGAGCAATTTTTTTGGGGCAATCTATGAAGGTTGAATGGATAAAATTTTACACGCGTCACGCCAACAGTGGTCTGCAGTTGCGTTTCGGAGGGGGAATTTTGAATTTGCCCCTCAGGATGGTAACACTGTTGGAAGATGGAGAATATCCCGCGGGGATGATTGTGGCTCTGGGATTGGGCGTTTGGGACATGCGTCAAACATCGCTCAAGAGACCCGCTGAGCCGATGTTGCCTATTCCTCGAAATTAAACCTATTTTACACACTAATTCGAGGGGTTAATTTAGGATATTCATCTCAGTTTGCCGATACCGTGGCGAGCTTTTGCAAGGGCGGTTTTGAATCCGAACAAGAAAAGCAAATCGTGGAGCTACAGCCGCAAAGAGGCAGCTACGCGGTTGACGAGTGCACCGGTTAGCATTAGTCGAACGGAATTAGTCGAAATATTTCACGACTCTGTTGTAGTTTGTGAAAGTCGGAGCGTTGGAGTTCTCTTGAGGTAATTTTCCATCGCGTTTTTCGATAATCCGGCTCCTCTTTACGTGAAACTGCCCCAGTGTGAATCTTCTGTCGGATTCAGATTTTGGTGCTGTTCCGTTGCGCTAAAAGGTACGTTCCCGGTTTTTTTTTTCATAATTTTTCTTTTCTATCCAACGAAGAGCAAATCGAAGAATTCTTTGCAAAAGGGAGTCTCAGAAAATATTTTTGCTCTTCAGTCAATTTCGGTTAATGTAAGGAGTGAAACATGAAGCAAAGCAAATTTTGTGCTGAACCCAGTAAAATTTGCGTTGAATTTAGTGCAGACAAAAAAATCTTCACGCGTATTTTATAATTTTTTCTTGAATTGTTTACCTCTGGACCCCCGGTTCCCCTCGCCCCATGAACATTTCTGCATATACCACTGAGGACCTAACAATGCTTTTTCTACTAGCGAGGTAGTTTATTGACGATTTTATGATCAAACACGTGGGATATTTTTTTGAGCACTTCTCTAGGTATCAACGAAATTTCGCTAAAATCGTAATGCCTTTTTTCTGTTACCGTGATTTTTCAAATATTCGTACTTGTTTTCAGGAGCTCAAACTTCGGGTGCTTTTCAAGAGATTCCAAAGCAACGGTTCGCCGCGCAAAAAAGTATCCCCCTTTTGACTACGTAGAGATGCTCCGATATTGAGGAGTTCTTTTCCAAATCAACAAAGGTAAGATTCACTTCTCTTATTAAAGTTATTTTGTCCATTATGGTGACTGATATGTAACGCCTCCGTCCCACAATATGCATCTCTTGAGTTCAAATACAGAGTACCATGTTACAACGAACAAGAGGAAAATGGTAAACTTGATTTTTCAATTGCGATACTGTTTAAATATTCGGAAACCGTAGAATAACATGAACTTGTGCGGATGACTGTTGAAACGCACATGCTCATTCTTCCCGTAACTTTTCGCGATCACCTGATTTTGGTATCTTTGCTGGTTGTGAGACAGTTTTTCATGGAAGTTGATACCAGTGAACGCGCAAAAAAAGGAATCAAGCACTGACAATGAGTCCTCTACTTTTACAAGCTCTGTCATGTCATGCCAATAAATGCATCACCTGATGCATTCCGTTATAGCAACGGCCTTCACCGAAAACCGCTGAGGCCGGAGGCCATTGCGCTCGGACTCAACTTGCGAATGTGTCTCACGGACAATTCAAACAAAAGACCTTGCTGAATGATGATTTTTTTTTTATCACGCTTAAAGGTATAACAGGAATTCCTTCCGGCTGAGGACATGTAAAAATTGGTCCCACGGAATTATTAGCGAATCCCTAATGTTCCTTTCCACTTTTTTATGAGGACTTTTTTTGCGTAGTTTTAGTTTGATTTGTTTTTTTTAAAGATTTGAAGATGATGAAGTTCCTCTACAGTTATTATCAGACTTGCCTTTAGGATGCAGTTTCGAACGTGATTTGAATGTTTTGAGCGATTGCGGATTTCCGCATTTTCTCCGGTTTGCCAAATTCTTCTCTCTCTTTTTACAATCAATCGATTTCGTAAAAAGCAATGATCAGTTTGTTGCTCTTTCACGAGGTTTGAATAAATTAATCGATTTGATGAACTCGGCATTTCCTTGAACAAGCATTACCACAAGTTCCCGTATTCGGTTGAATTCTGCAGTCCTGATGAGCAAATCAGTTGCGGTGCGATTGCGCGTGCTGCATACATGCTCGCAACGATATCGAATATTTGGAAGCATTGCAAATCATTCAAGTTTTTTTTCATCAAAATTGAGTTTCTCAGAAAGGGAGAGGAACTGCAAACCTTCCGTAAGTCTTTTTGGTGCAAATAATCAAATGAAATATACTAACGCACACAATTTAAAGCGAATTATGGCACTATAACTGCAGCATAAAACTATCACAAGTGCGTCATGCCACATGTAGTAGAAATACCAACTTGTTACAATTATGTCTTACTGAATAAGCTAACGCAAAAAGCTAATGTAGAAAATGCTGAGGAAAAATGTTTGATAAAAGATAATGGAAGATAACGAACTTCGGTACAAATTGAACATCGAACTTTTTTGGCTCAGTTGACCGAAGTTTTCATAGAACTTAAGTTTTGTTTTTGCGACTGAAAACGTCGATTACCTGAACCGAAGAGGTTCTATGTTCAATTTTAACCGAATTTTGGTATATTTTCAGACACTTCTTTCCTCAGTGCAGCTGTCCTAAATGTTTCGCTACTCTTCTCATACCGTCTTTTTGTCACTCCTATATTAAGAGTTTCAAAATATAGACGGGAAAAAAACTTGTCTTATTCTTGATAATCTCTCATGGCCTTTCCGAGATTCTACGATTTTTTTTTCCTTATCACAACAGAAATACGTCGTGGAAATTATTCGGTCATTAGAAGTTAGCAATCCAAAACAATAAAAGGGACTTGTTTGACATTAGTCCTGGCCTAAAAAAAATTAATGTCAAAAATCAATACAGTAATAAAACCAAAGTACACATACTTAATAGCGCATTCAAAAACACGCCATGCATGTGCAGTTCAAACTCTAAAGACGTTAAAAATGTTGTATCAACATTTTTTATTTACCTATTGCTTATTATTTGTGTTATTGCCTCCTCAAGTCAAACATTTTCAAGCTGCTATTGATCTAAAGAAAACTGATACAACTCTGTCATTAAAGCAATTTTTAGCAAATGTTACAGAATGACGATTTTATTCACGCGCACGGTTGCAATTCAAAAATTACAACGTATTTTAATTTGTTTTTTTCTTCAGTAAAACAAATTATAAAAATAGCAAAGAAATAATATGAAGTGACCCATTAGTTAAAGTCTGTAGAGATAAATAGAAATTACAACAAACCCAACTGCACTATATGTAATCGCAATCTCGGATATCCCATTGCTAAGGTTTTTCCAAAATTTTAGTATCCGCGATTCTGTGTTGCAAACACGCCGCTGTAAAAGTGACATATTTAACTGAAATTTGAACACGTTTATGACTACCGAAGTATACAGTCAGTGATGATACCAGATATTTTCAATTGAAACCCATGTATAAATTTTTCTGAAATAGACTTTTCTCTGAATGAGAGAACAACTTTTTATTGTCGAGGTAATTTAATAATACCTTGTGTCGCAATTGAAGTTCCTTGATGAAGTATAAACCATATTTTTTACGTAAAAACGGAAAGTTGGATGACGCAATGCTAAGGTAGGAGAAGAGATTGAAGAAACGTAAATAAAAAATGCACAAATATTGATTCGAATCATTTTTATTGATTATTGCACGTCCCTACGTTGAAGACTTGGTACAGGAATTGTATCATTGGCTGAGTCTGGGCTCCCGTGGGATTTTGGTTTTCAAACACCAAAACTTGGGACTTGGTGATTTTATGGGGATCACTTTCCAAATCTCCTCCTAAATTAGCAACCACCGGAAACGTCTCAATTTCCGGGTGCAGATGAACCCTCTGTTGTGGCTCATTTTTTTCCTCGAGGGTAGCTGGTCGATACCTCGATC
This sequence comes from Bemisia tabaci, assembly GCF_918797505.1. Classification (NCBI taxonomy): domain Eukaryota; kingdom Metazoa; phylum Arthropoda; class Insecta; order Hemiptera; family Aleyrodidae; genus Bemisia; species Bemisia tabaci. Next base: position 21,694,084 of record NC_092800.1, on the reverse strand, counting down.
CAACCACTTTGATCCCTTCATGAAGTGCCGAGAACACATTTTCAGCCATTGATTTAAAATGGTCAGCGCCTGAATCGGTCGCAATGAAATCAATGGGAACTTCAGCATTTCTTTCCTTGTCAGCCATGGTTTGACAAACATCATCATCCACTGATGCAGTGCTTTGCGCAGATTTAGTTGAGGGTTGTCGCGAGAACTTTCGCTCCTGAGTCAGCGAGGGCGAGACTGGTGCACTTTGAACGAATTGACCCGCATCCATGGGGGCTTTGTCCCCCAAAGTTTTCTGAGTGACAGAAGCTGAGAATGGCAGGCTTTGAATGAAAACACCCGACTCGCCAAAAGTTTGAAATTCTTCACCCTCTCTCACATCAGAGGGCATGGGTAGTGATGTTGTTCCTTGACTCTTAGATTGTCCCTCACTCGTAGTGTCATTGACCCCTATCGTCAAATTTTTAAGTCCTTTTGAGGGATTTCGAACTAAGTTCACTATTTCAGGCTGAGAGGTCGTTGACTGTAAATCTGCGTCGTAAAATTTACGTTGAGAAACTCCTTGTGCGATGGCAGTCGAATATGGCAAATTTTGTACGTTAATGGGTGCGAATCCAGAGGTAAGGGCGTCAGCACCGGAGGCCCCAATAATTCGTATGGGGCTCGAACTTGGGGCATTTTCTATGATGCAAGATTCCTCTAGAGTTTTAGCGGTTTGATGTGAGTTTAAGGGGGCAAAAGGCATATTTTGAACATTGCGAGGAAAGAACGGCATGTTGTGGACTATGATTGGTGCGTAAGGTGTATTCTGAATGGAGCGAGGGGAGTAGGGCAAGTTTTGGTAATAAGTTGGGGTCTTCTCCCCGGTTGTACTTTCTAAAACATTTTTTGTTGCAACGGGCTCTAAAGGCATTATTTTCGAGGGTGCGTTAGCTTTTTGGGGTACCATGGGGTGGCATATGAGATGTTTGCTTTAATCCTTGGGGTCTCCTCAGACGATACGCTTACAGCAGAATTCAGCACAAGCTGATTGTTTGAGGAATCATTCTTAGCTTTTGAACTTATCGTATGGCTGCAGCGCGATTTTTCCGGCAAAGTCGTGTTCAGTTTTTCCTCTGTGTTTTCCTGCAAGGCTTCATTTCCGGTGACTCGTGAAGCAGAGGTCGGCTCACATTTAGGAACCGCATCTTCCTCAAGAAAAGCGCCAAATTCCCTCGGTTTGAAATCGTCCAATTTTCCCCATCGCAGATTTGAGGCTGACAGTCGCCTCCTCGCGTTACGAAAGATTTCAGACATGTTCATGTTTTTCAAATTAATACCGCCCAGCAGAGATCTGACATTATCCGGAAGATATGTCTTAACATCGAGTGGTGTTAGAGTTACATCAAGACTGGTCGATTTGTTTTGACTGGCAATCAGTTCGTCCGTTACACTAGCGGAAAACTGAGGCGCTGACCTACTCAAATTTGAGGTGGCGTGATCAGTCTTGGAATTTCTGTTTGTGTTTTGAGTGGAATCACTGTCTTCACTATCGGCAGTTTCTTGTTTTGATTCCGCGGCTGAATGCAAGTCATGTGTTCCTCTACTGATCTTGCGAGATTTTGCATGCTTTTCCCGTTTCTGTGATAGAACTTTCAAAAGTATTTGAAACCTCAGAGCTCAGAGGCTGAGGGTTTACAGCAGTGAGGAATGCGCGGGTGTTCGAGGAAGTCACTTCACCAGTTTTCAGGTCGGGCTCTTTGTCAAGATCAAGCAACATATAAGAAGGCTCACTGCTAAAAATTCCTGAGTACGAGTTCTTATCATAGATGCTTTCAATTACATCTTGATCTGCGGATTCTGGTGCGATAGATACAAGATTCAATTGAAGAGAGATCCCTTCTCCGCTAGAAATACAGTGTCCGGACATCTCAGCAGAATTTAAGCTTCGCCGAAAAGAATCAGGGTCGGGGCGTGGCTTGAAATATTCCGAGGTTTTTTCGTTCGATGATTTAGATTTGCTTTCATCAAACCTGAGATTACTCCGTGGAATTTTTCTAAAAATTTCATCAGACACCTCAACCTCACCGCTAGTCTTTGGAGAAGGTGAGGAAGTTATATCTAAATTTTCCGGAGTATGTTTCTGCGATGTTAAAATCGGATTCATCTCATACCCAATTTGGGTTTCAGCCGAATTTTCCAAATTATTTGCTGATGTTGTTTCAACAATATCTGGTTCTTTTGGCGCAATATCCGCTTCGATGAAAGTGTCAGACAAATTCGTTGATTCAGTAGTGCTTACATCGTCAAGTCTTTCCTGTGGCATCAAGTATGCATCTTCGTTATGAAAATAATCGAAAGTGTGATCGAAGCAGGCTGCACTGTAATAACTTGTGTCGTGGAAAATCGCTTTTCCTTCGTTGGAGTCTCTAAAATACTCCGGACTACTGTTTTGGGTAAATTTTGGGCTGGAGAATTTGAAAAATCCGCTGACATGTGTTCACCCAACTTTACCGGGGGTGATTTAATTCTACCATCGTCGAATTGAAAGCCCTCTTTGCATGGCTGCTCAAAATTAAAGAAATAAGTTTTATCTAAGGAGGAAGGCACGTTTCCTTCATAATTTGTGCCAAAATCAGGGGCCATCGCAAAATTATGAGGGCCATCCATTTCCTTAACGTAACTTAAGTCAGCAGGAGGCGTTGGCTCAATTTCCGCTTTTAAATAAAAATCTTGGCTTTCGACTTCATTAACAGTTTGCAAAGTTTTATGGTTTGACTCCAAAGAATCACCCGAATATATCGAAGGATTGTTCCAATCGTCATCAAGACATCCAAAACTGCGATCGTCCGATTCTTGAAAATTCAGGGTTAATTCAGGCAGCATTAACGTCTGACTTTTTAAAGGCCCTTCATCAAATTTCGATGCAAATTTAGAGAGAGGTACGTATGGGAAGTCAGAATTTGATGTCGCGTTTCTCCGAACATCGCTCGATAGGCTTCCTGTGTTTGTGGAAATTTGATTGATGTCAGTGTATATTGGAGATATGGAGCTCAGAAATGCTGTTTTGGTGGTAAAATCACGTAAGGATTTTACTCGCCTGTCGAGAGATTTCAGCGGTTTTGGCCGCCATATTTCACAGCTCTCGAAATTTTCAGGAACATCGGCTGGATCCAGAGCTAGATCAAAAATTTCACCCTCTAAAATAGTCATGAAATTGCCGTCGATTTCCTTCATTCGACGTCGGGTAGTGGGTTTTTGATGACTGCCCAGAAAAATTACTTTCTTCCGAGAATTCGTTTGTGTGAAGCAGTTGTTTCCGATTTTCATTAGCTGTTGAGCTGTCAGAGTCTGGTGTTCTGAAAATGTATTTCTCAATATAATCATCAGATTTTGGAGAATAGTATACAGGAGTCTCCATCTTTTCAGGAGAATCATATACACTTTTAGTAAGTGGCCTCCAATTCATCAAATCCTCCACAGGATGACGCAGTTCTCTCTGCATTTTTGAGGAGAATTCTAAAGTTTCGGTGGAATCTTTTGCATTATTCACACCGTTTCTTAAAATTGTTTGATCCAAGAGATCTCGGAGATTAATTGAGTCATCGTCCCGTTTTTCATAGGTCACGGTTGAATTTTTCAGGTTTCCGGCAGTTTTGTCACCATCATCGAAAATAATGCTACTTTTATTGGAGTTGATTAAAAAAGAGAGGTTCGAGCGATTGGTTGGCACGTTCCACACTCCTATTACAGGTGTAGACTTGATGCGAATGGTCGGGATATCTTCATCTGGATCGGTAACCGTCGTTACTCCCGCAAGACGAACATTTCCTGTCGAGTTGAAAGGAATTTTCACTGAATACCGCAAAGTGAGAAGTATCGAGACGACAAAAATCGCGCACCAAATCAAGATGATAATCTTATTCACGGTTGATTTTAAAGTCATCGATTTGCTGACGTAGAATGAGAGTTCTTTCAACTTGTGAACGACATCAAGTTTTTGAGCCATTTCAAATTTTGTTGTCGTGTATGGAGCACATCTCTAGGTGAAAATTCACAACTATCAGCTTTGCATATTCTTATCCCTCGGTAGTTACAAGTTTTGAATGCGCACAATTTTACGCGGACTAGTCACCTGTAAAAATAAAATAATTAAGGAATGAAAATCATAGAGAGTAAACGTCATAAATAGCTACGGTGATAAAGGAAAATTTAACGACCTATGATCATGATGATCTTACAATGGTTTATTTTAAATACACTGAAAAATAAACTAAGTTTGGAATCTGATAAGTCAATAGTACTTTTTTCATTCGCGTAAAATTCAAATAAAATTCATGACAAAACCTTCTGTTCACAGGGCTCCTGCAGTTTCTTTGTTACACTTACAGAATTTTTCTGTTGTGAGAACATAACTTAGGTCGTGGGAACAGAGTACTCAGTTCCCACAACCGAAGTTCTGTTCTCACAACAGAAAATTCTGTAAGTGTAACAAATAAACTGCAGAGCCCTGTGACAGAAGGTTTTGTCGTCAGCACTATTATTTTTTTCTGTGTAGATTAGTTAAGACAATGTGAATCCATTTCTGATTGGTCAACCGATTTTAGGCCTCCACAGTGGTCATAAACGGGAATAAAGATTACATTTTCATCAATTGCAAAGATTATAATCTATAATGGACCGAGGAATTACGGGTTCGACAAGGAACAAACAGAATGAGAGGAGGAACGGAGTAGGAACTGAGCCGATCAAAGATTACGAAAAACTATCAATTTTTTAATCTTTATTCCGTTTGTGACTCCATGAGGAGGGTTGTCTTAACTCTCAGTATAAAGGGCCTCTAGATTAGATGATCGCGCAACCGAAAGTGAAATTCCGCACACGCTGCTCGTGTGAACAAAGCCTAAGAGAGCGTTAAAGAGCCTCACATTTTAATAAACGAACCGAAAGTATACACGCACTTACATACACACATTGACTGTTACACTTGTCAAATGTAAGTTCGGGAGTGCAAAGTTACAAGGTATACTTATGTTAGTGACTGAGTAACGTCATGCTACATTGACATGAATGACATCTCCAATAAAGCTGTTAATGGAAGCTTTGACTTGTGCCAACACGTGCGCCGAGTTATCGGCAGTCGGCATATGGTCGTTCATTGATAACACGCCTCCGCGAATTGCACCGCAAACGAAAGTACATCATATGGCTCGTGGGTTCGTGATAAGAGACACTCATTGTTTACTCTCGATGTTATGAATGAGCGATCTCATTTCCGATGAAACCCATTCATGAAATTTAAAAAGTCCGAGGCTAGTCGAAGCCACTTGTTGGAACCTTGAATAGCATCTAATGCTAATCGCGTGCCGGTAATTGGAGGGCAATCGCGGATCGAAACTACTTGCGTCCGACAACGGTAATCATATTAAAGTCGTCTGTGCCGTGTAGTGTGGGAGAAACGATCTCAACGACTTCGCTTTATTTATTTTTTTTATTTTTTTGGGGGGGGGGGGGGGGTAAATATGTCATCTTCACAGACGTGCGAACTTTTGTTCATCTGGAGATGAATTTAGTACACAATCATTGAATCGCCATAACGCAACGCGATGTTGTAATTTAATAGGGGGATGAAATGGTGCTGGGTCCATACCATTTTGCGTGGAAAACAAAGTCAAAAAGCACCAAAAAACTCAATTGCAGTCGAAAAATATTGCTTTTTTTACTCTAATTGAAATTTTCGGTCTTTTTGGCTCAGTTTTCCCCCGAAGTTTTATGGACCCAGCACAATTTTACCACCTTGTTACATGAAGTTCGGGTCATTTTTAAATGTTTGTTCTCGTTTTCACTCGTTAAGTAATTTATCACACCACAAATCAGTCAAAAAATGAATTTAAGTCTCTGGTGAATGAATGAGGTGAGTAACTTTATTTTGATGAAAATATTGACATTAAGGTGTTTTTGAGCAAAATTTTTACAACGCAAACTTCTAGGAAAAATTGACCTCGAGACTTTTACTTTAGCGTCGCGTTGTAACGCATTTTTACGCTCTGTATAAATAAATAGAATTATTCATTTATTTACTTACTTTAAATGTGTTATTGTTGAAATCATAAAATTAAGTTTTATACACCTCTTTCATGCAACGGAGGCTACGTAAAATCATATCAGAATCATTGAAGAAAGCTAACCTTTTTTTAAAACATACCCTCGAGAGAATAAGCTCTTTGAAAGTTTTAAATACACTACCTTACTTGGAACTCTGCAAAGTTCAAAGTTCTGGAACTTTTCCTTCGGAAGCTGAGGTTCCTTTTCACAGATCTGGTCACAATAAGGAAAGCAACAAAACCTTCTAGCATTTCCACAACAGTGAAAAAGAATTTTACCCATTTTTCGCTAACTCAAGATTTTAACGCAGATTAGAATTGTTGGATGGGGCAAAACGCGTGACGCAACTATTTCAATTGCCAAGAAGGTAAAATTGCATATGCACGAAAATGAAGGAGAACTTGAACTTTTTTCGGTTGACTCAGAGACTTTAACGCATGAGTAGAAAAGTTGGATGGGGCGGAACATGTGATGACAACTATTTCGTCGCTCTCCTGACATAAAGGCGTAACTTCAATGCTTGCGCGGGCTCATCTCAATGTGTAGTTACGCCCCTTTTTTCAGCCAAGTGACGATTTGACTTCCAAGAAGATAAAATTGCTAATCCACAAAACGAAGAGAAAGATCCCAACTATTTGATTTGTCAAACCCAACTTTTTGTTCGTGTACTACTATACTTCTTCTTTTTCTCTACCTAATATTCTATTGACATTTCGATGCATCTTTTATGGACGTTGATACCTCGGTAAAAATAATGTAAAAATTAAAAAAAAAAAAAAAAAAAAAAACTTTTAAATTAAGTAAAGTAAATGAAAACACCGCTTTTGAAGCAGTAAAAATGAAAATAACAGTATGTAACTCAGTTTGAAATGAAGTTTCTCATTTCTGCCGTACAATGCAGAAACGCCGTGAACGCCATTTTAAATTTTTGGAAACATTGTATCATAGCAGAAAAACTTGTGCACCATGAGACAATATATTTTTACAGAATTTTTTCTCACATACTATCAAAAACTTAACCTGAAAATTTGAGGTGCATGGGTAAAATTGTTTATATTTTATAAAGTGCTAAGTTCCAAAAAACGAGGGGAAATCTTGATGGATTTACGGCATTCTTGCTTAGCACGGCAGAATTGTATTTTCACCGACTGCAAGCATGTACTAACAAATGCAGCTGACCAATTCCTGTGCGGTGCTGAAAATGCATACTGTTTAAGTTGAAGCTTCATTGGGCTACTCTAATGACGAGTCCACATTTTGTTCCATTGGACTCACTGTGCGACGGTTCATGATTTCCGGTAACAAGCACACCAGATGGATCATATCTGGTCACATCAAAAAGATTTTAATCCAATCCGACGGATGGGAATAATCCTGTTGCGATTTAAGTGCATAGCAAATCAAGCCCATATAAAAGGGAGTTTTTCGGAATTTGCTAATTGACAGAATGCGCTCATAAGAAATTCATCATCCTCTTATTGAAATCAGCTTGCGGACCGCAATTTCACGGAAAAGCCGCTCCGGCAAAATCAAAACAAGAGATTCCGTTCCACAGAAATCGGACAATTTAAACTCACGTTCAGCACACGAATTCGAAAATTATTATAAAACGAGACCTCCTCATATTGAGCCACGTTGTCACTTCGCGATGGTAATCTTGATTTTTGAATTTCTGCACGTCGTGCATGTAGTTTTGCTAATTATCCAGCTCTCAATATTCAGAAGAAGGCATTATCTTCTTTGGCTGTCAGTTGTGCAAAAGTTTTTTTTCGGGATGGGGCCGTATTCAATCAGATCGAGAGAAAAGAACCGTTGATCTCAGAATACTCATAGTGAATGCCATATTGCCAGATCTTATCAATTTTTCTAGTCGTAGTTACAATGCTACTGTATTTATTTATGAGGTACGGAAAACTTCAATCCGAGTAACATTCTTATAGTAGTGTTCTTTAGGATACAAGCGTTGCTCCGTGAACCGAAAAAATTACTGTCACAAAATATGTAACATTGCAAATACGATTAGAAAAGTAAGGAGGACCTAGACTTTATGATCATTGTATAAGAGCAACGATTTTGCCTCTCCGTGCAGCGTTAAAACTTATATTAATAAACTTCATATAGGAGTGTAACGCAATAACAACGCAACGTCTTCAGTAAGCAAGTCCTAGTAGCAAAACGAAGTGTGTCCAGGCGAACTGCTGAACGTGCTATCCGAATTTGCTCCTTACATTTGAAGAGATAACTATTCAAACTCGGCCGTCATGAAGTTGCATACTTACAATTTTGAAGGCGCTCGTTACACACGCATCGAAAAGTTCCTTTTTTTTAACAGATAGATGATCCCCCCTTAGATGCCCAGCGTTACATAGCACCGTAAATTCATGCATATCGCATTACCGTAAGATGTAATCAGGAAATTGGAGCTTTGACGCAACTATACTTCGCTGCTCATATAGTCATTAGCTCCTTAGATGTTGAAGGGAAATTAATATGTTCTCAAATTTAATAATTTTCTCTATGACAAACTATATAGGACCAAATTTTGCAGATATATTAACGTGGTTCGTCGGTAAAATTTAACCGCTTTCCTTGTAGTGCCCTCTTTTCTGACCTCGTCATAAATGCAGCCACTAGGCAAGGAGCTATTGACCATTGCGCTGAAGAAAAAGTGAAGTTTCGTCCAAGAAAAAATATTCTTGAAATTACCTACATGGATTACCGACCTTTGGATTTTCTCTCCAAACAAGAATGTAACATAGCTTAAACCGAGCAAACTTTTGTGTGACACAGGAGACTTAAATTTTAATTAAAGATTTATGTTTCTTCATGTACGCGCTTTTCTGCTCGATTTGAGAGGAAATCTTCATGACGGCAACCTCAAGAATATTTCCATTTAAATCATGATGTCTAGTTTTTTAAAAACCGGGAATACCCGGAATTCAACAGGGAATAAAAATTCACCGGGAAAATCAGGAAATCTGTTCCAGATACATCTCTTCTCCAACCACCCAGGGATCATTTCGTTTTCAACGGCAGTCTAATCTGGTCTAATCTTGGATGTAAAATTAGTTACATTCATATCCGAAACTCTGGAAAATCATATTCTTTTCCCCAAGAAAATCACGGGAAAATGGGAGAAAACTTCGGTTTTTCATCAGGGAATAAGCTCCTGAAAATGAGGGAAAAATCAGGGAATGAGCTTTTGCCAAGAAAACTACACGCCATGATTTAAATCGAGTCACTTTGTTCCCCAGTGAGCATTTTTATACTCGTGTGCGGAGTCCCTTAGAAAATATGCGGTCTCTCCTTGGCAACAGCGCTTTCCTTTCCAATGCACGGAGCACCTAAATCACTTTTACATGCTTAATTGATTGAGCACTGTATATGCATTGCGTATCGGACAAGCTGCTGTCCCCTCCCACGATTTAAGCGAATACCAATATTTATACGAAAGTTGCGAGCCGGGGCAGTTATTCGGATACTCGGCGGTCGAGTCGCGAGGCCCGGTGCAGAAACATAGCCGAGCGAATTCAAGTGGTTCACCTTTTGCACGTTCGATCGCCCGGGTCCGTTTTGTCGTAAATCAGCGGGCAATGATACCTCATCACCGACGACTGTCAACTATTTCTCCCTTTAAAGTTCAACCGAGCTTCATAAATATACGATTACTGTTGATAAAGCTACGCTTTAGCTTGCCAGTACTGTGCCCAATGTTGCCGCATCGGCTCTGTATTTACATTTTTTCTTTTTCAGAAATATTTAAGGGAATTTAGTTCTGGCCGGGGACAAAGATAGATCCTCCATTGGCCTCTTTGCGACAGGTGGAAACTTTTACTTTTGGGGGTTCAACACTACTTTATGGACAATGGAGATGTTGCATGTGTGAGGAATTTGCGATTTGACTGTTGATTCTTATGTAAAAGTTAGTGAGAAACACCACACACAGTTGGTGCCACTGGTTTTCTCTGAAATCAACTCCCAAGCTCAAAAAAAGCTCTCAAGTTGAGGCTAAAATGGAAGGGATATCCCACCCTACCCTGAGAGTCCACCTCTACATCAAGACAAACTATCCATGCAAAAATAGGGAGCAAATACATTAGCAGGATTGCCGTGTTTTCAGTTTTAGAATCCCCAAATGAAGCGGCAGCTTTGTCAATGTATTTGCTCCCTATCTTTGCATGGAGAGTTTGTCTTGATGTAGACGTGGACTCTCAGGGTAGGGTGGGATATTTGGGATATCCCCTTCCATTTTGGCCTCAACTTGAGAGCTTTTTTTGAGCTTGGGAGTTGATTTCAGAGAAAACCAGTGGCACCATCGTGTTTCTCGCGAACTTTTACCTAAGAATCAATGGTCAAATCGCAAATCCTTCACTCATGCAACACCTCCATTATAAGGGAGCAACAACAGTCATTACCCTGATTGTGGCTGTTGACCTTCTCACTAGGTCGATGATGAGCCTCGGGTGACGTCACGAGTTGGAAAAGGGCTCCCAAGATCTTTTTTCGGCGGAACCACCCCTCGCAGATCTCGAAGCTCACTCCCCTTGAATAGGAATTCTCACAAAACATCAATTTGAGTAAATGAAATAAACCTCTGCCCATTGTCTCCAGTGGTTTTTGCCCCTGGTGATTAGAGATTACTTCCACTCGAGAAGTCCTTATTAGCTAAATTAAATGCGTTTAAGATTTCAGTCGCTAATTTTGAGATTATTAAACCTGTCAATAATAATACTGGCCTCCTAAGTCACCAGGGAGCTAAAACCAAACTTTTCTCGTGACAAAAAGAAATCTGCGGTGAACATCTACTCATTTATGTAACTGAAACATGTTTACATTTTTTCCGTATGCCCACTCATTAGACGCATGCGAGCAAAAAATGTTAATGCTTTATGAGATGCCTATTTTTGATGTTTACTTTTTGAAGATTCCATTGTAGAGAGAACAGTTTCAAGTAGTCGCATTAAATCAACAGTCAAATAACTGAGCAAAACGAGTTGAAAGGGGGAAAAATGAATATTAAAAGGAGACTAAAAATAAGAAAATCGCCGGATGTTCCGATCGCTAAACAAGCTAAATGTAGCTTGGTTTTTCTGTCTGTAAAACAATAGAATCGAGTAAATAATTAAGCCGCAAATGGTCCAGACGGATATATTACACGGATGCTCGCTAACACGAACGGTACTTGCACTTCCATCGAGGCAAGTTCACGGAACAATCGAACGGGAGATGTGCGATGGAGTTATTTTTAGTGATAGAGGTATTAATAGCTCATTGATAACCGAAATTAATCGACGCTCGTCAAAACGCGAATTTCGGCGAAATGAAAGGACCGCCAATTGAGAACCTGCTCTGTGACGCAAAGCGGAGATCGCGGGACAATGAGATGCTTGAATTCGATTAAAGTTCACACCATTGTCATTTTTCGCGAGGAGGCTTGTCCCGTAGGTTGCATACCACGACGGCGTCGATGCCGACCATCGCGAAGAGAACGACTACTCGTAGGTAACGAGATTGGAGTCGGATTGGCTCGTGAGACTGGCTAAGTTTATTTTACCACTGTTGGTATTATTTTAATGCGTGATACTTTTAAGCGCTCAGCCGATAGGCAGCGCTTTTTGATTTCGACTTGCCTCTAGAATACTAGTATACTAGTGCTAATTCGTTTAAATGGCGCACCAGCTCATCGATGTGTAGGCTTTTTGGGGGGGGGGGGGGGTCCAGTTTTAAAATAAATAAAGCTGTGATAACCGTATTTTATGCTCTTAACGTAATGCGCGGGTAGTTACGATCGTTTGTCTATAAGAAATTTCCTTAGCGGTAGAGTAATTCTTATCGAAATTGATCGTTGAAAATAAAAGAAGCCTAAAGAAAACGCGCCTGATGAGCTCAACGGTGGCTATCATTTTCGGGAAACGAAAAAACGCGTTTACGGTTTCCTTGGTAACCTTTGTTTGCTATCAGCTGATGTTTTATCTCCATTTCCCAGCCAAGTCGACGGAGTTTATACTCCCTTTCTTCACTAAATACATTTACTAACACCTGAGCGCTTTTCTAATACGACAGTATTAGAACTTACCCGCTTGTTTTAGATTAGATACCGGCATGAATGTTTAATTTATGCTGTGTTGGGGTTTGAGTTGCTTTTTACAAAAAAAAAAAACTCCTCTGGACTCTTGATTTTTAAAACGACGTAACTCGAGCAATCTTGAGCAATTTCTTAAAAGACTCGTATACCATATTGAGGGTTTTATGGGCTCCTACAAACAACAGAATATCTTTTAAGCCAATATGCCAAAACAGGGGTATGAAGTTGCATTTTAGTCTAAATGAATTGATCCCCATGTATGTAATACTGAACTCTCAAAACAATTTTAATTGTTTTTAAATGTTAAACTTCAAAGCACCATAAATCTGATTTGATTTGACATTTCTGGGCGGTCTCAGTGCAAAAATACCGTCAAAAACTCCCCTGAGCAGAAGTGTCAGTGTACAATTTTTGAGTTCTTCGGCATTAAGGTCCCTCATAACGCATCCTCACTCAATCTCCCCCTCTTTTTCTTGAAGGTCAACCATCAAAATTAGGCTCCAAACTAATGCGTAAACTAAAAACTGCCCATCATATTTCTCCCACGTGACTGCGTATAATTACATTTACGCCCCTAAGTCAGCACATGAGATTTTCCATCGAACCACTCCGATGAACTGAACTTTTCGATTTGCTCAGGTACATTCAAAGGATAGCCTCGCATTTCCCTTTACGGAACCGACCTCGTCCGTCGAACAGATTGCACTCAGTTCCTAAAACTGCTATACAAAAGTTCGGGGCAAATGCGTCAGCGTAAAAGAATTTTTCAAGATTGCAGAATTTTCTTACGAAGAATTTAGCCTCCCTACTATGGAATTTCAAGAGCTCGACGTACCGCATCTGCCACACGCTGCAGGACTTTTACGTTACCGTCTAATTTTATGCACGAGCTCCACTTAGCCGGTAATGAAGTGGTATTGTTGTCTTGATCTACGTCATACGCCAGCGGGGAGCGCCAAATCGTCGCTCCGTCGAGTCAAAAGGGCGTAACTCCATCTCCACATGAGCCAAGAAGCGTGTGGTACCAAACTGACGATTGGACGAAAATAAAACAGAGTTACGTCCTTTTGTCGTGAAGCTCCAAATGCGGAGAAAACCGGGGCGCGAAGATGGTAAGCAGGACACCGCTTACGTCACGATCCAAGACTACGACTTACAACCACAAAGAAAATCCTTTTTCGAGCGTCCGAAAATTGCTATTTTTAATTGGCACCATTGTTGGTTGCTATAAATACTTGATAACATTCGAAGTGATATTCGCAGCTCAGTTTGGGTGATGCTGGAGAAGTTTCGCGCGAGGAACATTGACCCTGTGAATCCGCGTGTTCTAGTCGGCAGGAGTAAACGTGGAATATCCTTGAGGCGTTTGAAATGTGTGTTCAATGGGGACTAGAGTCCCTTTACACTGAGAGTTAGGACAATGTGAATCCATTTCTCATCGGCTCTCGTATTTTTGGCCACCACAGTGTCACAAACGGGGAAAAAAGATTACATTTTCACCAATTGCAGAGCTTATAATCTGGAATGGACCAGAAATTACGGGTTCGGCGAGGAACGAACGGAATGAGAGAAGGAACGGAGAAAGAAATTTGAGGAACGGGCCCGATCATAGATTACGAAAAAACTATATCAATGTGTGTAATCTTCATTCCCGTTTGTGACTCCAGGAGGGGCGGTTGTCTTAACTCAGTATAAAGAGACTCTAATGGGGACCACCGGGTAGATTCGGAGAGTCAAAGAACCGCAGCACGTTATAGTTTCCCGCAAAAAACAACTAAAATATAAAGAGCAACACAAAAATGAAATGCGGCGTGGAGCGGTGACTTTACCTAACCGTCAGTTAGCCTTCAATTTGCAGAGTAGGCAGCCCCAGCTCCCACGTGGTCGAATAGTGGTATCATCGTATCACGCTCAGATTTCACGATTGTTTCACGAGAGAGAAAGTAGGAATAATTCACCAAACGTGGCGGTAAACGGTGACCCTACCCCGTATTTTTACTTCATGCGGGGTATGTTGGTGCTGATCACTTTGAAATCGCTGTCGGAAAGTTAGATCCCAAAATTGCTGCATTTGTGCACCGAGGTATCTGTATGATTAAGAAACAATCAATACATAATCTTACTAATACATTAAGGCATATAAAAACTGACTTACGTAAAAAGAGTTTTTTTGTGTAAACTGGACGGGACCTCTAATTTTCCACCGGTTGAGCCTGAGCTCTTCATGCGAGTAGTAATTTTTACTCAGAATAAGTTTCGCAGAAATTCCAGTGCGTTTGTTCGTTACTCTTTTTTTATCGATAATTTGCCTTCAATAAAAAAACTCATGTTATCAATGTTTCACCGTGTTTTCACTCCCATAATCTATTAATATGGATATACTTGAACTTGATCAAGCTTGATGACAGACGAATACAAGCTCATGCAGCCGATCGGTGGGCCTCACAAGTAGCGTTTCGGAGTTGTAATTCGAAGCATTGTAATTTTTAAAAAATGGATTTTTTGGAAGAGTATCTGTGATTCTTTAACTCAGCCACCCCCAAAAAACCCTCACTGGAAAAAAAAAAAAACACATTAGATCTAGAGTCCAGACTCTTAATAACATCGAAAAGATAAAATACTCTTGATTCAATCAGATTTAAACTTAAATCAAGAACCAAGCCTCTTAATTTGAGCGGATTTCCTTTTGATTTAAGCTTCAATCTGATTGAATCAAGAGTCCTTTTTCTTGTCAAGGTTTTCAAGAGTCTGGACTCTAGATCCAATGTGTTTTTTTTTCAGTGCTAAAAAATTATTCTGCACGGTTTAAACCATAAATCTGATTTAATAACTCTCAAATCTGGCTGTTGCCACGTCTCGATTTTCTCAAATTTCAGATCAAATCCCTGATAGATTACCAATACACGATTCTTTGACTAGCGCAACGGATCGGACTCATTTCCAATGTGCCTAACCCGAGGATCCTGACCAAAAAAGAAAAACTATGAGCGAAAATCAGCTCACACGACTTGTTAAGACCGAGCACCGCCGCTGACCTACTTGCCGTCATTTACAATCAGTCAAATCAGTCTTCGCCAACCCTCCTCATGACGCATCTCCGCCCCTTTCTCCCCCGCGATCGTGGATTTGTGCCGCGTTAAGCAAAAAAGGAACCAAGCCACATCAGCTATCGCCAAATTCAACTGAGCAATTTAATTTTTTATAAGAGAACGTTGATGCGGATCGCTTTGAAAATGTCAAGGAATTTGCTTCTTATCATGCAGAAAATTCACTGAAATTTGTACAAAAATCCGCACAACCGTTTTCATGTTAAAAATTAATTTGCCCAGATAAATATGGCAATAACTGATGCGGCTTGGTTCCTTTCTGCTAAACGCGGTGCATGTCATCTAGCATCAAAGCGATGCGTTCCTCCTTGGTGCGTGCCGGTGCATACATCAAACCCTTGGTCGTCACACCAGCACCGGAGACTCATAGTTCGGCCTCCTCACAATTTGAGACAACATCGATGGCTCTTAGGTACGAAACCGCATATCTATATTGCGGTGTTCCAAATTTGCCGCACCTTTTTAATTTTTTTTCCAGAGGAACAGGTCAACTTTATAGCCTTACATTTTTACAGAACATTCTGCACACGGATAAGAAAAATCAAGGAAGTTTCAAGAAATTAAGTTGACTAGTTTCAAATGAAAAAACGAAGTATGACAACAGAAGAAAATGAAAGTAGAGACTCGACCATTTAATGCCAAAAGGTTATATCGTATACATTAGATATTATTAGCTTTTATATCGAACATTTTTCATGCGATCTGGCAACTACGCTATGTGGAGAGTCCCTTCACATCAGTTGTCGCTGCAGCATCTTTCTTGAGAGTTTTCTTAACATTCTGCATAGGTAAGATGTAAAGCTCGGCTGACACGTGCCTAGTCGTAAAGACTTAAGCCTATGACTGCTATTCTAGTCCAGGTAGCGGTTCTTTAAAGTATTCGGGACGAAGGTGCGCTCTTGAGTTCGCTTATGAAAAAAAAGTTCAGTTATTCGTATTCTTGTTTGAAACATACAGAACATCACCTCCTGTTGAGGCATGAAATTGTGAACAACGCTAATCTGAAGAGAACCAAGTTATATGCATAAACAGGAACATATGGATCGAAAGGAGGGAGGAAAGGAACCAACCCACATTTTAAAAAAAATTGAAGTAAAATTTTTTTGAGTTCCACTAGTCGTCTATTTTCTCCTGCCAAGATCTGGAGGTCGAAAATAAGACATTTTTTTTGTGAAAAGAGGGGTTAAAGTTTATTTTCTACATTGAGCCTTGTGAAGGAATAAAATTTCAAAATTATTCTTAGTTTTAACTTAATATGGATTAGTTCCTTTCTGATGAACTCGGTCCATGTAAGATTGAAATTTCCACTATCCGTAAGAGTCAATGTAAAGCACAAAACCAAGTTCTCAAGTTTCACCTCTTGATTCACTTGAGTCTTGAATTTTTCCTGCATCCTCATTTTTTCCAGGGGCATTTTTAGACTCTGATTCTTCTTCCAAGATCTGGAGGTCGAAGTTAGTTTGTGAAAAGAGGGGTGAAAGTTTATTTTCTATATTGAGCCTTATGCAAGAATAGAACTTCAAACCTCTTTTTCTTAGTTTCAACTTAATATGAGTTGGTTCCTTTCTGACCAATTCGGTTCATGTAAATTTGAAGTTTCTAGTATCCGTAAGGCTCAACGTAAAGCACAAAACTAAATTCTCAAGCTTCACCTCTCGATTCACTCTAGTCTTGAATTTTTCCTGCATTCTCATTTTTTCCAGAGGTATTTTTAGATTCAGATTTAGTATCGAATTCAACCTTGAACTATAATTGGATACTCAAACTGCAATATAATTAATCAGAAATGATGAGAGCCAGCCTGTCTCTCGTTTGAGAAGGATCTTTAAAATAATCTGTGGTGTTTTCTCTTCGAAAAATTCGAGGCGGATGGATAGAAAAAAGAGAATCGTTGATTTTGCTGCCCTATTACTGATGCCCGCTGCAGAAATATTTTAAATCTGCCAAAAGTTTTTGCAGGACTAATTGCATAATGAGTTAGTATATTTATGTTACGCCCCGTTGGCAAAATTACCCAGTCCTCGGATTGAACTAATTTTTTGCCTTGCCCGCGGGCTACCCATCCCAGTTGCTGGTCTGCGAACTGACCATGTTTCTTGCGGCTTGCGGGACAAGGCGCATCAGTGCAGTTAGTTTTTTAAAAAATTGCTGTATTCACGAACTCAACTAAAACTATAGTTTGAACGTATATTCTGTGAAAAATTCACAACTAAAATCCAACTTTAAAGCATCAAAAAGTGAGTTTAAACTTCCTTCCCGCCATGAGGCTTCATGTAGTTTTGAAACTTTAAACACGTACTTCTTTAAAATGCAAAAACTGCACTTCTGAGTCTTTCCTCCAAGCCCCTCAATTACATCTATTCAAGTTTCAAAGAAAAATCGTCTGATGAAACTAAAAAATTTTGCTGTCGGTGAAGTTCGCATGAAGCGTCAAGCACTATCTGCCGTGCTAAGGAAAAACGTCGTATGAACCTTCGTCAGTTGCAAAATTTCCTTTGATCAAATACAAATTATCAGGAAAACTTGTGAATATTTCCTGTTCAATTTTTCAGATAATTTTCTTTGTGATTAGATCTGTATGTTCTGAAAATTTCAAGAGAAAATATTCATAGCTCCTCTCAAAAATAAATATTTTATTGGAGAATATTTGAGAACCCGCGAATGTTCATACGGCGTTATCCTTAGCACGGCAGTGTAGATTGTCAATCAAAAATACTAAGGTCACAGAGGTCATCCGCCTCTCTACCACATCTCCTCCAAGATCTTCTTTTGCCACGCCCCTAGCTTGCTAGGACTGCCTTTTCGGGCACGGAGCATGAAACTGACGTAGACAAACTGGGAGAAAATGCGCACTGCAAACATTTCTGGGAATTCGATTGTCTCTTTGAAAGTATTGTCGAAGATTTAGCAATCTACAGATGCCATTTTGTAATCTGTAGAGAGATGGAATGCAGGGAGAAACTGGTAAGAAGATGATTCTTGAAAGCATTAGATGATAGCACGAACGAGCCAAGTCCAAAAGTTTTTAAACTCGCAAAATCGAGTTTGTTGACGTTTGAGGCAAATATGGCTCAATCTTGAATAATATTTATCTACTCATAAAGCGTAGTAAACTTGATGTTTGATTTTCGTAGTATTTCTCACCAATCGCACTGTTATAAATCAACTATCCTCCGTGAACTCTCAAGCGTGAAATATAATTTTTTTACACTACGCTCAGGGCCGGATTAAGGGGGTGGCCACATGGGCCGCGGCCCATGGCGGCAAATCTGTAGGAGGCGGCAAATTTTGCAATCTTTTTAAATGTAGGTATAAAAAAAATTCGGATTTAGAAAAAAAAAATTATAAACGAGAAAAGGCGACAAAATCTCTAATTTTCTGAGAGTATAGTAATTTCTACTTTTGTCGTCTTTCAGTGATATAAGAGGCATCACCTTTACTTAGTCGAGTTAAGAGAGAAACCAAACACGCAATTTGGCCTGGAACGGCGCGCGACTTACCTAGAGAGAAATGATGACGAGGACTTGAGATGAAAATGAGAAGCCCCCGGCGCGGCGATCGGCATTTAACATGTATTAGCGCCTACAAGACTGCACGAATACTTCACGCGTTGCATCAAACACAGTGCGGTTATTGCGGACAGCGTGAAACGGATAGCGTCTACAAGAATGCATGATAACCTCCCGCATTGCGGCAAACACAGTGCGATCAGCATGAGACGCATAGCGCCTACAAGACTGTCGGAATACTTCACGCATTGCGTCAAACACAGTGCTGTCTGCGAGGCGCGGCGGCGGAAGTTAAAATCATTAATCCACATTTATGTTTGTTCTTTCATAATTTTTTCGTTCATTTCTTATGAATGGAAGGCCTTGTACACACAGAGATAGGTTTACGAAACTTAACTTTCGCGCAAAGTTCCGTGAACTTTTGCTAGTAGTGTTGACAGGGCTTTCCCAAAAAATGTGTTCAACACCAGTAAACGCGTCTTATGCACTCCTCCCCCGCTGGTACGTTCATTTGATGGTTTTCATTGATGTTTCAAAACGAATGAGAAGGGGGCGGCAAAATACTAGCGACCCATGGGCGGCAAGTAGGTAAATTTGGCCCTGACTACGCTACAACAGCCAGGCAATTTTTAGAACTTAACGCACTAACACACCGTCGCTAATTGTTGGGAAAGGCCAATCATTTGTTCATGTGAATTATTTTCCACTTGAAATATCGAGAACACAAGTCTTATTGGCTCTTACCTTCTCTGGAAAATGCATCATGTGAAATAGTTATAGAGAATTCGCAGGTATCTCACATTTTGTGAATTTTATCTTTAAAATGAAAATGCTGGGAAAACTGAGTACGAGGATATCCTTGGTTTCGAAATAGAACAATTATTGGAGAAAATATGACGAAATAACCTAATCTGCTAAAATACATGTATTTAAATATGGAAAATGGCGGCAGATGACGTCACAAGGGGGCACATTTTCTCTTTTTTTACTCTATTTACCTACAATTTCCCATTACAGATAAAAAGTATGAAAAATACTACGAACTCAGCTCATTACGCACTCTCAGATGAAGCAATACAATTTTCTGTGCAAATTCTCCATTGCACAACTTGGAAAACGTAATCTGTCGTGTTCTCGGAAAATTTCTCGGATATAAAGTACCGGAATTTCCACGGTGCATCGATGACGACCCCAGCCCACCGTGCGCCAAGGGACGAAGCGCGGGGAGGGGGAGGGGGCGGTGGAGGGCCACGAAGGGAGGGAGCTCCGCGCTCGAGATAAACACATGACGTAATCTCGATGAGGCGCTGCAGGGACCGGCAACCCGCAACGCACTGCCGGCCGCCGCACAATGGACCGAGTCGATTTGAAAGGTCGGACATGAAATTCTCGACAAAAACTGCGACTTTCGATGTTTATTTCGTCACATTTTAAAGTTCAAGGGGTGCTGCTTGAAAATAACTCCACGAGGAAACCAATGAAACCACTGATGGAGCCTCAATATTTTGTATAAACGGAGTTATAAGTGTTTAAAGTTTCCAAATTTTGTCCAACCCCTCACTGGAAAAAAAACACATTGGATCTAGAGTCCAGACTCTTAAAAACACCGACAAGAAAAAATATTCTTGATTCAATCGGGCTTTTGCTTAAATCAAGAACCAAGCCTCTTAATTTGAGCGGATTTCCTTTTGATTTAAGCTTAAATCTGATTGAATCAAGAGTATTTTTTCTTGTCAATGTTTTCAAGAGTCTGGACTCTAGATCGAATGTGTTTTTTTTTCTTTTTTTTCCAGTGCTCCCTCCTTTTGACTCAATCCACTGTGCGCCGGACCTGGCCGTGGCGTGGGCGTGGGGCAGTGGTTCCGATGAATCTATCGATCCGCCATTTAAACCTATGGGAAAGTATCGATTATCGGGGTAGATCATGAAAATCGATTTTGTACCATAACTTTAGATGGGAATATATCGATAGCGGGACCACTCGGCAGCAGTGGGCGCGCCGCGCTAGACCAGATGGCGGCATCGCGCGGCCCGAGCGAGCGGCGAGCGTCGTGGCGGTGATATGAGGCTCAGTGTTCGTCTACTGGCCGTCATGAGCGTTTCGAAGCTGAAATCCCAGTGACGTTATCTGCCACCCCTCGCGCTCCAGTGATGTGCACCTCGTCTCAGACCCCCGGTGCCCCCCGGAAAATGTGATTTTCCCAACCGACGGAGCCTTGTCCGTGCATATCGTACAACTCCACTTCGAATAGATTTGTGCTGCTTTTCTGACTGTTGTCAAAAACAAAAACAAGAAGATAGTAAAAGTAAACCAATTTGACAATAAGAACGATTCTTACATTATTTTAGTCAATTGCCGGACAACCCTTGAACGCTGCGGGAAGTTTTTAAAAAAATTAAGACTTGGCATTTTTGATCAAAATCGCTGAGGTAGCTTGCCGGATGAACCTTTGAGCTCAATTAATACATTTTTGATAAAATTTGAAGCTTGACGTTTTGGTCAGAAATTTACAGAAAATTTCTGAAGCTTTCATTAAAGCAGGAACTATTAGGATTTACTTCTAAAGTATATACTTCTAAAGTATAATACCGCACATAGTTCTCCAACTGTGTGAGGCCTTAAGTGATAACTCAAAATTATTAAACGCGATATTTTTAGTTGCATAGGAGTAATCTCACCGCTACATGCTAACAGTTAAAATTTTTGAAATTTTACATTCTGGACTGAAATTTCTTGCAACTTTGAGTAACCCATCTTTAAATACATAAAAAAATATGTAACTGAATAGCCTTAAACCAGCACATTCGAATTAATTTTTAAGAAAAATACTCGTTACCCGAAGTTCTTCGGTTGCAAAATAATTTTTTATCGTTACCTGCAAACTGTAATTTTTTTCTTTTTTTTTCAAAAAGCTTGATACTTATAAGGCTACCTCCAGACTCTGAAAACAGTTTTAAAAAAGGTTGAAATTTGATATCTATAGCGAATCGCTGGGGAAGAGAACCCTTAGCTAAAAGTTCATTGGCTGTATTGTAACTGTTCCATCGCTATCTGCAAACTGTAAGAAAGAAAGTTTCAAAAAAGGTCAAGTTTGGTAGCGTTTCTTGCAGACTCTGAAGACAGTTTACAAAAAGGTTGAGACTTGGAGGTATCCTGCGAATTGGTGCAAGCTCCGCTGCCTCGCGACAATAATTGATCACCACGGTTATTTCATCCCTACCTGCGAACTGTAAAAAAGAAAGTTTCAAAAAAGGTTGAGTTCGGTAGCGTTTCCTGCAGACTCTGAAGACATTTTCAAAAAAGGTTGAGATTGGTAGCGTTTCTTGCAGACTCTGAAGACAATTTTTTTTTTTTTAAAAAAAAAAGGTTCAGACTTGGCAGTATCCCGCGAACTGGCGCAACCTTGTGACACTTGATCACCACAATTATTTCATCACCACCTACAAACTGTCAAAAAGAAAGTTTCAAAAAAGGTTGAGTTCGGTAGTGTTTCTTGCAGACTCTGAAGACATTTTCAAAAAAGGTTGAGATTGGTAGCGTTTCTCGCAGACTCTGAAGACAGTTCTAAAAAAAGGTTGAGACTTGGCAGTCTCCGGTGAATTGGTGCAAGCTCCGCTGTCTCGCAACAATCGATCACAGCATTTTATCAATACTTGCAAACTTGTAAATAAGACTTTTTTAAAAAAAAGTTTGAGTTTAGTAGCGTTTCTGCAAGACTCTGAAGACATTTTCCAAAAAGGTTGAGATTGGTAGCGTGTCTCGCAGACTCTCAAGACAGTTTTAAAAAAAGGTTGAGACTTGGCAGTCTCCGGCGAATTGGTGCAAGCCCCGCCGCCTCGCGACAATTGATCACCGCTGCGTGCTCGCGCGGGCCCAGGTGGAGGCTGTCGGCTCGGACCCGTCCTAGCCTTCGCGGCTGCGAAAAGGTGCGAAAAAGGCTCGACGCGTGTCCGCCCGCCCGCGATCTCGAGCACCGCGCCGCGACGCCGCCGCCGCCGCGGCCGCTCGGAAGTCCCCGCCGCGCCGCGACGCGAACGCGCTGATCCGCATTCGCATCACGCTCACCTGCCAGTCGTGTGCAACCGCAGCCAGCGAGACCGCCGTATCGTACCTTCCGCGCCAATAAAAGCCCCCAGCTCACAACTTGATGCCGGACCGACAGGAGTGCGCCTAGTTCGTTTCCCCCCTCAAAATGGCATACAAATTCCTATACCTCTTCACTTAACCTCAATCCTCGGTTTTTGATATTTTTTCCGGGCGACTTTTGTGCGTGTTTTTTCTCTCTCGCGCCGGTGATTGGTGGCGCGTTGGTGGTGCCCCGAGTCCAGGACAGCGGGCGTTTTTTGTGCAGTGCGTCGAAGTCACCCCGGAGGAAACCCTCGAAAGCGGTGACCCGACCGCGAGCTCCGATCCGCAGGTTAGTGCCAGCTTTTTCCCGCTCCCGTGCCCGGTTACGTCACCGACGTCGTGACGTGACGCAACGCCTTTGCCCGACGTCGACGTGGGCGCGGCGACGCGGCACGGCGTCCCCCTCGCACGTCACTTTCACGTGTAGTCCCATCTTTTTTTTCTTTCAATGTTTATTGAGCACGTCCTCGTATTTTCAAATTTAGCACTGTACCTTTACAATTTAAATACATATATATGAAATCACTCCTACCACGCACTCTGGCGTTCTGCGACCCCCAAACGCCACAAATGCCTGTCCTCCCAGAGGCTATCGGGCAACTGACACCGAAACGTCTCTCCGTCAACGTCCTGCCGCCAACCCTTTACGGGGCGCCCCCGTCGCCTCTTCAATTAGAATACATGCCTTAGAATAAAATAGACAACTTGATAACTACACCGTGCGATTCTGTACAATACTGTACAAAGCAAACTTAACTCAAGGGTAGTTGGTTCCATCTGAAAGGTTGCTTCTTTTTTCTTCTTATTTCTTTAGAAGGAAAGCTCTTTTGGAGTAGCATGATGTAAATGTTCAAGAATTAAGAACAACTTAATCAGCCAAACCACATAATGAAATAACAAGTTGATTCGGGGAAAGGCTGCAAAAGGGGAACAAATCAAAAGAGAAACCCGGGACGTTTCGAAATAGCCACAATTTCAGTATCAACCGGAAAACAAAAATTAAAAAAAAAAAGAAATAAATAAATAAATAAATGAAAATGAGTCGTCGATTCGCTGTTATTGTGAGACCGAGACTAAATTATTACCGAGACTTTTATTTTATTCATTTTTTTAAAAAAATTTTTCCGGTTGGTAAAGAAATTGTGGAAATTTCAAAACGTTCCGGGTTTCTCTTTTTAAATATTCAAGAAGTCAAACCTTTTTAGGTACAGACTCATTAAGGTGTAAGGCGTAAAGATAGATGTAAGGCGTGCAAGATTCATACGTCGTTTCTACACAGAATGACTCTATTGTCGTCACTTTTTCGCGGAACATAAATTTAGTGAACCAAAACTAAACACAGTGAAGTGTTCGGAAGATTTTATAACTCGTAGCCGCTCATATCGGACAGTCAAGGAAAAACGATAATAATACTGGGTTTTTTCACTCTTTTCGTCCCCTTTCTTTCTTTCTTTTTTCTCGGTACTTTCAGTTTTTTGTCAACAAAGGGAAAAGCGAGCGATTTCAGCACATGGCAATGCGCTGGGTTGTTTTTTATGTACAATCTTGTCCGCGCCATTGCCGTGAATATACAGGGTGTCCAAGACCACTCGCACTATGCTTTTCTCGGTTTTTTGTGGGGTGTTCGGTTTTTTTCTGTTATTTTGGTTTTTATTTTTTTATTTATTTTTTTTTTTTTTTTTGGACGAAGGCAGAGGCCGCGTTGTCGAATGTGGAATCAACCTCAAAGTATTCGAATTTTACCATAAGGAAGCCCTCCTCTCCCCGGATTCCTTCAGAGACATATTACCCCCATTTTAGGAGGTTAGAAATAAAATCAAGCTGTAGATAAGTTCTGGTGACTTCGTCAAATGGACAAGAATAAAGCCCTCACTCCGTTTTAAAGTGAGCTGAAACCTTACCTGGACTACATTTTGCTGTAAATAACCACTAGTTATGACTTATGTGGATAACAAAATATGATCCGTAAGCCTCTCCTTGCAGGTAGGTGAATTTAAGTTTGAGTCAAAATGGTTCCTTTTTGTAAATTGAAGTCCAATTTTTAGGTAAGGAACCAAGTTCGCAAATTCAACCATCAATATTCATCACTCAACTCGTGCATTAGCAGGGATAAAACGTTGGTTCGCGAATAAAGCTTCATACCTATGAATATACCGAATAATAACGTACCATGAAGTACTCGCTAACAAATACAAATAGAACACGTCGTATAAGTCAGAAATACTCAGTTTGTTTTGTTATCTGTTTCTGAATGAAAACAATACACTAATCCTACACTTATTAAGCATATAAGTGACGGATGATTACGATCTTCGCACGTCCAATATGACGTGAGATCGCCAACACACGTCTTTGGGACTGAATACGTGTTGTTTTTTCAATGTTTCCTCACCACAATAGGTCTACTTAATGCGACATCCAGTAATCAATTCCGTTCTCAAGACTGCTCTAAGTGTAGATAACCTTTTTTTTTTTTCTTACCTCGTGAAGGTATATGTCAGAGAGGATGTTTGATTCATATTGTTCAATTGTTGTTGAGAATTACAAAAAATCCTTCCTGATTTACATAGTTAAAGAGGTGAAGCGAATCTCCTATGGATGTCAAAGAGGGTCGTTTCGAAAGTGAAGCAAGACGTGCTTATGACTAAACATTAAGGAAATTAATTGAATCGGGACGTGCGAAAACCGTTAGTATCAATTCTTCCAGTCCTCAGTTTTTTTGAGTTGATAGTACTTTTAAAGAGTTGACACAACCATTAAAGTAATGAAAAGACTCGTTTTGAGATGAATGTATCCCGGAGACTATTATTAAAGACCTTTTCGTGGTTGCGTCCAACTCCGAAAAGAATTATCAACTCAAAAAAACTGAAGACTGGAAAAATGAACAGTAGCGGTTTTCGCACGTTCCTATTCAATGTTTTTAAGCAATTTTTTTTTACAAACTTTTTAATGTCCTAATATTTCATTTTTGTCTTGAGTTAGATTCAAAAAATTATAGAGCCTCTTATCATTATTAGTTTAAAAAATATTTCAAACCAACCTAGACAATTCACATTACCGGAGTCGGAAATTTATTTATTTATTGGGGGGGGGGGGGGGCATTGCGTGGCAGGATCAGTAATCAATCAAAATGTATAAGTGGTCATGATTTAGGTTAGGCTTCTGATTGTTTGAAATTCGATGCTAATGTATTTTTTTTCGCCTCTTCCCAGGTGGTACCCAATCCAAAACTTGTTTGGGCAACCTCTCCTCCGACATTCTTTGCACATGTCCATACCAGCATAACTGCCTGGACATGACGTCGTGCACGATATCTTTCTCAACCTTCATCACCTGGCGAATTCTCTCATTACGGACACGGTCCCGTCTCGAAATGCCGGCAGATCGCCGCCAAAAATCCATTTCAGTTGCCCTCAACATTTCTTGCGTTCTTTTCGTCAAAGGCCACACTTCACTACCATAGAGCAAGATACTTTTAACGATGGCATCATATATCCGGTGCTTGTTTGCCTTTGAGATGCTTTGATCCCAGAGCACCCCGTTCAGCATCGCAATGGCTCTCCTGCCCTGGATGATCCTGTCCTTAATTGCTCTATCCATCCTTCCATCCTGATCGAGCCAAACACCGAGATACTTATACTCGTCACACTCTTCGATGCGCCGTCCATCCTCAAGCTCTATGCTTTGCCGTTGATGCGCTGCTCCCACGACCAGCTTCTCCCGGGGACGTCCCGTAAAGGGTTGGCGGCAGGGCGTTGACGAAGAGATGTTGCGGTGTCAGTTGCCCGATAACCTCTGGGAAGACAGGCATATGTGGCGTTTGGGTGTCGTAGAACGCCAGAGTGCGTTATAAAGCGACTCTATATATATATATGTATTTTTTTTTTTTTTATTTCACAAAATCACGCCACAAAGAATGGAGACAAAAATCTCAAGTGCAGTCTGAAATTGCAGAGGCGCAGTAGTTCATGACGAACTTCCAGTCTGGCCATTGAGTAACATTCTGAAACTGTAATTTTTCGAGTGGGGTTGCATAATTCTGGACGTACAGCATAGCTGATTAATTTTACCGATTTAGCGAATGGAAATTCTGTAATCATTTTCCTCACTTGACAGAGTTTACATACTTGAACGAGATGGCATAACTCAAAATAAAGCGTCGCAAAATGAAGGAAAGCCTGTCGAGATAAGTTATTTCAAGTTCAGGTTCGGTGGACTGTAAATTGCGTAATCAAGTTGAATTATCTCATAGGTGACAAAAGGTAATTTAATAGGTTCAAATTTAGAAATTTTTATTCCCTTAATTATGTTTCTAACAGGTAAATGCATCTAATAGTTTGAGCCGACCTGCTCCCAAGTAATTTCTAAAAATACGTCATCCATGCTTTGAAAGTTTAATTACAAGGAATCTTTTTTCAAGGGGACCTATAAAGAAAAATTCCTAAAATTTCATCTCGCGGTCAAGAAAAGAAAAAGAAAAATATGAGTATCTGATTTGCAATATTAACTAATCCTCTCATCAGGGAACATACTTGAAAAATTCAATTGCACATATGCTCATTTAAATGAACGAACGGCAGTAGAAAAGACAGTTAAAATGCATAATAATATGTGCATATAGTAATATTCTGCGTAAGCAGGTCTATATGCCAACCAGCTATGTATACTTTTGTAGAGTATACGTACGTGGCTATCGGAAAAGTCTGTAGACAGAAATGACTTTGAGCTAACGCTGCTGGAAATGACTTTTCTTGGTGTATTCGCTGTAAAGTTGGCCAGTTTACACTTCTTGGCGGATTTATCACCCTGTTTAGTGTTAAGAGGAACCAAAAGAATGGTAAATGAGGTTGAATCTAACATTGCAGCAGTAAAATATGTATAAATTGCTGGATTAACTATGCGATACGTCTAAAAATATTTTGAGCTATGTCATCACTACCCGGTACAAAAAATGTGAAAATAATCCAACCAAACACGCAGCTAATCATAATGGTGCAAGTATTTAGAGAGACATTATTAAGTATTTGAAATAAGCGATAACTTGAAATGAACAGCCTCTGAATTTTGGAATTTCCTAGCTCAAAAGTCTATCAGAACATTGGTGAGATTGTAATCTAGTTTAACTTCCTAGGATACGACTATTTTAACACATGGGATGCGCTATTGCCTAGACTCGAAAATGAAGGCAAATTGTATTTTAGCAAAAGCGTTGTAATCCTTGACATGGGATACGTCGTGAGCATCAGGGTTTTTTTCGGTGGTTCCGGACAAGGGGGAGGGGGGCTATGTCTGACTGTGATTGTGATACTTCGCGTAACTATTGTTCGTAAGCATTCATTATAAGTGCGTAATCCATTATTAAATTGATTAGAGACAATATGCATTCATGAAGCATGAATATTTTCTCGGATTTGAAACAATTATAAGAGATGTGCGCTCACAATCAGTTTGGAAAATCATATGAGCTACACACATTTTCATGATATGATTTCTTTTCATTTTTGTGCAATTTATTTGTCTTTAGATTTACGCAACATCGGTAAATTACCATTATACTAGGTTTAAAATTCTAATTGACGAATTTTTCAGCACTCTGTAGAATTGGCTATATCTCACCAGCTCAGAGAATTTAATGGCTTAAAGCGACCCCTAAAAATAGCATGTTGAAGAGTTAGTCAATAATGCGAATGCCTGTAATTAAGTAGCTTTAAGATCGGTGAGGGTATTGCGTCTAACTAAATTTCCCGAATTGAAACACAAACAACTTAGCGGCAGTAAAATAGGTGCGAAGTATTTGAAGAGAAAGTACCTTGGTAGGTGTCCAAGAACCAAGTCAATCCATGGCCAATAAACTCGGGAATTTTACCCTTTCCCGTTTGTAATATTTTAAAAGTTAGAATTGTATTGAATTATTGTAGATTCTTCCTTTTACGCCACCACCTTACTGATTCTCAAGCTAGATTTGATGACTTTAGCTACATTTAGCTATGGTCATTCATTTTTGCAGTATTGTTGCACTCATAGGAGAGTTTCGTAATACAACTCCTCGTTCGATCAAAAACGGAGACCAAAGTCTAAGAAAAAGGAATTGCGTATCACAAAAAATGTTTCTTTTGAAACTCAGTGAATTCAAAAGTTACGCCACTATATTTTCACCTCTAAATGGGCCAAATTCATCAGAAAAGAACCAACCCACATTTAGTCGAAACTGAGAAAAAGAGGTTTGAAGTTTTAATCCTAGATAAGGCTCAATGTAGAAAATTTTAACCCCTCTTTTCACAAACTAATTTCTGTTTCTCGACTTCCATTTTTTGGCAGGAGAAAATATACAGCCAGTGAAACTCGAAAACATTATAACTCAACTTTTTCGAAAATGTGGGTTGGTTCCTTCCCGTTAACTCGGTTCAAATTGTATGTAATTTTTGGACGAACATACGTTATATCCTTTCAATGATTTTACCCGAACTAAATATGATTCAGAAAGGACAGAAATTGTCTATTTCAGCCTGTATTTTTTTCAGTATTTTTCTGTTTAATTACGATTCTCACATAGAGTACTCATTTATTGATGGCTATCACCATCTAATTAACACCAACGGACCAACAATAATCATTAACGGCAGACTGTGAGCCCGCAAGCGTAATCGATAATCATTATTGATCCTCAAGAATGTTTCTGCCGATTTTTATCCGGAAAACGGAATTACAGGGTAAGTCTGTCGACTTCCACGTAACCTTTAATACGCGGTTAAAAATTGCTGCCTCGGCAGACTGAGGAACTGAAGTGAGAGAGTTTCAGCCGCGAATTATAAGACAACAATTGAATAATGTTCGTCCACAATGGGTGGAGCAAAAATTGTTAGAATCTGCCTTTTATCTTAAACCTCTCACATAAATGTCGTTGTACATTTAAGTGTTTCTTCGTCGGTGGCGTGGCATGCTTTGCGACATATCGACTGATCTGCCATTTAAAACTATGGAAAAGGATCGATAGACTGGGTGTTCGCAACTAACACCTTAATAATTGATTTTTTTGAGCGGGGAATTCAAAATTCTTATTCACAACCGATGTACAATAAAAACGTCAATATCTTAGTCAGGATTTGATTTCGAGTGTCTTCCTTTCGTGAATCGTGTTCTACTTTCTACAAAACATTTATTGGAATGCTTGAATTCGTTCCATGTCTGCTGGTCCATTCTGGGTGAATTTCCAAATTGTGATTCTTTTTTAGCTCGAAGTGTCAACAGGGGGTCAAATGTGCGTGTGGTTGGTCGGAGGATCGCGTGCATAATGACAGGATAACAATAATAGTTCTAAATTGCCCGAGCTAAACTGGGCACAGGGTGCTCCATTGTTGCCATACTTCCAATCTGAAAATCTTCGCGAAGGATCAGTGGACTGGACCAGAGCTTGTTCGTCACAACCACCCCCCCCCCCCTCTCTTGGTACAAATGAATGGACCACTAAATAATGTATAAAGTAAAGCACAATACAACTTATTTTCTCTTTAAAATTTCACGAGGTAAACTGATCAAATAACGGAAAGTCTGGAAACCAACTCCCAAACAAGATTTAAGCTTTTTTAATTTACGTTCAGCGTTCTTCGCGTCTATTCGTTCAGCGGAGGAACATTATTTGACGATATTATCGCAGTTCATTGAAAGAAAGCGCGAAAATTTTCACTCTCCATTCTTTTTTGATGTCTATGGAAAATGACCTCCGAATCATCGAACTTGATGTAGGACTCACGGTTGTTCAGCCAATCGTATTTCAGAAACATCCGATGGTGCGGCTAAAGTTAGACGCGCCACGAAACTTTAGAATTTATATAGATTATCGAAGGTGTATAATCACGTGCATTGAAATCCCTTCAGTGAACGCAACTTCAAGGAGGTTCAAGTGAGGAAAAGTCTTGACATACTGTTTGGAGTACATTACAAATTAAAATCCCGGCCACAGTTGCGCTGATAAAAAATAGAATCAGCGCGTCTGACTCTAGCCCAATAGGTCCCGGGTTCGAATCCCTGTGGTGGCGACAAATTTTCACGGAACTGACAAGTGGATCTGCAGAAACAGATTCTACTCGGCTTTAATCCCTGGAAATTTGAAATCCGGAGCATGGATGTGCCAAAATCCCCATGGTGTCTACTGATAATAAAATAATCTCTATGTTAAAACTCATGTCGATAGATGGCTGTAGATTCCTAAGTTACTAAATAAACAGAAATAGAAGCCGAATAAACTGGAAGAAAAAAAATAGAATACTTGAAAATCAACGGCAGGAAGCTGAGGGTTGTTTACCGAGCCTTAATTATTCCATCCTTAATTTTGTACCTCAATTCTCAGTGTACACCTTGCTCTAATGTTCGTGCAATCCAACGGTGTCTTCGAAATTTGAGGCCTATCTTAACTTAACAAGTAGATGCAGATTGAGTCCGTATGGTTTTTTGAACCGAACATTTTCGTTTTTGTCAAGCTTAATGAGAGTGTTCCTCATGTCTTAAGATCTACAGCGAAACATTGTAAAAATGTTTTTTTACTGGACCGATTGTAGCAGATATGCACAAAGTCACGAGTAAGAACCGGGAAAAACTAAAGAAAAAAACTACTTAGATTCAAAACTATTCCCAACTCATTTTTTCCAAAATGCGACTTATTGCGTTCCCGTCCAACTTAGTGGACTGTAGCATTCATCGAAAAGTAATCACGCGACGTAACTTTCCACCATATACTTGTAAATTTAGAGGACTCGAGCATATCATCGCAGATCAATTGAGTTTTGGGCCCTCTTTCACTAAGAAAAAAGTATTGTGAATTCTACCGTGCACGATATAAGATTCAAGCAGTTAGTCTGGTATGAACCTCTGTGGAGAATAGACTGATTTAGTGGCCACGTCATTCGATATAACGTCGAACCCTTGGTTCAAATGTAAACAAACACAGAACTTTGTTTCTGATTTGCGCCCCTTGCGCCATAGTGGTAAAATGCATCCAAGTGTTTTTTACAATCAAAATTTCTCGTGTTAAATGAGTCTTTAATTGACTTATGACCGCGTCCAATGACTAAATTGTAATGAATTAACACAATTAACTCACGAAGAGTTCGCGCAAGAGGTTATGTTAGTTTGTTTTGGTTTGAAACAAGAGTTCGATATTATATCAAATGACGTAGTCACTAAATCAGTCTTTGGCAGACGATCGGTTGCCCAATTAGGTTTTCTGTTGGGTCCCTCCCGGGAGAAGACGGCGTGGACGTTCAGACAAAAATAAAACATAAAAATCTAACATTTCGATGGATCTGATCACGAATAAATTCTCTCCTTATCACCCGTTTAAAATAAATATTTTTGTCTTCAGATATGTTTGAAACTTCCAATCTATACTGATGAGTCCTTCAACTATCGCTGCAGGCTGATGGTTGAAATTGATGGATACAGCGATAGACAAAGAAGCCATAAGGAGTATGGAGCGATCCTATTGGTTGCAATGGGTGGTTCTTATAGACTTAGGGAGAAAAAGATGCACTAACCAAAGGGTCTCTCAAGGGTTATCATAAGTTAGTCTGTTACCTCCTTTGTTGAATTCAACCACCCGCTTCCACCAATAGGATACCCTCTTATCCTTTTTGTATTCTTTGTCTATGGCTTTGTCTACTGATTTTAACAAGCAGGCCGATGGATTAGTTTGCAATATGATCGGTTTGTTAATATACTATATCCTTATGAAAATGTGAAATGCATGGGAGGAAGGCTGAATTTTGGCAACATATAAGTCAAGTCTCGAGACGTTGATGAGTCAGATCCGACTCTTAGCTACTCGGGCGAATTTTAACAACTGGGACGATCTCAAAACGCCCGGGTCATATACTCTCCTCTCAGTCCATTCAGATTCCGTCACGGTCGGATATTATTCTCATCCCCAAGGCCCTTCGACATGCGACTATTTTCGTACTCAAATGCAAGGTAAAATTGTCCGCGGGTGGAGCTGGGGCGTCTCACTTTGAAGAGAGTATTTTGCAAAAGTATCCGGATCGGCTCGAGGGTCGAGGATCGGTAAAAGTTGGGCATATTTCAAACCTATCACAATGCAGCGCAGAAAAGTACATGCGTGTCTTGTAAATGTATTTTCATGGATGATCCTTATACAGGGTGTCCCAGAACTAAGTACGAATATTGAAGTAGTCGATTCTTTGGGTATAACTTTTTTCCCCAAAAACGCTTTGACTCATAACGAAAAAAACGCAAGATACATTTTCTTAATAAACTTCAACGTTGAATCTAAGGTTACCGTCAAAAATCAATTTTTGTCACTAGAAACATTAATTTTGGCCTTTTTAAGGTTCGATACCCCCCTAAATCCCCCTCAAAATGAGTTTTCCCATTTTAGAGGCCAAAAATGGAAAGAACGCTAAAAATTACCCGCAGTAACCAATTTTCATTAATATTGGTTGATCAACATTGTCACAAAATTAAAAAGACGATTTTTTTCTGGGGGGCCATGGCCCCCAGGGAAAGCATTTTTGGAACAAAAGTTATACCACCCAATTTTTTGACGCAAAGAATCGACTCCTTTAATATTCGTATTTAATCCTGGAACACTCTGTATACCAAGAAAATATAGCAAGACCCACACCAATGCCATGTAAAAAATACGTCTTACGGTTGATGATTTTCGAAAACCAGTCAAGAGAACCCCTAGACTCTGACTTCCTGAGGGTATTTCATACCTCCTTCCAACCCGGTTTTGATTTTGTCACAAATTCAATCTCAATGAGTGTTTCTGAAAGAAAATTTCACGAAAAACCAATGGAACCACTCTAAAACTTGTTTGTTTCATACTTTAAAAAATATAAGCTTTCAAAGTTTCCAGATCTTGTCAGACTTCTATTCCCTATTCTTCCCCCTTCTTCTGTTCTTTCTCATATTTACTTAGTTCACTATGCGGCTTTACATTTTTCTCAAACGGAATTGTAATTTAACCAAGTCTTCACGCGTCATTGCAATCGTGGATAGGATGATCAGGAACGGTCACAGCAGTTTCTCAGGAAATCGCAAACTGTTAATATCATTTTTAATTTTATAACCCACCTCAATCAAATCTCAATTTAAATTCTCCGAATCTAATTTTCGTACGTAATTCTCCAACATAATCGAACATCGAAGAGATAGCTGGCCGTTTCCGTGTCAAACGTGAAAGCGACGTTGTCAACTCGAACAATTGACGGATTGATTGCTCTGTTTGCAAGAGGAACACGAAGTCTGGTCAACCAATATTATTGTTGAATTTACGCCAACTCGCAGTAGTTGCCAAGTCGATAGGGTCTCCGCTGTAGCTGCAAGTGAAAGTGGTAGGACGTCTGAAGAAAACACTAGAACACAAGAAATCAGTAGCGTCTACACGTGAGAGAAGAACATGTAAATGTGTTATTTTACATTTTGAACAAGATCATCTGACATCGCTGACTAAAATTTTTATTAGGGTAAAGCGATCTTCCCAAATGTATGCGTGTATAATTTAATATTCATACATTTCCCGTCAAACCTAACCGCCCTGCTGATAGTTAATGACCAGACAGTGAATATCAGCAGTCGCTGAGCGTCATATATTGGCGGGAGGTTTTTTTTGACGTAGGGAAGACGTCATTCCCTTTTGCCTGGGGGTCAAGTGACTTGGAAGGTTTCTGATTTTCTTGAGAAGTGGCTTGCTTCAAGAACAATTTTATCTTAGATTGTTTAATGATTTCAACCAGTGAAAAAAAAGAGTTCAAATCTGCGCATTTTTACTGCGCATTTGCACTTCGGACGAATTTTAGGTCCTACTAGCATGATAATTTGAAGAATACTATGAATTGGGTTTATACAGAAAGAGAGGGTTGGTAACGGTACATCTGGAGTGATTTCTCGTGAAAACGGTTGGCATACATTTTTGAGGCCTATCGACCGATGGGAGCGTTTCCTTCAGAGACAAGAGACCCTCCACTGGTATCTTGGCAATGGTGGAAGCTTTTATTTTCGGGACTCCAACATTCAACCGTTGACCTACCTACTAGGTGGATGATTAACAATGTGTTGGGAGTTTCGAATTGCAAACAAACCGAAGTTTGGGAAACTTGTTCGGCTCATGACATCACCCGAAGCTCATCATCCACGCAGTAGGTAATATGGCTGTTGCTCCCTTAGAATTGTCCATAAGGAATCCTTGAAAGTAAAAGCTTCCATCCATCGCCAAGAAACCAGTGAAGGGTATCTTGTCTCTGGTTTGTTTATTTACGGCCGTAAGGGCATCATGATAGCCTTAGACTCGTAGACCAATCAAAAAGCGGCACAATTTTTCTGTATAAAAAATATAGAAATGGACATACTCCGTCGATTCAGGTACTCTACGTGCGGGAACAGGTGAGTGAGTGAGACTTGTGGACCAATCAAAATACGGCAGAACTTTCCTATACTGAGAGGATGAGAATGGCCATACTCTCCCTATATATCGTGGAAGTGCAAAGTTTCGCGAGGCGGTTCCAAGTTCTGCGTAGGAGATGGGAGATGTAGGAACGCGCGCTGCTTTGCACCGCGGTCGGCGCACAGTGGATCGAGTCACATAGAGAGGTCGCACATGAAATTTTTTACTAAAACTGCAAATTTTGATGTTTACCTCGTCACAATTTAAAAGTTATCTCAGGGAAAGGGCACCAAAATGCCCTCCTCGCACGGACTTTGAATTTAACGGTCTAAATTCTTTCAGGAGGTCCTAAAAACATGTTTTTGGGCAATTTTTACCTCCTAACCCCAACCACCCCCCTCTAGTCCTAAAAATCCATTTTTTTTTAAAGGGAATTTTGGGATATTTCATGTTTTATTTCATATCTCCCGCGTTTATCGATGAAAATGCACCGAAAGTCCCTTAAAAATGGGTTTTTCGGGGCTGGAGGGGGGATGGTTGGGGCTGGAAGGTAAAAATTGCCCAAAACCCTGTTTTTAGGACCTCCTGAAAGGGTTTAAACCATTAAATTCAAAATCCATCAGGAGGGGCTTTTGGTGCCCTTACCCTGGGATACCCTTTCAAGGGGTGGTTATGGCAGAAAATTTGACGAGGAAACCAATAGACCCATTTTAGAACCTCAAAGTTTTATATGAACGGAGTTTTAAGCGTTTAAAGTTTCCAAATTACCTTTCTTATCGACTCGATCCACTGTGCGGAGGCGGCATGGTGGCGCTGGCGTGACATGGTGGACGAGGACAGTGGACACTTCACGCCTGGTGTGCCGCAGCTTTCACTCGAGTTGCAGGAGTAGCTCTGGATCTCGGGGCAAGTTCGTTGCATG
The DNA here is from genome assembly GCF_918797505.1 of Bemisia tabaci. Taxonomy (NCBI): domain Eukaryota; kingdom Metazoa; phylum Arthropoda; class Insecta; order Hemiptera; family Aleyrodidae; genus Bemisia; species Bemisia tabaci. The sequence continues at coordinate 21,657,863 of NC_092800.1, read as the reverse complement.
CATGCTGCCCGCTTCAGTTCTGACCCAACACCACACCCAGTTGCCAATTTGCGCCACGCCGATACCACCTACAGGAAGGTCATCTCGCATCACGAAGGATAAGAAAAAAAGAACTCGGTGAAATTACGAAAAGCGTGGTGAAATTACAGTAGGGTCTTGCATATTCGTGGTTATAGGGAGGAATCAAAGCCATCGTAGATCATCGAAAATCGCGGATGATCCGGAACTTTTGCGAATTGGACTGCATTTTGCAATTTGGAACTATAAATTCTAGCCCGGTTTAAAAACAACGTATGTTTCATTGCTTTCCCTATGCACATAAGTGTTTTTTCAGATGAGCCAGAATCTATAGTTCCAAATTGCAAAATGCAGTCTTATTAGCCAACGGAAATTACTTTTTAGATCCGTCGTGATGGAATATTTCTGGTTAAAAAAAACTAAGAGGTGCATCATGACCCCTTAACTTGTGTTATGCTGGATAAAATTACAATTCGCGTATTTAGTCAGTCGCCTTCCTGACGCCACCGATTTTCCTCCTTGTAATGAAAGACTGCTAACGTCTTCTTTATTTCTACAAATACGATTTTTCTCAGTGCTATATCAGCGCTATTTCATGATGATCCTACTATGACGGAGCTCGTGATGCCTACCCAAAATATTGAAGGCGAACTGATGTGGCGGTGAAGTATAACCTCTTGGGTGAATACCTTATTTTTCAAAAAGTCCCGATTGAGAGAACTACATGTACATTTGAAAGCGGTACAATTATACGACCATATGGGAGGTTGTGTTGCTTACACCAAAATTGAAGGCGAACTGACATGAATATCTTCCCATATGGTAATCAGGTATTCCCTGAAAGTGTGGTATTGCCAAAATCCGTTGAGGGAGGAAGCGACCTTGCAGGGCCAAATACCTCCTAACGAAACTGCTAAACTTTAAATGCGGCCTGATTGTTAAAATTTATGGACAGAGCCATGGAGAAAGGGTGCAAAAATAGAGCGATCTCATTAGCGGAAGCGGGAATAAGGAATGGGCGAAGGAGGTTATACTAATAGACGAACTAACAGCAACAACGAAGGACCTTGAAATCAGCCCATCTTATCTCTTCTTACAAACTGATTACGGTAGCCGCATGAGTAGTGCGGACAGAAAGTTGGAAATGTAGCCAACGTGCGTTACAACAAATTCAGAAAACTGAAAATTTCAGTACTGAGAGAAAAAGCTGATCCATTCTCGGTCTATGAAAGTCACCCGTTTCAGCCAATAGGATCGTTTCTTTTTCCCTTCGTCCTCTTTACCTATCATCAAAGTTTATAATCAGCTGGCAGGTCTCCATGGGTCCTTACGGTTCCGCAACGTTTCACATTTTGTATCGTGCCGTTACGTTACGTACTGTTCCAGGGTGTCCAGCATCAGGATTTTCCCGATTTTTTCAGGATTCGAGGTCAATCAGGAATTAATCTTGATTTCATCAGGATTTGAGAAAAGTCGGCCGTTGAATCGGATTTTTTTATCGAGCTATTTTTGTGAAGTTACATTCGTCTTGCGTGAAGTGATGAAGTCGTTGTTTCGCAGTTTTGATCCATCAGGATTTGGAAAATTATGATATCAGGATTTAGCAGTCAAAAATGGGGAAAAATCAGTATTTCCCAAAATGGAAAAGAACTAGATACCCTGCGTGCTGTTTCCCCACAAAAATAATCACTCAACAAAAATAATGAATCTCAGTGACCGATGATCAAGTCGTCCAAGTTCGGAAACGAAAGCATATCGTCAGTTCTCATCTCCTTTCAAACGAGGCAAATCGGTTTGCAAAAACAGCGATTTAGCTTCCGATGCTGCGAAATGATTGTTATCTACTAGTCGGTTCCGCTAATTATCGACCGGAGTATGCGAGAGGCAGCGCGACTCATTATAAGTGACGTAAATTTGACGCAAGGAAAGGAGCTGTGCGTTTGATGCAACAAAATGCAGAGGCAAGCAACGTTATGGCGCCGCGGGTGTAAGAGTTAATGCCGCTCAGGATTACAAATAGGAGGATCATATTTTTGCTCGGAAGAAAATCCTTCTGCAGTTCCTTGAAGACGCCAAGATCGTGAGGAACGTAATGAAGGAATCTTCTATTTTTAGATTTATATATGGACCGCGTGAAGCAGAAAGGAACCAAGCCACATCAGCGATTGCCAAATTTAATTGGGCAATTTATTATTTGACATGAAAACGGTTGTGCTGATTTTTGTGCGAATTTTGGTGAATTTTCTGCATAGCACGAAGCAAAGTCCCTGACATTTTCCAGGAAAAAATAAAAAAAAGAATCCGCACGAACGTTCCCTTGTAAAAAATTAAATTACCCAGTTAAATTTGGCAATAGCTGTTGTGGCTTGGTTCCTTTTTGCTAAACGCGGTCCATATGTATGATCTAATTACTTAGTTAATTTTTTCAGGGAAATTCAGCATCCTAGGCTATTAATGGCTTTACAGAAAAAATGAGGGGTGAGTGCAAATAAAATTTAGATTCTTAATTTAACGGAAGCAAAACATTTCAATATACTGGTTGTAACACTGGGATCATCGTAGGTTAGTTGCGGTTTGTATGCCTGTTGAATATTGGAGAGATAATATGTGAGCGAAGACCCTTGAGGGCAGAACAGTCCATAATCACGTGTGACGGTGAAGGGTGATAAATTGCAGAAGTTGGAGATGGGTTTATCTTCTTTGCAGATGATGTGACTGTGACTGGAAAAGGAATGACCAATCTTGAGAAGAGCAATTTGAACTTCAGCTGATCTTGTTTCGTGGTATGATGTTCTCGGATATGATACAGGGGCTCTACGAAAAAGATTTTCTATGTATCATTCCTCTATACTTTGAAAACAAATTAAGAAAGAACAAACATAAATGTGGTTTAATGATTTTAACTTCCGCCGCCGCGCCGCGCAGACCGCACCGTGTTTGGCGCAATGCGTGAAGTATTCACGTAGTCTTGTATAGGCGCTATGCGTTTCACGCTTATCGCACTGTGTTTGCCGCAATGCGTGAAGTATTCATGCATTCTTGTAATCGCTATCCGTTTCACGCTGGTCGCAATGACCGCACTGTGTTTGATGCAATGCGTGAAGTATTCGTGCAGTCTTGTAGGCGCTAATATATGTTAAATGCCGATCGCTACGCCGAGGGTTTTCTCCTTTTCATCTTAAGTCCTCGTCATCATTTCTCTCTAAGTCGCGCCGTTCCAGGCCAAATTGCGTGTTTGGTTTCTCTCTTAACTCGACTAATTGAGGGTGCTGTATCTTGTATCACTGAAAGACGACAAAATTAGAAATTACTATACTCTCAGGGAATGAGAGATTTTGTCACCTTTTCTCAATAGTAATTTTTTTTTTCTAAATCTGATTTTTTTATATACCTACATTTAAAAAAATTGCAAAATTTGCCGCCCCCTATAGATTTGCCGCCATGGGCCGCGGCCCATGTGCCACCCCCTTAATCTGGCCCTGTCTCAAACATCCAATACAAAAGAAGGAAACTTAGTGCACATATGGGAATAAAACATAAGCACCGACGGCATTACGGTAGAATCTCTCGTTGCATTGGTGAGCTTGCAAGTGGCAGCGTCTTAATTCAAGGCAAGCCGCTTTTTCAAGCTCTCTTACTCGGTGCAGCACTGACCGCCGTCCACTATCCAGTGTTCGCAATAAATCAAGTTTACGCGCAACTCGCCAATTCGCACTCAAATTCAAAATATTATCGATTTTATGTCAGATAAATCGTATTCGATACATCAAACGGGTGAGATTGTATCGATATCGAATGGTTCAAAACATAAACATAGACTAAAAAGTCAATTAAGGAATCTCACGGAACAGGTTTTTTGTGATAGATTTTTGATTCGTATGAGTACTAATTGGCTAAGAGTCGTGAAATTGCTACAAAATCCCTGATTTTCAGCTTTTCTGATTAATATCCTAAACTTTTGGTTTGAGGTTATGTTCTATTTTTTTGAACCAAACGATTCATCGAACCACTGTCGAATACCATCCATTAGCGGGCTGCATCGCATATTCCGAAATCCCAAAAGATCTCCATGAAAATGAACTAAACGAACCATGAACGAATTTTATACATTTTCCTTAAGGCTAATGCCGCATAGCTCACGATGCGCACTTTAAAAACGCGAAAAATTAACTCGGAATACGAGAAATATGCAGTTCTAAAAACGCAACTTTTCCGCAAATTTTCCCGGTTTCGCGCCGAACCGAATGATGTCATCCGGCCCCAATCAGAAGCAAGCACGGGTTTCGACGACTTCCTTTAATGTCTTTCTACTTCTCGTACTTGGAAACAATAGCGAAGTCGAGACTATGTGTTCAGAATCAAGGATCGAATCGCATTAGTGCATGTCATCTGCAGTAAACGAGCAACGATTCCACTTTTTTTTTTTTTTTTTTGTCGCACTATGTGGTTTTAAAATTTCCAAGTAACCACCCAGATTCGTAGAAACTTTTTGCCTGAGAACAAAACTGCGCAAGAAAAGTTTTCGGAACACGTTTTATCTTTACAAATATGAGTGGAAAACGAGAGGAAATAGCGATTTGACTGCCACAGTGCAACACTTCCATGACTTTTGCGCTATTCCGGAGCGTTTGAAATTCCTTCGAGTCCTTGGACTTTTTAAAAGTTGACTAATCCTCACTTAAAGTTGGCTCACTTGGTACTTTCAGAAAATTAATTAAAAAGCACAAGCTTTGGTGGACCATTTTCAGCAAGCTGGTCGGTTCTACTGCGAAGGAGGGGACATTCCAGCCATTGCCTAATTTAATCGGGCAATCCAATTTCTTACATAAAAACGGCTGTGCGGATCTTTGCCCAAATTTCAGTGAATTTTTTGCATGGTACGAAGCAAAGTCCTTGAAACTTTCAAAGAAATCCACATAAACACTCACTTGTAATAAATTAAACCGCCCAGTTAAATGGCAATAACCAATGTGGTTTGGTTCCTTTCTGCTAAAGACGGTCCAATTGTACCTCTGCGGTGGGATGTCTATTTCGATCACGGCGCACACTGGAGCGCGTCAATAGGAGAAGTCGGATTAAATCTGGAAACTTTGAAAGCTTATATTTTCGAAAATACGAAACCAAAAAGTTTAAGAGTGGTTTCATTGGTTTTTCCGTGAAATTTTCTCTCAGAAGCACCCTTTGAAATTGAATTTGTGACGAAATAAACATTAAAATTTGAAATTTTTGCCAAAAATGTTTTGTCCGACCTCTTCTATTAGTTTGTTTCCTTGTGCGGCAGTTCAAGGTGGGGGAGCCCAAACGAATTTTGTCGAATTGGAGGCCGAAAAAAGTCGTTGAATACTAATTGATCCTTCCTTGAAGACATCGGTATTATTTTTGGCAGCGTCTAGAAAGGCCCGCGCTGAAATGTGAAGCACGCCGCTATGTAACCGGCTTCTGGGTGGCATTACGGTATTTGTTTAAAAAAAAGAGAGATAAATTAGAAGGAACTCCGAACGCAGTCGACATTGTTGAATTCAATGAATGATTTCAGCGCACAGTGGGATGCATATCGCGAGACAGAGGCTACCAACCAAGAAAGAGAATCCTTAAAGCGTAAATTTGAAACTACACTGGAAAAAAACACATTGGATCTAGAGTCTAGACTCTTGAAAACATTGACAAGAAAAAAGTACAATCGAATTTTTGCTTGAATCAAAACGAAATCCGCTTAAATTAAGAGGCTTGGTTCTTGATTTGAGCTAGATTCTGATTGAATCAAGAGTACTTTTTCTTGTCGATGTTTTTAAGAGTCTGGACTCTAGATCCAATGGGTTTCTTTTTCCAGTGTATACTCGAGTTTTGTCAGTGATTTCTGAAAGTTCGACTCCTTATCCTCCTCCAGTTTTTAGTATGAATACCCAGTTGTTGTAACTTTTCATCCATGATTTTTGTCCTAGAAAATGTGTCCTTTACATTAATGCAATTTCATGATACTTGGGATATATATCACATGGTTCATTAGTTTGTTGCTCCTCTGGCGTGAGAATGTCTCTAAATTTCTGCCTGACCCCTGTTCTTTTCTGTATTATACTTTCCTGGATTCTTTTGGAAATGAAGCCAAGCCCTTACTTAGGAGGAGCGACGAGTAGTGTAGAGGTTGCGTCAAATTTTTTAGAATGTCCCATGTATGTGCAGTTTTTAACCTCCCACCCGATACTCGTCTAACGCCTAAGGCAAAGAGACTTAAGACTTTGCAAGAATATATAGCTGTAGTTTTCAATTTTTTTCTTAAGTGGGTGACAAACGTAGCACTGACTGTATGAGCCTTTTATGCGTACATTTGGGGAGGAAAAATAAGAAACCTACATCATACACGAAGAAAGAAATTAAAAGCTATGATATTTTTTGGAAACCTTCATTAGGTTCATAGTGTACCTTTAAGATGATTGAATTCTCGAGAATTCTCAGAGAAACTAAGTAATTCCACTAAAGACATGGGCAGAATCGGTACTCTCGGAAATGTATCGATCGTATTCGATACATAAAACAGGTGAGATTGTATCGATATCGATTAGTTCAACATGTGAACATAACCTCAAAAGTCACTTTAGAAATCTGAGGCAACGGGTTTTTTGTGATTTTTTTTTTTTTTTTTAATTCTTATGAGTACAAAATGTCAATGAAAAGTTAAATTGTTAGGAATTTTCTCATTTTCAGCTTTTCCAACTTAAATCCTAGACTTTTCGTTTATGGTTGTGATATATTGTTTTGAACCGAACGATACATCGAACAATGTCGAATACGATTCATACAGGGTAGTTTTCATGAGCCGAATAAATTTAGTGCAATTTTATGCAATTCATCCCGGCCCACAATGCAATTTCTGACAGCACTTGTGTTCATTTGGTCACAACTTCCACTTTAAAATGTTTAAATACAAAGAGTCAAAAAAGTTTAAATTGCACGTGAGACCGCGCCCTTCAAAGCTGACTCGTGGGACACCGAGAAAGTATAAATTGCTCTGCTGCCAAATCTTCCTACAAGAGCGGAAGATCAACTTTGGCGATTTGCCATCGTTTTTTTTTCTCACTCATCAGGCAACACGCAGCAATTAATTTACATTTTAAATGTTCATATCTTCGGGCTCTGCACCAGGAGAAAAATGCCAGCACCTAACATCTCTGTAACATTGTAGCTAAGTCCCAAACATATGCCGACGAAACATCGGCTGCATGGGTGGTTTATTATCCATCAAAAAATGTCACCTCATCACCGTAATACTTCAACCAAGGGCCAATAATGCAACAAAGCTACCTTATAAGATCGCTTTTTTTCAAAACTTTTTATCTAAGTACTTGATTATCATTAGTCACAGGTGCACGGCTCAGTGTAAACCGGTTGAGAGGAATTATTTTCATTAACTTAGCGATGAATGAAATCGCCGCTCCTCTGACTTAAGGGGGTATCTCTTTTTCCACATGAGCCCCAGAACAGTGGAGTGGCGTGTTTTGCGATATATCGATTAATCTGTCATTTAAACCTATGGAAAAGGATCGATTAGTAGGGTGTTCGCAGCGAACACTTTAATAATCTATTCTTTACCACGGGTTCAAATGAGGAAATATCGATAATCGATTATTCACGCCACGCCACTGCCCCAGAAAGCATTGGCGAGGCGTGAATAATCGATTATCGATATTTCCCTTCAGCTCCGAACTCAGCAAGGAGAAAACAGCTTTTTTACTCAGTTCTGAAACGACATATCTTCCATTGATTTTCCTATTTGTAGTGTCTATGTATAACGAATTTACATGTTCGGTTCTTTTTCTGCTGAACTTGATCCGATTCAGGGCTGTAGGAGGGAAGATAAAACGCGTCGTGTAGTCGCTGAACCAGCCAATCGGACGTGAGTTAGTCCCACTGCATGCATCATCAAGACGCTGCTTCAAAAATAATGAAAACAAAAGCGTTTAAGATTGCGCTCACGAGGACTAAACCCATTCGGAATTTTGAAGTTAGTTGCGCGGCACACTTTTCTAATGACCTCTACAATGAATGCCGCTTTGTGCTTAAAAACAGCTTAACTTATCGGAAGCTTAGAGGCGAGTCGCTCGACTGATAACGCTTGAGAGCGAGGCTCTATAATCGCTTCTTTCCATGCTGAAGTGAGTGACTGATCCACTTCACTTGGAACAAATCTTCGTGCTGAATGTTAGTGGTCGATTCTGCACTACTGTTTCACGCGATGAATGATTGACGGGAAGAGAACTTTTAACTTTATCTCGAAGCTCAGTGATCTGAGTGTGTTAACTTTCCAAAATCCGGGAAAGAAAAGGTAGCGATTAGCGCTGTTTTTGGGCCCACCCTTGATTTTCTCAGCTCTCCCTGGTAAAACGATTTAATCGATTAGAATCCAATGGGCACCCATCAGGTTCCTATGGGCGCCCAATGGGATTCAATGGGGCCACAATGGGTCCCAATGGGAACCAATTGGTGGTTCATGGCATCCGATAGGAACCTATGGGGACCCAATGAGATCCATGAAATTCTAATAGGAGCCCTATGGAATTCATGAAATTCCAATGGGTTCCAATTATGGGAACCATGCATCACAATTTGGTTATTTGTGAGTCTAAGACTGCTCTAAATATGGATCTGGAGGCCGATTTTTGTGGAAAAAGCGAGTTCTGCATGCAAGTTCGCGGTCGAATGCCGGAAAATCCGCATTTTTCGCCAAAATTGGTCATCATACCCATATGTTCAGGCCAGTACTACATCTGAAAAAAAAACAAAAAAAAAACAGAAATGATCACATCATGATGCATTCTGTAAAAAATAGAGTACGTTCATGAGCAAAACTATTTTAGAGTTAAGGAAATTCAGCTGGGGTGGACCCATAAACGGTCCTTATCGATACCCTTTCTTTAAAGGAAAGGCGTAGTACAAAGTATTGGAGGTGGTAATTTCTAGCTTTTTGTCGCCGCACTGGAAACTCTCACACTGTCGTATTTAGGTAGCGGAGGAGTTGTGTGATAAAGTTGATAATGACAAATACTTTCCTCTCTCTCCCCGCTCTTCTCTCTTCTTCTCCTTCATCTTCTTCTTCCGTACTTAACTCTCACTCTCTCTCACCTCTTCAAGAATGAACAAACCTCTCATGTCTATTTCAAGACGGCTGAGAAATGAAGAAAAGCAAATTTTAGAACTCAACCAGTGGTGTGGCGTATTCACGCCATCGCAATTCTGCGATGTATCGATTGTTATGTCATTTAAACCCGAGGCAAAGAACCGATTATTAGGGTGTTCGCTGCGAACACCCTATTTATCGATCCTTCTCCATAGGTTTAAATGACAGATTAATCGATATATCGCAAAGCACGCCACACCACGCCACTGAACGTGACCACACCGAACCAAGGAGAGGTCATAGATGCAAGTGTTGAGGCAAGCGTGGTGAATGACACACACCCGAATCTCGCTCGAGAGTTCACCTGACAAACGAAGGTGGGTCGACGTCTGTGTCTGGCGTCTGGCGTGTGACACAGCCGTGACGTCAGCAAATCGTCCCTCCTCAGACGTAACGACGTATCCCAATTTCCACGTGAGCCATTTTTACGTAAAAATCCATGCTTTTGGCGGCTTATCCGGAGATCGAGATCCGCCCTCACGTCAGAGAAGTGACGAAATGACGGGTGATAAATGAAAAGGGGGTTTTCTCTTCTCTCTTTCCCGGGCAAAAATCAAGCGACGATCTAGCAAAACACAAGCGGAAATCTATGTGATTTATCGCGTCTGTGTTATATCCGGAGACTTTAAATCACAATTTTCTTAGGCAGAGTTGTAAGTTTATTGTCCGCCTAAGTTCTTTGCAGATAGGTACAAGACATGTTCTTGTAGTAGGCGCGAGATTTTTAAATAAAATTTGTTAAAAAAAAAAAAAAAAAAAAAATTCTTTATTAGAAACTAGGGCTACGGAATATAAAAAAGAAGCCTGGAAAGGTGGCATTAATCAACAGAAAGGTCTTAGGTTTGCCAAATTGATCTAACTGTGGTAAACTTGAGAAAATCCTCCGTAAATTTTACACACATATACGTCGCTCCTACAGTTCTATTCTGGCGCTCTGCGACAATCAAACGCCACACGTGCCACATGTGCCTATCCTCCCAAAGCCACCCCCTGAATTCCCAAAAATCCCCCGAATTCTCTCCATTCATTTACATGTTCCATTTTTTGCCGCATATCGATGGCTAAAGTGCGAAATCACGTCTCTATGTCGTGTCACTTAAAAACCTCTGGTTCTACTTTATTTTTTCGAGGAAGAATATATCAACTATAAAGTTTGACATTTCTACGAAATATTTTGCTGATGGAGAAGAAAAATCAAGATAATTTTCAAGAAGTTAAATCGACTGGTTTTCTAAAGAAATACAAAGTATTTTTCGAACTTCGAAGGTTTCGAACTTAGGCCATTGATATATTTACTCAATTTTCCAGTTTTTTCGAGAGATTAGAGAGGATTACCTAACTGCAGTTCGAAGCGAAAACTTTGAGATTCAGTTATCCATTTTCCTAACTTTAAAAAGTCAGTCAAAAACTTAACGATGCATTTAATCAAATTTTTCGCGCTAACCGAGACAGAATAACTTTACTTACTTTAAATTGAACAACCTATGAGAATAACTCACTTGAGATTCTTTTCTCTCTCTTTTCTTTCCTTACATTTTCCTTTTGTTTCATCCCTCCTATTTTTTGCTATCCTTTTATTTTTTAGAGACGACGAGACTCACGAGAGAGCGTTGAGCGCTTTTGTGTGCTTAGGAGCCTCCAGATACACAAAGTGCACATATTCCACACAAAAAGCCGTTTAAAAGTCACAAGTGACTGATCCCGAGTCGCGTGAAACGATCAGCCGATCGGTCGTTTGTGTGTACTTAGGAGTCTCCACGTACTAAAAGTGCACATATTCCACACAAAAAGCCGTTTCAAAGTCACAAGTGACTGATCCCGAGTCGCGTGAAACGATCAGCCGATCGGTCGTTTTTGTGTGCTTAGGAGCCTCCAGATACACAAAGTGCACATATTCCACACAAAAAGCCGTTTCAAAGTCACAAGTGACTGATCCCGAGTCGCGTGAAACGATCAGCCGATCGGTCGTTTTTGTGTGCTTAGGAGCCTCCAGATACACAAAGTGCACATATTCCACACAAAAAGCCGTTTAAAAGTCACAAGTGACTGATCCCGAGTCGCGTGAAACGATCAGCCGATCGGTCGTTTTTGTGTACTTAGGAGTCTCCAGCTACACAAAGTGCACATACTCCACACAAAAAGCCGTTTAAAAGTCACAAGTGACTGATCCCGAGTCGCGTGAAACGATCAGCCGATCGGTCGTTTTTGTGTGCTTAGGAGCCTCCAGATACACAAAGTGCACATATTCCACACAAAAAGCCGTTTCAAAGTCACAAGTGACTGATCCCGAGTCGCGTGAAACGATCAGCCGATCGGTCGTTTTTGTGTGCTTAGGAGCCTCCAGATACACAAAGTGCACATATTCCACACAAAAAGCCGTTTAAAAGTCACAAGTGACTGATCCCGAGTCGCGTGAAACGATCAGCCGATCGGTCGTTTTTGTGTGCTTAGGAGTCTCCAGTACACAAAGTGCACATATTCCACACAAAAAGCCGTTTCAAAGTCACAAGTGACTGATCCCGAGTCGCGTGAAACGATCAGCCGATCGGTCGTTTTTGTGTGCTTAGGAGCCTCCAGATACACAAAGTGCACATATTCCACACAAAAAGCCGTTTAAAAGTCACAAGTGACTGATCCCGAGTCGCGTGAAACGATCAGCCGATCGGTCGTTTTTGTGTACTTAGGAGTCTCCACGTACACAAAGTGCACATATTCCACACAAAAAGCCGTTTCAAAGTCACAAGTGACTGATCCCGAGTCGCGTGAAACGATCAGCCGATCGGTCGTTTTTGTGTGCTTAGGAGCCTCCAGATACACAAAGTGCACATATTCCACACAAAAAGCCGTTTCAAAGTCACAAGTGACTGATCCCGAGTCGCGTGAAACGATCAGCCGATCGGTCGTTTTTGTGTGCTTAGGAGCCTCCAGATACACAAAGTGCACATATTCCACACAAAAAGCCGTTTCAAAGTCACAAGTGACTGATCCCGAGTCGCGTGAAACGATCAGCCGATCGGTCGTTTTTGTGTGCTTAGGAGCCTCCAGATACACAAAGTGCACATATTCCACACAAAAAGCCGTTTCAAAGTCACAAGTGACTGATCCCGAGTCGCGTGAAACGATCAGCCGATCGGTCGTTTTTGTGTGCTTAGGAGCCTCCAGATACACAAAGTGCACATATTCCACACAAAAAGCCGTTTCAAAGTCACAAGTGACTGATCCCGAGTCGCGTGAAACGATCAGCCGATCGGTCGTTTTTGTGTGCTTAGGAGCCTCCAGATACACAAAGTGCACATATTCCACACAAAAAGCCGTTTCAAAGTCACAAGTGACTGATCCCGAGTCGCGTGAAACGATCAGCCGATCGGTCGTTTTTGTGTGCTTAGGAGCCTCCAGATACACAAAGTGCACATATTCCACACAAAAAGCCGTTTCAAAGTCACAAGTGACTGATCCCGAGTCGCGTGAAACGATCAGCCGATCGGTCGTTTTTGTGTACTTAGGAGTCTCCACGTACACAAAGTGCACATATTCCACACAAAAAGCCGTTTCAAAGTCACAAGTGACTGATCCCGAGTCGCGTGAAACGATCAGCCGATCGGTCGTTTTTGTGTGCTTAGGAGCCTCCAGATACACAAAGTGCACATATTCCACACAAAAAGCCGTTTAAAAGTCACAAGTGACTGATCCCGAGTCGCGTGAAACGATCAGCCGATCGGTCGTTTTTGTGTGCTTAGGAGCCTCCAGATACACAAAGTGCACATATTCCACACAAAAAGCCGTTTAAAAGTCACAAGTGACTGATCCCGAGTCGCGTGAAACGATCAGCCGATCGGTCGTTTTTGTGTGCTTAGGAGCCTCCAGATACACAAAGTGCACATATTCCACACAAAAAGCCGTTTAAAAGTCACAAGTGACTGATCCCGAGTCGCGTGAAACGATCAGCCGATCGGTCGTTTTTGTGTGCTTAGGAGCCTCCAGATACACAAAGTGCACATATTCCACACAAAAAGCCGTTTCAAAGTCACAAGTGACTGATCCCGAGTCGCGTGAAACGATCAGCCGATCGGTCGTTTTTGTGTGCTTAGGAGCCTCCAGATACACAAAGTGCACATATTCCACACAAAAAGCCGTTTCAAAGTCACAAGTGACTGATCCCGAGTCGCGTGAAACGATCAGCCGATCGGTCGTTTTTGTGTGCTTAGGAGCCTCCAGATACACAAAACGCACATATTCCACACAAAAAGCCGTTTCAAAGTCACAAGTGACTGATCCCGAGTCGCGTGAAACGATCAGCCGATCGGTCGTTTTTGTGTGCTTAGGAGCCTCCAGATACACAAAGTGCACATATTCCACACAAAAAGCCGTTTCAAAGTCACAAGTGACTGATCCCGAGTCGCGTGAAACGATCAGCCGATCGGTCGTTTTTGTGTGCTTAGGAGCCTCCAGATACACAAAGTGCACATCTTCCGCACAAAAAGCCGTTTAAAAGTCACAAGTGACTGATCCCGAGTCGCGTAAAACTGTGACTTCTTTGTCAACGGAATTGCCTTCATCTATCAAGATAGGCGACACAAGCTCCAGCGAGTATCTATGGTGGTATCTTAATACTAAGAGTCATTCATCAGTCATGACTAAGTGAGTTTTGATTTTTCGCTCAACACGTTGCTCAGCAATTATCATAAGGCGAAAAGTAGTGCTGATGATCTTCGAATTTATGTTTTGCTTCACTCGATTAAATTTCTCAGATTGATATTGCGGGCTTCTGAAATGCATTGCACCTAGCTGGTAAATAGTTATCCATCTTTATGGAGCCAAAATTAATCCCTAACAGAAAATTGGACCACATTTTGCAATCAGGAATACAATGTCTGGTTCTGTTTAGAAACAACGTATTAGTTTCCCTAGGTGCGTAGGTGTTTTTACGAATGATTGAAAAATAGTAGTTCCTCATTGCAAAATGTAGTCCAAGTATACCACTCATAAATGGACTACATTTTGCAATTAGGAACTACAATTTCAGGTTCATCCATAAAAGCACATACTTGCGGAGGGAATCTAATGGCACACATAATATTTTTAAGTTTAGCCAGAAAGTGTAGTTCCCAAAGGGCTTGTTACTTTCAGCTAGAGCACAAACTAGTTATTTCCTCTAGGAAATGGCTCAAAATTCACGATAAGTGTCACAATCACAAGCCCCATTATGCCGTGCTAAGGAAAAACGCAGTATTAACCTTCAGGCGTTGCCAAATTTCCTTTGGCAAATCGTGAACTTTCGGGAAAATTTGCTTGTACTTTTTCTCCAATTTTTCAGATAATTTTGTTCGCAATTTCAACTAAAGTTCCTGAAAATTTCAAGGGAAAATATTCATAGCTTTCCTCAAAAATATACATTTCATTGAAGGAAATTTTGCAACTCTCGAATGTTCATACGGCGTTTTTCCTGAGTACACTGGAAAAAAAACCCACATTGGATCTTGAGTCCAGACTCATAAAAACATCGACAAGAAAAAATACTCTCGATTCAATCAGATTTAAGCTTAAATCAAGAACCAAGCCTCTTAATTTGAGCGGATTTCCTTTTGATGTAAAGGCCTCGATGGACGATCAAATTCCCGAACCAATTCCGATCAAAGTAGCATCAAAGTGTCGGGAGTCATCAGTCTTAAACTCATTAATTTGCTTCATTTTAAAATGAAAACTTGGCAGAAATGTTTCCTGTGGCAGGGAATGATGAATGGTGGCACTCCGTTCTGATTTTACTTTGAACGAAAAAGTGCGGCCCGTCAAAATTTGATGGTAGATGGTGACCACCAGTCATCAGCATGTTTACTTTGAACGGAATTGGTTCGGAATTTGATCGTCTATGCAGGGCTTAAGCTTAAATCTGATTGAATCAAGAGTCCTTTTTCTTGTCAATGTTTTCAAGAGTCTGGACTCAAGATCCGATGTGTTTTTTTTTTTTCTAGTGTGGGGCAGAATTCATCTAAGGTTGTCTTAACGTGTGGAAGTTTAACGCAGCTTTCGACTTGAAAGCTCAGTGCAGCGATGAAGAAATGACTCACTCTGGGATGCTCGCTATGTCGCATCGGGGGAGACGGATGACAGGAGCTTGACCTCTGTTTATATGCTTTGACGTTCGGTTGCATGGCACTGAGTGGTAGGCGAGCACTGGGTCGCGTGTTCATTCTTCCCATAGTAGGTCGTTACGCCTCTAACAACGCAGAAAGATTCGCTAAAACTATACTCACTCCAATTGGATTTCATTTTCCAATGGCGATGGGCATGTACCAAATTTTAGCAACAGCAAAAAGAAGAGTTAGTTTGTATAAAAAATGGCTAAAAAATCACGATGAACGCATTGGGAAAGTCTAAGATATATACTCTCAACTTCACCAGGGCCGGATTTACTTACTTGCCGCCCATGGGCCGCCTGTATTTTGCCGCCCCCTCCTCATTCGTTTTGAAACATTAATAAAAACCATCAAGTGAACGTGCCGGAGGGGAAGGGTTGCATAAGACGCGTTTACTCGTGTTGGACACTTTTTTTTGCGAAAGCCCTGTCAACACTATTAGCAAAAGTTCACGGAACTCGACGCGAAAGTTAAGTTCCGTAAACCTATCTCTGTGTGGACAAGGCCTTCCATTTATATGAAATGAACGACACAACTATGAAAGAAGAAACATAAATGTGGTTTAATAAGTTTAACGTCCGCCACCGCGCTGACCGCACTGTGTTTGGCACAATGCGTGAAGTATTCCTACAGTCTTGTGTGCGGTATGCGTCTCACGCCGACCGCTGTTGCTTGCACTGTGTTTGACGCAATGCGTGAAGTATTCATGCAGTCTTGTAGGCGAGATGCGTTTCACGCCGCACGCTGCTAACCGCAGCGACCGCACTGCGTCTTTGACGCAATGCGTGAAGTATTCATGTAGTCTTGAAGGCGCTAATGTGTGTTACATGCCGACCGCGCCGCGCCGCGCCGAGGATTTCACCTTTTCATCTCAAGTTCAGTTGGTGCAACCTCAGCTTTTTCTACTGTGCATAGTCTTCAAGGGCCACGTAAGGGGAGAGGGGGACGAGTCCCAGTAATTCAAACTCGGGTCATCGACAAATTCAAAGAAAATGCTACAAGTGTACATGAATCATAAAATGGGCCATCTAGTTCTCCTTTAACCCAACCTCAACCTACTTACAAGGTCGCAACTTATTCTCGACGTGAACCAAACAATGTCAGTTTCGTGAAAATGGAAAAATAAAGCACTCTCTGGATTTCCCAGAAACGAAGAGCTCTTCACCACTTATCACTAAGTATCAGCTTCGAAGATTGGTCATGAAAAAAACGTAGGTACTCTTAAACGTAGTGATCAATGGCGTAGCGTGCTTCGCGCTATATCGATTAATCTGCCATTTAAACCTGTGAAAAAGGATTGATAAACAGGATTTTCGCAACGAACACCTTAATGATCGATTCTTTACCATAGTTTCTAATGGGGAAATATCGATGACCGATCGTTCACGCCTTGCTGCTGTTGTGATCTCGCGGTTCAAAATAGCGGTGAATCTTGAGGGATGAACCTTGTGTTAGATCTCGATTAATAAATAAACAAACGCTCCAGAGATGAGGCTCGGAATAAGACCAAGTGCCATGAGTCGATCGTCGCCAAGGATTAGGTCTCAGAGAATAATATTGTGACCTATCAGAGCCCAATCGATCAAAATTAAGTGTTATTGCCCGGGAAAATCGTAACAGCTACACTCCGCAATTATCAACTCCACTTGAATTGAGTTACGCGCTCTTTCGACAAACGATTTCGAAATGACTATTTAAACGCCCGCTATCATCCGCTTTATAACGAACGCTATGATTTATTACTGCACTTGACCTCTTAATGAAATACAGCCAGGATGTGCGGAATTCGGACGACGTTCATGCCTTATTTATGGCTGCCTATAATCCAATTTCACCGAAGCGGCCACTGATATTCGAGCATTTGATTACATTCAAGAGAAAGTTCGTCAAACTGGCTGTTTATTTTGCTAAAGATTTCATTCATTATTTGGGCATCTTTGAACACTGCACCAAGAATACATCTAAATGTTTGCTACGTAATGGAAAATTTACCTTTTTCAAAGGTGGAATTGATTCAAAGTTAGTTATACAAGGGCTCAGTTTTCAGCAACAGCATGATCAATAAAATTCGCCGCACTGAAATATGACTTATTCATCTTTCGTTCCCTATTCGTTCTCCTATTCCACTATTCCCTCTTTTTCTCTCTCTTCCTTTTCTCGTTCTCTCTCCCTTCCTTACGGGGATACGGGGGGTCGGGGGAGTCCCGTATAAAAGGACTCAAGTTTTTCCTGAGCTTTGCAGTGCAAGCTCTCGATATGCCAGCAGGACTGACCCGGGCTCTGAATTGTCGAGGGTCTGAAGTTGACTCACGTGTGGAAGTTACTCGAACGCGTGGTCGCTTCGTCGCGTTACGTCACCTTAAGTCGGATCGGACGGAAGGAGCACAAGACGGATTTCACGGAATGCATGGTCGTTTAACGGTGAAAACCTCTCGAAAGCTCAAGACTTAAGGGCCGGCCACCGCCGGGTCGGGGCGCATTGAAATTCGCACGTTGTGCTTGTGCCACGATCCAGGACCCCCTCCCCCCCATCCCGCATCGTCGGGTCCATTGTGGCCACATCGATAGGATGGGCCCCCGCACGGTAAGGAACAGTAACCGACTTTTTTTTTGTTCAAACGGGACTCGATACGCGATCGAATTTCCGAACCAATTCTCATCCAAGTATCGGGAGTCGTCGGTCCTGAAATCGTCACGTCGAATGAAAGCTTGGCAGAAATGCTCCTTGCGGCGAGAAATGATGATAAGTACTGCCATTCTATTTTACTTTTACTAACTTCCCAAAGTGAATTCCGATTTCTACAGTTCCAAGAAAAATTCCGATTTTTTCAAAAGTTCCGGGGAAAAATTCCAAGATATGACGTACAGTGGATCGAGTCAATTAGAGAGGTCGAGCTTGAAATTTTTGACCTAAACTGCAAATTTTGATGTTTATTTTGTGACATTTTAAATTTCAAGGGGTGCTTACATTTGAAAATTCACGAGGAAACCAGTGGAACCACTTTTGAAACCTCAAAGTTATGTGTAAACGGAGTTAGAAGCGTTCAAAGTCTCCAAATTGTGTCCGACCTCTCCTATTGACTCGATCCACTGAAAGGGGTACCTCAATTTCCGCGTGCGGAGCCCTGTTCTCCGTATAACTCTGCGCTCTCCGGTGCTCATGTGGAAATAGAGATACTCCTGCGAGAGATACGTCCTTAAGGTCTGGATACACGATCAAATTTTGAACCAATTCTGATCAAAGTTCTGATCACTTGATGACTGATGGTCACCATGCAACAGTCCTCTTTGATCAAAATTGGACGGGCCGTCAAATTTTTATCAGAATGGAGTGCCGCCATTCATCATTTCCTGCCACAAGAAACATTTCTGCCAAGTTTTCATTTTAAAATTTAGCAAATTAATGATTTTAAGACTGATGACTCCCGACAGACACTTTGATGGAAAGTGGCAGCCCTGTCAATGTATTTGCTCCCTATATCTTTGCATGGAGAGTTTGTCTTGATGTAGAGGTGGACTTTCAGGATAGCGTGGGATATCCCTTCTATTTTGGCCTCAACTTGAGAGCTTTTTTTGAGCTTGGAAGTTGATTTCAGAGAAATTCAGTGGCACCATCGTGTTTCTCGCGAACTTTTACACAAGAATCAACAGTCAAATCACAAATTCCTCGCGCATGCAACATCTCCATTGGATCGTGTATTGAGACCTTTACGTCATCGGGACGACGAAATGTGTATCTTGGCCCGACAACGCTGGACGCACGTAACGGCTGCTCTAAACAATGCCAGCTCCTGGTCGAATTAATAAGCGCATCAGCTCTTCAAGTCGGAATCTGCCACTCGTCCCAGACGCCGCTTTTTGCCCTGGGTCAAGGTGCTCCAACTAACGGGGACCGGTGTGCTCTCCGCATCACGCAGACTTGGAGTGTTCTCCGCAAAAAATATAACCAGAGAGGCATCACACTGGAAAAAAACACATCGGATCTAGAGTCCAGACTCTTGAAAACATCGACAAGAAAAAATACTCTTCATTCAATCGGATTTTTGCTTGAATCAAAACGAAATCCGCTGAAATTAAGAGGCTTGGTTCTTGATCTAAGCTAGATTCTGATTGAATCAAGAGTACTTTTTCTTGTCGATGTTTTTAAGAGTCTGGACTCTAGATCCAATGTGTTTTTTTTCCCCAGTGTATTTTATCCGTCGATATATTCTCATTTAAAGCTTATGCCATGAATTGGATTACATTTTGAAATGAGGAAATACTATCTGTGGCTCCTCTGTAAAAGCACCTCTCTGCATGCGGAAACCAATGGCATATATGTTGTTTCTGAAATGAGCCAGATATAATCGTTCCTTATTGCAGAATAGACGTATTTCTGCCAAACGGAAGTATGTGCATTAAGATATGAGCCCTAAGACCCACAAGAATTATCAGGGCTTACGTCATAATGCACATAGTTCTGTTAGGTATAAAAATAGTCCTAATATGGTTCAAATATCTCTTCCCTATCGGTGCGCTGCTGGAGGTACAAAAGCTTTCTAGGATCTTCAACGTTTGCCCGTAGGCGGATCCAGAAACCTTGAACAGGGCGGGAGGGGGGGGGGGGGTGTCTAGGGCCAAAGGCTTCCCTCTGGAAAATTTTTGAATGTTTGAAGCATATAATGTGTAGTTTGAGTCAATTTTGTCATGAATAACCACAAAATGTAAGCTTCTTTCCTTCTTTTATCCTTCTCTTTTTCTTGCTCCTTTTTGTTGGGCAAACGAGGGGGGTTAGGTGCACGCTCCTTACGCCCTATACCTTAGATTCGCCTATGCGTTTGCCTGGTTTGAAGAAATGATTCATTTCAAAGCTGTAAAGGTGAGCTCATATGATTATAATAGCTTCTGTGAGAAACTATGAAAATACCAGTATGGTGTGTTCAGTATCGTAAGTATTCACTAGACGAGGATTTCTAAGAGTGCATTTTAAAGTACGTACTTCCTTGACCGATAAGATTACAGGCTCTTTGTATTTTATGTAAACCTCTTAAAATTATGAGGTTAAGTTGTCGACGTCCAATTGCAAACTACAGTTTTCGTGTTTTGCACTTTATCTATCTATCAATTATCATCGATTTGAAAGTTCCTGACAAGAGCCCCGGTGGAAGATCCTCTAAGTAAAAGTGTTCCTACTCGTCAGTGCGTATGCATTTACACATTTCGAGTGCCTTTTTCAACGAAGCAGTCGCACAGTTGGACTTTATTTGGATCAGGGAAGAGAATAACCATGAATAAGATACGAAACGATTTATGTAATACCGAAAAGCAGGAGAATTGTCACGCTACAGGCTCATTTCTCGCTGCAAAAACTAACAGTTTACTGATAGAATATCTCCCTGGCTATGATATTTTTGGTTGGAATACACCAATATTTTGATCTCTTAAGTGTGGGAGACATCGTTACATAAATCAACTGGATCACAAATTCAGAACTATGATATTCTCACCGACGCAAGTATGAAATTATTCTCTGAAATACGAAACACGTGCGTTTGACAAAGATCAATTAATAAGGCACTGGAAACTTCGTCTGCTTTTATTTCGCTTTGATAATTTGGCTTCTGAAAAATCGACTGTAATTTGGATTGCATTTTGCAATAAAAAAACCACTATCTCCGGCTCTCCCATAAAAGCACGTATCTGCATAAGTGGCATGCATGTTGCTTCTAAAATGGTCGAAAAATAATGGCTCCTCATTGCGAAATGTAATCCATTTCATCTTGAAGACCCATTTATTTTTCGCTGTCTACAATCAACACTCAACAAGAACGAATTTCTAGATTGTAGTCTTTTTAACATGATAGGTTTTGGAAAATAAAGTGTGAATTTCATTTTAAACGGGGTGTTGGTTCCGAAATGATCAAAGCTGACCTTCATTCGTTCGCTAAATATACAAAGTTCTTGAAGGACTTTTACCCCAATTTCCCTTCATCCGTTGACCAGAGGTTGCTTGAACTCATCTTCAGATCGCCCTTTGACACTCACGGAAACTTGTCGAAGGCCGAGGAGACGTGAAGGCAATACATGTTCTCAAACGAATATGATGATTTGTTAATGTGTCGGGCTGGCGTTGAAGCAAGCGACAAGCCAACAAACGCTATTTTTCTGGTTTTAATTTTTGTCTGTACTCAAATGTATTCATTTATTTATATTCTTTGACGTTAAATTTAATGTTTCTCGACGAGCGGCCGCCTGGAGTCACTCCCTCTACGATCGACCAATTTACATTGACGCAATTTTCAAATTACCGCCGCACAGTGGATCGAGTCAAGTAGAGAGGTCGGACTTGAAATTGTTGGCTAGAGCTGCAAATTTTGATGTTTATTTCGTTACATTTTAAACCCTAAGGGGCGCTTCTAAAAGAAAATTTCATGAGGAAACCAATGGAACCTCTTTTAGAACTTCAAAATTTTGTAGAGACAGAGTTAAAAGCGTTTAAAGTTTCCAAATTTGGTCCGAACTCTCCTATTGAATCGATCCACTGTGCGCCGCGCGCCGTGAGCATGGTGGTGCGGTGCCTCCCAATACACGGAACAATTCATACATGTACATTATGAAGATCCCCAGTTCCATATCGATGGTCAAAGTGCGAAACCACGTATCTCCGTTGCGGTGTCCTAAAATCTCCGTTCCTATGTTTTATTTTTTCGTAAAGAAGTCAACATTATAGTCGGTTTTTTTTTTAAAAGGAAAAATAGCTTGTAGGAGCAGGAAAAGTGCAGTCGGTGAAGCTTATTTTATCTGGTTGCGTGCGGTTTAAGATTAGTTTACGATTTTTTTCTCTTCGACGTGTTGTTCAGCAGTATTCTAAGCTATGTGTCTCTCAGAATTATAATAGTGCTAAAGCTAAGTTGGCAGTTCAAGTGCGAATGATTGACTCTTAATCGAAGTCCAATAGTTTAGAACATTTTTCCTACATTAACTGAAATTTTTCAAGAAGTGGCTGAGGTAATGAAAAGCTAACAGCCTTCTTACATCATAGTATTCGAAACTTAAGATAGCAAGATGAAAGAGCTAAATCTAAAGAGTTGAAATATCCAATAGATAACATTCCATGCAAATAAATTCTCATTTGGTACATAGGCGGCGGAATAGAAAGCGAACCATAGACGGATGATATGAAATAGGTTTCACATTCTATATTGAAATGTATGAAGCAAGATTAGTGTGCGTTTTTTGAATATTCGGTATGGTTGTTGCCTATACGACAAAATTGAAGGAGATTCTCAAATTAATCATATCTGTCACGCATTGTCTACCGGCTTTATCAAATTTTATGCATCGAGGTATAGAGGTACATGTTTTCTTTTCAAATTGACAACTATTCGCTCTACGCGGCACTTTCGTTACCAAAACGACATAATTGAGGATGGTTCTGAAGTGTACGATAATCTTACGCAATAGCTCCATGGAAGTTATAATAGAGCAAGATATGCCTGTGATTTCGAATTGGCAACTATTCGCGCTCTCCAGAGTGTTTGTTGCGTATGTGAAAACTTGAAGGCGTACCTCCAGTTGATTGTATCTGCCAGTTATTGCGCACGCTTTATTGGCGTCACGACGGACCAGTTCCGAAATGCGCATCGCTTAAACTGCTGTCAAACAGCACATCGGGGCAAGAAACAACTCAAGTGGATCTCCGGGGGGGACTTACGTCAAAACGACAACGTCACTCGGGAAAATAAATCATCGGTGGTGGCTACATCTGGTGCGATTTGAGGAAGGAAGTGATTTTTGCTCTTTTTCTCCCGCAACTCTGCATGTCGGCTGTCTTTTTTAACGATGTCGCGGAAAATTATGTAATATTCGGATTCGGGCCCGGCTTTGGACGCCGTCCAGAGAGAGAGACGGCGAGAGGGGGCCACGGCGGTGGGAGCGAGACGGAGCGCACCGTTGGCCCGGGAAAGGTCACCGGGAAAAGCGTCAACACGACGTGTGCCCGTGTTTTCTCTCATTTTCCTCGCGGGGTGAGGCCCGAAATTCTGCCAAATCGAAGAAAAACCTCGCGTGTGGTGTCGATTTTTAGCGCCGTTTCCCCGAGCGCGTCAGCCGCCGTTGAGACGATACATTAATTTTACCCGCGACAATTACATGCGACTTTCCCTGGGTCCGTTGTGGCCCCAACGCACACGCGAGGAGAGCATGAGTTAAATAAAAATAAATAAACTTAGAAATATTGGGTTCATTGTCACTAGATAATAGTTGGACGTAGTTCTGCTAAATAGAACTAGAGACAGCAAATCTAAGTCAAATACAGTGAGAACCACAGCAATGGGTTTGTTGTGCTGGTCACATAATCTTGTTTGGATGCTTGATCCTTGCAGATTAGCCAAAAATAATAAGATCTGTCCAAACTGCAACTTTCTACGTTCAATATTGCTCTGTCATTTTCTTATATTGTTCTTACATTGCCTAATTTAAATCATTTGTACGATCTGTATCTGATTCATTTGTACGACTTGCACGATCCCTTAAAAGGAGTTTATTTACCAACCTTAAAATAAAATAAATAAATAAAATATTAACCTAGATACTGCCCTTTGAAAAGTCGGGCTTTTGACGTCATCCACCGCGGTAGTGACAAGTGGCACCCGTGGTTTTTTCCACCTTGCTTCCATTGGTCAGTGATGCGCTGGTTGCTGAACGTGAAACGTGGAAGAAAACAAGGTGGAAGGACCAAGGATGTCTCTACCGCGGTGGATGACGTCAAAAACCCGACTTTTCAAAGAGCGATATCTCGGTTATTATTGAATGTAGAAAGTTGCGGTCTAGACAGTTTTTATTAATTTTAACTGATCTACAAGAATGAAGCATCAAAACACGATCTATGACCAGCGCAACTAACCCATTTTCGAAAAGGTCACTCGTTCTTCGGACATCACGCTAGATAAAATTGCGTGATACAACTATATCAACTCCTGAGCCGCTCAAATTGCATCCATTTAATTGAAGGCGAACTTCTACTCCGCAAAGCAGCGCAAAGTAGAGTCGCGCCCCATAGCGTTTAATAATTCTGTTTAGCGATGCGATTATTCTTGTCTTCGTTGTTGTGAGGCATTTTCAACTCTAACATGCAAATCATCGGTCACGGATGAATGAGCGCGAAAAAAGGGTTCCCTCGTTATTCATTCGTTTATTTTCTATTTTCTCTGGTAGAAAGTCTAGGGAGATCAAACACATTTTGTAAGAACACAGTCAACAATTTTGGAGTAAAAATCAATGCTGTAGTCCATATAGCACCCAAAAACCCCGAGTACGGAATCTATTCTCCTTACAGAATGACTCACACTGTTATTGAGCAAAATCTACTCTTCTTGCGGAGTGTCATAGTCTTTTAAGGTGCTAATTTCACTTCACATTCATATCACTCGGGGTTTTTGGGCGCTACACTGGAAAAAAACAAAAACACATTGGATCTAGAGTCCAGACCCTTGAAAACATTGACAAGACAAAATACTCTTGATTCAATCAGATTTTTGCTGAAATCAAAAGGAAATCCGCTCAAATTAAGAGGCTTGGTTCTTGATTTAAGCAAAAGTCCGATTGAATCAGGAGTCTTTTTTCTTGTCGATGTTTGTAAGAGTCTAGACTCTAGATCCAAAGTGTTTTTTTTTCCAGTGTATATACCGTCACCTTCCGGGCAAAGTATCACAAGCGTCATGCGACGTTTCAATGTTTCCGACGCCATTTTATTTTTTTATGGATAAATTAATTGTGGGTTGAATCTGTTTGAAAATTTCATTGAATTTTATCGGCAGCACAAAGAAATTCCAAGACAGCTTCGTTGAGGAGTTAACTCCTCTGGAAAAAAATATATTTGCGGCGGGAATTTTGGAACGTCGCATGGCGCTTGTGATACCTACTTTGGCTGGAAGATGACGATATGTAGACCTCGACACCGAATTTCACTCCTCGATTTTTACCAGTGAATGTAAGCATCATTCGTATTTTCGTTCCAATTTTTCCCCATTCCGCGCCTCTCAAAAATGTCCACACCCGGTCCACCGTGCGGCGAGAAGAACAAGAACTGCATGTGTGTGACTAAGCTAACGTTTCAATTTCGTCTGACACTTCGAGCGTCTGGTCGGGCGCGGAAAACATGTCGGTCGCTCAGATTTCTGGTAGTGTTCCGACGAGAATTATGGTTGTCGTTTGTTAACACTGGTGGCGTGTGCTCAAGCTCAATGATTATCCCCTCCCGTGACCCCTCGCGACCCCCCGCTGCCCCCCGTTTCTCTCGCGTCGGGGGAGGGGGTGGAGGTGTTGAAGTACCAACTGCGACGCACGACACAGCCGTTTGATCGGCGATGGTCGAAATTCGCGAATTCGTTGAAATTTTGAATTTTAACGACCCAGTTTCCCGCCGAGTGAAGAGGAGGGGATTTACTGGAGCCAGCCGGTTAGACACGCTCAGCGCTGTCGAATTTCCAACGGGTCCTCGAATTATACTGCCGTGCTGAGGAAGAACGCCGTATGAGCATTCGAGAGTTGCCAAATTTCCTTCGATAAAATGTTTATTTTTGAGGAAATACATGAATATTTCTCGTCCTAATTTTCAGAATCTTTAGGTGCGATTGCGAACAAAATTCTCTGAAAAATTGAGAGGAAAATATTCACAAGTTTACCAGGACATTCGCGTTTTATTAAGGGAAATTTGGCAACGCGTAAAGGCTCATACGGCGTTATTCCCTTAGCACGGGAGTATACTCCGTGGACAAGTACGGAAAAAGAGATATTATGATTCGATTATTTGGCAACTTTACGCATGGAGTCTCGTAGCTTAGACTGGATTTAGAATTAATGACCCCAAGGCCTCACGAATCTCTAAGTTGAGGCCTCCTTAACGTTGCATATCCTACAGTGATTTATATAGGGTTTCGTCGATCCCTAGATGGTAGAGGACAAGATAGCAATCTTTCGGAAAATTGGAAAAATCTAACCTCTGATCAGAGGAATTATCGATGGCAAAAGCGCGGAACTACATACCTCCGTTTGCGACGCTGCTGACTTCCTATCATACCTTCTTTTTTCCTTGGAAAACCAAATAACGTAATTTCTTGAAACTTTATCTAATTTTCCCTCGCCGTTAGCAGAATAAATATTTACCATGTTTTCTACCTATAAAGTTGGCTTGTTTCTCTTAAATTTGGCAACATTCACATGCTGAGGGACAACATTGGCGTTGTCCCTCAGCACGGCAGATAGAGGTTCACCGATACGACCAAAACTCGGTCCTGGCGACTTATTTACCCTTCATTTTTAACGACGCTGCACATTTTAAACCTACAGGTTTGGTCAATGTAACCCAAAGAAAAACTAACCGAAAAATATTAACCGCATGTTTTGTTTACTCAGTGCTGTACTTCCTGTATCAACACAAAATATAGGTTACGATTCCTTACCGTGCAGCCACGCGAAAAGAGTCGTCAACAACGGCGGAGTAGCTTACGACAAAGGCCGCGTCGTGAACGATGCGGGACGCGGGTATCTAGGTTAGTGAATTGCCATAGGCCTGGATCGAAGGGGCAACGTCAACAGATGAACAGATAGCCAATGGGCTCCTTAAACTTGCCGCTGCGGCCGGCCGGGAGCTGTCACAAAGCCCAGCTCCGGAAACACGTAATTAGGGGTCTGAGTGTATGGTTTATCGACTAGCGACTCTTCTATGTTCCGATCCTCGGCTAAAAGGCCCTAATCCGTTTACCTTCCTGCACTTTGCCGCCCGCCCCCGCCTGTCGTCCGGCTTTTGACTGCACTCCATCTCCCCCAATCAAACCATCTTCCTTTCCGACGATTCTCCCCGGGCAGGATTTCATCTCAAGGAATCAATGATATCGTCATTCTCTTCGGTATAGGCCGCAGTAGAGTGCCTTCATAGGGAGAGTGTGGCCACTGGGCCCCATGGAGGGGCTTAGAGCCCAAAAATGGCTGCGCTTTGTTTTGGTTTTTAGGGTTGGGAGGGAGGGGGGTGTCAGTCAACTTTTGACAGTCATCACCTGCTTATCACCAACTGCACTTGCTGCCAACCTGACTACATCCATACAGGATGATTTTTCTCGAAAATTGCAGACGGCTGGCCGTCAAACTATGTAAATACGTCGTAACAATGCATTGTGTATAAACTCGTTGCGAAATGCAAATGAAACTACATTTTGAGTAATTTTGTAATAACGTTTACTCACAGCGTCCGCCATTTTTAGGCCCTAGAGGCAATAAGAGGTGGTAATTGAAATGGCGATACTCTCTAAATTCAGGTACTTTAGGCCGAAGTGTCCGTTTGTCCTAAGTATAGGGAGAATCATAGTACCGTCATGAGGGAGCGTTCATAAATTAAGTAACGCTGTAGGGGGGCGAGCTTTCGTTACGCTACGTTAAAAGGAGGGGGAAGGTCAGTGCCAGCGTTACATAACTCTCTCCATCGGTCAACAACTTCAACTATCAAATGCCATTCAGAAGCTCCATTCTCAATAAAATCATGTTCTCTTCACAATGGAGGGGTTTCGCGATAAGGACCGTTTTAGGACCCACCCTAAATTTCCTCAACCTCAAGATTTTTTTAAAAGTTATTTAAGGTCTCTTGCCCTGTTAGGCACTGCAACTTTGTATGAGAGCTGTCAAAAAAGAACGGATTTACTTACGGTGGTGTTATTGGGGTATTTTTAAGGGTTTTAATGAAAGATCGAAAGGTTTGTTACTATTCATTGCACATTCGAGAGGCACTTCAAGAATGACAACTTTGGGATTTTTCACTCATAAGAAACCAATATTTTACAAAATGTATCATGATTTGGTTCCGGTCTCTTTTTGGGTGTAGTAATGGTCTAAACATGGGTCTCATGGCCGATTGTGGCGTTACATGCCGGTTTTGTGGGTTTGCGGTAAAATTCCAGAAAATTCGCATTTTTAACCAAAATCAGCCTTCAGACATATGTTTAGGCCAGTATTAGACCTGAAAAGAGGCCGAACATGACGAATTCATGATATATTCCGTGAAATTTAGACCCTCAAGAGAGAAGAATCGTAAAGGGATTTTCAACTATGGTAGGCCCATAAACGGTCCTTATCGGAAGCTCTCCTTAATCGATTGGTGCTTTCGTTCCTGTTTAGAAAATGGAATATTTACGGTCTTTAAAGCACTTTCAAAAGTGTCATCAAAATATAACCACCATCTTGAGCTCGACATAGACTGGTAGATGACACTGAACGGGTCAACAGATCGAACGGCACTCGAGATTGAACATGACAAAGACGATGTAAGTGAACCAGATACATTGTTGTCGGTGCCCCAGTAAAGCTCTCGGATGGTACATTGTTGCAAAGGGGCGAATCTCCGATTTCGACAACACTGCAGGGATCGACAAGCGGGCAGAGGGAAACACAATGTCACGACATTGAAACACTGAACATTGAAACAAAACGCTTGTTCCTTGATGTCTGTCATGTGTCACCGCCGTTTCCTGGACTTTCTTCTCGAACGCTTCTTTGCGATTCCTTCTGTCGCGCTAAACATCCCGTTCCGCTTGGACCCACTATCGACAACTCCTACTAATTTGTTGCCTGATCATAAAGTTGAGTACGTTCGGTCGAAAAATGAATGGTCGATCAAATGTCAAACAGTTGATTGTGCATGTAGTAATATGTTTGTCCTATCATTAATATATCATTAATATAAACTTCGAAGGATTCTGCCTTTTTCTATTTCACTCGAGGGGAAGTGTCCCCTCCCCGACTCTCTTCCCCACCCGGTGACTGACGCTGCGCTGTGCTGAACGGTTCAGCCTGAACCTTTCCCCTACGTCTGACCGTTCCCCACTCTTCTGTCAATCGAACCATGCCACCGCTTTTACGTATTGTCGCTCGCCCGCCCAGATACCTACCGGCATGCGGCACCGGCCAGCGGTCAGTTGATGATAAATCTCGCTCATGCTCCTACGCAGCTACGCATTGATTACGCCAGCGAATTACTTTCCAAATAATTAGAATTTCTTCGATAATAGTTTTCTTTATTTATTCGACGGTATTTTTTCTCTTTTCTACTGTGTTTGACTGTGTTGAAATTTATATTAATACTCACACGGAGAAAAAAACTTCGTGCATGGGACCCGACGTTGAGATCATATGAATCTCTTAAAACTTGAGGTCCAGCTGCCGAAATTCGGGTCAGAAATCGGAGACACTTCGGTATGCACCGAGTACTTTAGATGTGTGACCTGAAACCTTCGGTATATACTGAACTACTTCAATTGTCTGACCCGAACTTCGGCAGATGGACCTTAACTTTTCGGATGCGTGATCCGAAAACTTCAGAGATCCATATGATCTCAGCTTCGGGTTCCATGCACAAAATTTTTTTCTCCGTGTTTCCTTTTAGGGGACGCAACTAAAATTTCACCTTCTCGTGGTGTTGGCTGTTTTTACTAAGTGGGAACCGTCCATTTTAAGATATAGTCTATTTCTTGCCCTGCCATTATTATTCTACAAGTTAATTGTGGAGTGAGAATTTCATAATGTTTTCTATGAAATCTTCAAAATATAGTGATAAAAAATTTGCAACTACTACAAAATCGGCTCGCGAAGCGAGCCGAATGTCACTCGCGTAGCGAGTGACCGGGGGTCCAGGGGGCGTAGCCCCCGGCTAGGCGTGACGGGCGCGCGAAGCGCGCCCAGAACGGCTAGTATAATATAGCATTGTCATATTCTAAGGGAGCTTTTTCATTGGAACCCTTTAAAAGCTGTCTGAATACTCCTCTATAAATGTCCCTCTATAACATACATAACGATGCACAAGTGGAACAAGTTTAGCAGAAAGGAACCAAACCGTATCAGTTTTTGCCAAATTTAACCGCGCAATTTAATTTTTCACAAGGGAACTTGAAATTTTTAAGAAATTTGCAAACAAAAATGCGCACATCCATTTTCATGTAAAAAATTAAATTTTACAATAACTGATGTGGCTTGGTTCCTTTCTGTTGAACGCGGTCCAAATGGGCTAAGTTCGGCAGGAATGCACCAAGCCGCATCGATTTTGAAGTGAGATAAAGAGCAGCTTTGACATGTTATTCCTCCATATAAAATGGAATGTTAAAGACAGAAGTTGGCGACTGTTTTCTTGTTCATACACTTTTCCCCGATTTCGAAAGTTCGATAGGAGAAAATTTACTACTGGTTGAATGCAAATGTACAAATTCACCCCCTTTCACCCTCCAATGCTACGTTTCTGTTAAACCCGGTCCAGGTAAGGTTTCTTGGTCTCTTAAAGTTCACCAAACTCCAGGACCATAATTCTACAATATAACGCACACGACGTTCAGCAGAAAGGAACCAAGTTACATCGGCCATTGCCAAATTTAAGTGGACAATCTAACTTTTTACAAGAGAACTTTTGTGCGGATTCTTTTGAAAATGTTGAGGCATTCGCTTCGTACTTTCCAGCAAACTCTCACTAACATTTTCGCGAAAATCCGCACAACCGTTTTTATGTAAAAAATTAAATTGCTCGATTAAATTTGGCGATATCTGACGTGGCTTGGTTCCTGGCTGCGTGAAGCGGTTCACTTATTCGTCGTAACATCGTATTTCTTTGGTTTTTTTAAAAATTGAATTTTTCCTCTGAAGCAGGATTTCATGAATCTTCATCTGTGCTCCTTTTTTGAAATAATGATAACCAAAAATTTAAAATTTTGAGAAAAAATTTGGGATTCCATGTTTTATGAAAGCTACAACATAGATGTATCTAGAGTGCTTGTGTACGGGAGAGTATTGCCATCTCAATCCTTTTACTACAGAAAAAGTGTGCCGCTCTCTAATTGGTCGGCTACCATGGAGCCCCTAAGTTGGTCCAATGTGAACAAACCCTTACCCCTCCACTCCTAGTTCGGCCCATCGTAAGCAAACGAGATGGCGACAAAGCTCTCGAAGTTCTAGGCGTGATTTTGGATGTGATGGAAATTTTTCAATATCCAACCTCTGAGTTGAGTTCGAATCGAACTTTAATGGACATTTATGCCAAAAATTCACATTTGAGTATGATTATCATTCATTTCTCAGCCGATAATACGTGTTCTTCTGGGTCAGGTTTGTTCACATCGGCCCAACTTCAGAGCTCCACTATTAGCCTGAAACTGATAAACCAATCAGAGAGCGGCACAGAGATGGCAATACTCTCCCGATACAGGTAAACCAGATGTATCGATAGAATCCAAGATCCTAAATTAATGTATGCCATAGAGGGTTAACCTCAAACGCGTTTCAGTTCAAATATACGAACCGAATCGATCCCCGATGCAAAAAACGGCAACAGCGCCAATAAATTATGCGGCACGTTGCAACATTCGATCGTTCCTCCTTTCGCGTTACTCTCCTCTGAAATTTAAAATAACTCGGTACGCGCGCACCGAGGCGGTGGAAGGGCCGGGGGGTTGGGTTGGGGGTGGGGACAGTCGGTCGGGGTTGGGGGCGGGGGCGGGGGCCGAGGTTGGGGTGGCCGGGTGGCGGGAGCCCGACTCTATCTTATTTTTATTTTTGCCCGCCCATTAATTATATTCCGCGATTCATAATTTCAAGTACTTGTCGCGGGAGCTAATTTTAGTCGCCGCGTGCTGCGGGTTGCGTTTTGCGCCCGGCCGGGCCCGAGGGACAGGGTCGCCGCGGATCGCGGGTCCCGGATCGGGTGTCGCCGCCCACGCCGCGATTCATCAACCTCCGGCATCCCTTCGCGCTCCCATCGGGGTCAATCCTTGCGCCGAGGGATCCGAGATGTAAGTTAAGAACCGCTGGGCACTCATTGGAAAAAAAGTTGAGTTCTATAAAGGGAGAGTACAGTATGTCGGGATTTGAGGTTAGGTGGTGGAGCTTTTAGGACCCAAATGGGCAGCCAACACTGGAAAAAAAAACACATTGGATCTAGAGTCCAGACTCTTATAAACATCGACAAAAAAAAGTTCTCTTGATTCAATCAGAATCTAGCTTAAATCAAGAACCAAGCCTCTGAATTTGAGCGGATTTCGTGTCGATTCAAGCAAAAATCCGATTGAATCAAGAGAATTATTTCTTGTCAATGTTTTTAAGAGTCTGGATTCTAGATTCAATGTTTTTTTTTTTTTTTTTTTTTTTTTTTTTTCCAGTGAATATATGAATGCAAGTTTTCCTTGTACTGGGAATAGCTCTATAATTTACCTACCCACTAAAGACTTATATGGATCTCATGAGGCCTGACTTAGGTGACTTGCGAAATATATTCCAACCAATTTTCTTTTCATTGATTTTTCTAAAATTTGTCAATTTTTTATGTGTTACAGGTAAGAATCCAATTATGCGTTAATGTGTTTTAATCGACTGTTCCCTGTGCTTTCCCCAAAGCTCTTGAAGATGTAAGTATTCCTTGGACTTAATATAAATTAAAATAAAACACAACATATATTAACACATTAACAGTCTATACCCTAACATGATGAGATGAAGCCTGCATTAAATAGAGAGGTAAAACAATACTTCTGAAGGAATCGAGGTATCGATGGTTTTGGTAAGTACTATGTGCAATAATAAGTACCCTTTAAAAGAAAAAAATTGACTCCCGAGTAACTTTAAGCTCCAGACTCAAAATTCATATGAGTTTTTGTATGTGAGCTGCGGATTCGAAATCCCTAATAATGAGCTATTAAGAAAAACTATCCATTTCGGGCTCTAGGGCCGTAAATTCCGGATTAAAGAGCCGCTTAATCCGGTTACTGAATCCGGAACCATTGAAAGTCTTGCTAAAAAATGCGGAACTTTATCCCTCCCGACCCGGAGCCGCCTTCAGGCCCGGAACTTTTTTTCAGTGAATCAAAACTAAGGGCCGATTATTGAAATTGATAGACAAAGCTATATGGACAAAAAATAAAAAAGGGATATGGAGAGAGCCAATTGGTGGAAGCGGGTGGTTGCAATAGTCATAGGAGGTAGGCGATGTAGACTAACGGCAACCCACGAGAAACCCTACAGTTAGCCCATTGTTTCCTCCCCTTGTCTGTAGGAACCACCCATTTAAGCTAAGAGAATTGCTTCATACTCCCTATGTCTTCTTTGTCTATCAATTTCAATAACCAGCCCGCTGATGGTTTTCAAATTTTCTTCTGGTTTTCCTCCTGAGAATGAACGAGCTGAAACGAGGGTGAAAATCGCTGAAAATATATCGTCGAAGCAGTCGTAGACGGGAAACGGAAGGCGGTGAAAGTGCGAGGCAATGTTCTCGAAAATAAAGCGGAGCCGACTCGGCTCACCTGGTGAACGGACGACAAAGACATCGCGACGAAATTTTGGCGGAGGCTCAAAACTCTGTACCTATGACACTGTTCGGTAAACAACCTATCAGCTTAATCAAATTAAATTTTATTGCCCCATTAGCGAGTATTACGCTCGGCTTTGTAATGGTCTCTTGTTTTTATAATTATTTCCGCTCCTCGCACGACGGTCAAGTTGGAAGACGCACAAGAAAACTGATTCGGTTCGGAGTTCAAGTTCACGACCGTTATTATGCAGTCCAATTCCAGGGTTAAATTTTCGAGGGAAATCGTCTGTATTCCACGAGGGTGTTGCAATCGGAAGGAACCTAATATCCTCTGAAATCTAAAATAATTTCATTTTTTGTTAAAAGGGTGTATGAGTGACGCCGCCCTTATTACTTTACCCTTACTGAGCACCAATACGATGGATTTAATCATTCTCCATATTTACAGCCGTATTTAATCCCCATTGATACACTCTTCCAATAAAATTGGCAGTCGGACTATCCTCGTTATTCACCACTTGTCTGCAAAGGTTTAACCAAGAAAAAACGATTCATCGCACCTATAACCGATCGACTACGTATACAGTCGTGGCGCAGGTGATGCGAGACATGCAACAGATGAAATCCGCCTCAAATTTTTACTTTTACCCGGTCATGAGTAAAAACTTGGACAAAAATTAGTTTAGCAAACGAATTTAAGTACAGGTGGCCAAGGTCTGCTTATCAATGACCTAAATTCGTCTCCCTTACCTAAAAAGTGTTGCCCTGATAAAGTGACCGAGGAACGCTACTACCGTGCGGCAGAAAAACGTTGCCCCTACTTCAGAGCGCTGCCAAACCTCTGCGGAAATACGAATTTCTGGCAAATTCAAGAGCATCTGGCCCCGCCAAGAGTTAGAATAGCACAAATGAAGTGGAAAAATCCACATTTACCGTGCGTTGTATAGTTTTTTATTCACACTTTTTGCGTCTAGAGGAACGATACCATGCCAAAATTTTAGCAAATGACAGAACATGAACGTGTGACAAAATTGAAATAAACTTGAGGCCATTCCACGAGACGCCTGTGTTCGAGCTAAACTTAAAGTCGATATTCTAAGAAAAAAGTATGCCTCATTCTCACTTTGCTCTTTTTCGGCAGGGCAGCATTCCTCTTTAAATTTTTCCGAGTAATTCTACTCGCATTTTATAATGTAGCGTATCGGAAAATTTAAAGGAAAAGTTTCATAATTCTCCGAAAAAGTATATACATCACCATCAAAACTTGGCAACGATCGAATATTCATACGTTGTTTTTTCCTCGCGTTCTGCTTGACAAAGGAAGAACGCCGTATGAAAAGTTGTGCGTTGCCAAAATCCCCCTGATATTATATGTATGTTTTTGGAAAGCGGTGAATATTTTCCCTTGAAATTTTCAGGTAACTGACATTAAATCACAAGTAGAATTTTCCGAAAAACTGGAGGAAAATGGAGATGTTGCATGTGTGAGGAATTTGCGATTTAACTGTTGATTCTTATGTAAAAGTTCGCGAGAAACACGATGGTGCCACTGGTTTTCTCTGAAATCAACTTCCAAGCTCAAAAAAAGCTCTCAAGTTGAGGCCAAAATGGAGGGGATATCCCACCCTACCCTGAGAGTCCACCTCTACATCAAGACAAACTCTCCATACAAAGATAGGGAGCAAATACATTAGCGGTGATGCCGTGTTTTCAGTCTTAGAGTCCCCAAATAAAGTGGCAGTCCTGTCAATGTATTTGCTCCCTATTTTTGCATGGAGAGTTTGTCTTGATGTAGAGGTGGACTCTCAGGATGGCGTGGGATATCCCCTCCATTTTGGCCTCAACTTGAGAGCTCTTTTTGAGCTTGGGAGTTGATTTCAGAGAAAACCAGTGGCATCATCGTGTTTCTCGCAAACTTTTACATGAGAATCAATCGAATAGCTTTCCGGAAAAAGGGCACATAGCAAAAAATCGCGTTTGAAAAAAATGTATTTGAAGTTTCTATCATTACTCAATGGCCACTGACTGTGACTTACGTTCTAGATCGGGAGTCTAAGCTGCGATGAAAGTTACCATCAATGGCCAAAAAAGTAATGAAGGAAACTTTAAATGCATTTTTCTCACACGCGATTTTTTGCTATGTGCCCTTTTTCCGGAGAGCTCCTCAATTGTCAAATCGCAAATCCCTCACACATGCAACATCTCCATTATTAGCGTGTTTTCCAGAAAAATCTATTTTTTTCGGAGAAATTCGGCAACGTCCGACTTCTCATACGACGTTCTTCCTTAGCATTGGTGATAACGCGTGGCGGCCAAGCTTCGCGGCATGTCCGAGCCCTCTGTCAGTGGGTCAGTCGTCGCGACGCGACAGTGCGATATCATGACAGTCGTTTCCGGCGACCGGAAGTCGCGGAAAAACATGGAAAATAGTGACACGCGACAATACGGCGCATCCGTTTCCGGGCAAACTGCATTCGTCGGGAAAAAACGACTACAGTGTCAAATTTACAGCTCTTCTTAAAATTTTTCAAACTGGACCTCTGGTTTTTCATGCTTTCATCTTGTGCTTTGGTCCTAGAGCAATTGGACCGCGGTAAGCAGAAAAGAACCAAGTCTCAACAACTCTTGCCAAATCTAACCGGACAATTTCATGTTTACATGAAAACGATTGTGCAGATTTTTGTGTAAATTTCAGTGAATTTTCTGCATGGTACGAAGCAAATTCCTTAAAATTTTCAAAGAAATCCGCACAAATGATATCTTGTAAAAAATTGAAATTCCGAGTTAAAGGCAATAGCTGACGTGTCTTGGTTCCTTGCTGCTGAACGAAGTCCAATTATGTTCTTCCATATTCTACCGTAAGTCCTGAGGGTTTTCACACTGACGTGCCATCGTTAGAACAGTCGAGAGTCTTCGAATTATACCTCCAATAAGATGTTTATTTTTAATGAGATTTATGAATGTAATCTCTGGAAACTTTTAGAGAATTTGGATCTGGTTCCGAATAAAATTCTCTGAAGATCTCAAAGATCAATATACTAAATTTTTCTGAAAATTTATACTGCATCGAAGGAAACTTGGCAACGGCTGAAGTTCCATAAGGCGTTCATCCTTAGCACGGCAGTACAAGTGACAATTTTAAGGAAGGCTCGAGTGAGAATATACTAGACGTACCGTCCAGTCTAGGGTCCAAAGATCATAAGAGGTCGTAAGTTCCGGACGTATATAAGTCGGTATTCGGCACCGATAAAAAAGAATGACAGTGGCCATTGAACTGTTATAATATCGAAGATGGTAAAAGAGACACTCACATCTTCATCACAGCGTTTCAGAATCTTGAACTTTGTTTTATTTTTAAAAAAAGAAAGCTTCTCTCAAAATTGTTCGTAAAAATGAGTAAGTAAAGAAGTCACAGAACATTTTCAGAAAATTTCAAGAGAAAAACAACTGGTGGTTATTTTTCTTTTGAAAAGAATTATCGTGAGCAGGGATTTATACACCACCGTCGCAATTGGAGATACGAGTTCTTTGACTTGACTATTGATGAATTAAACCATTCATTAAGTCGGGCAATATAGGACTCGAGATGAATTATTAGGTATTGGATATTGTGAGTTTTTCTAATCACTCTCTTTAGTCTTATACATACCATCCTTTCCATTTACTGAAACTGGATCGTTGACCGCTAAACCCGTAAATTCTACAGCACATCTATAAAACCTAGCGTAATTACTGCCCTTAGAAATGGAACGTTTTTTCAGTGATCTAATGAGGGAAAGTCAATGTCTTTTGAGCAGCTGAGCAATAAACTACTGCTCTTCTTTTGCTATTGATACGTCTGAGATTGAAACCATCTGTTTAAAAACGAAAGTCTCATATTATGAGCTTAGAGTAGAAATAGCTACGTTCATTCTGAGGGTCATGAAGCAGTAGAGCAATAAAAACTTTGAGAGGTCATTAAAACATGCGGGTTTACCGCAGATTTCATGTCACACCAAGCGGCTTCTCATTTCAAATCATGCATCTAACGCACTGGCAGTATTATTATTATTTTTCACCTTGGAAAGAGCATTCGTATTAAAACAGTTACTTTGTTAGTTTGAGCAGTACTTCTGTTTTACGTGTACTTAAAAATAAACTTTGCCATGGTGGAGGCACAAGTTAAGTAATGAATTTGAAGTTTAAGGTGGTGGGTGAAAGTAATTTGTTGCTCTGAGTTTTACCAAACACTTTTTTATGGTAAAAAAATGAAGGACGTATTTAGACGGACAATATAAACGAATGAAAAAAGGGGCGAGGA
This sequence comes from Bemisia tabaci, assembly GCF_918797505.1. Taxonomy (NCBI): domain Eukaryota; kingdom Metazoa; phylum Arthropoda; class Insecta; order Hemiptera; family Aleyrodidae; genus Bemisia; species Bemisia tabaci. The sequence continues at coordinate 21,619,932 of NC_092800.1, read as the reverse complement.
CAATTATCGAAAAAACCATAATTCCTATCGTAATTCCATAAACCATAATTTCTAAAAAAACAGGGGTATAGAAAGTAAGCTCTGCTTATTGATGGGTACATTTTAGGGAAGGCGGTATTGACAGTCGGAGAATTTTTGAAGTAGGGGATGAAGTACAGGGAACCAATATGATAGCCGTAAGTGCGCAAAAAATGACGCAGTTTCAGAAAAATATTAACATTATTCCTCCAGAGAGCCAATGAAAACAGTGCTTTCAAGTAAAATGTCGCCCTCTTCTGCCAATTTCTAACTTGAAAATGTGTTTATTGTGAGTCCAAAACGCAACCACGAAAGCATGCAGAAGATGGCGCTTACCGCTGTCTTACCTAATACTATAGCCTAACCTAACACGAAAGTGAATCTTACCTTTTTATATAAAATTGGTCAATTTTTAATCATCCAAACGATTTCTAAAAGTCTTTTGGAGGAATGGTGGCAATTTAGCAAAGAACGGAGTCTTCTTTCAAAAGTTTTCCACTCAAAAGCTTCTGAGCCCATTTTCTCAAAACTTCATTTTTGCACTTACGGCTCTCTTCGCTATCACGGCATTCGTCAAATTTCAGACACCTGCAAATTCTCATGTCTCTACTCTCCCCATGCAGGAATACTCTCGTGCAAATGGAGATGTTGCATGTGTGAGGAATTTGCGATTTGACTTTTGATTCTTATGTAAAAGTTCGCAAGAAACACGATGTGGCCACTGGTTTTCTCTGAAATTAACTCCCAAGCTCAAAACAAGCTCTCAAGTTGAGGCCAAAATGAAGGGGATATCCCACGCTATTCTGAGAGTCCACCTCTACATCAAAACAAACTCTCCATGCAAAGATAGGGAGCAAATACATTGGCAGGGAGCAAATACATTGGCAGGGCTGCCACTTTATTTGGGGGCTCATAAACTGAAAACATCACTGCTAATGTATTTGCTCCCTATTTTTGCATGGAGAGTTTCTTTTGATGTAGAAGTGGACTCTCAGGATAGTGTGGGATTGGGATATCCTCTTCATTTTGGCCTCAACTTGAGAGCTGTTTTTGAGCTTAGAAGATGATTTCAGAGAAAATCAGTAGCACCATCGTGTTTCTCGCGAACTTTGACATAAGAATCAGCAGTCAAATCGCAAATCCCTCACACATGCAACATCTCCATTCTCATGTCCCTACTCTCCCCATGTAGGTACTCTCGTGCAAATTGGCAAGGTAGCCCCGAATGATTCCCATCGTGCGTTCAACTTGGCACGGAAGGAGCGCAGCGCGGCTCGTCTAAGGCCCGTTCACACCGACTACACACGCTTGCGGATCGAAGCGGAAACGGCGCGGTTTTGAAGTTGGCGTGCGAGCGCGACACCTCGCGACCTCCGGTTCACGTCGATCCGCCTGCATAATCATATCACTTTCGTCGCAATATTTTAAGCGCCGCGACGCGCCATCGCCACTCGCGCTTCACCCGCGGGCCGCGACTGCAGCGGACGCGCGCGCCATCGCGTCATGACGCGCGCTACGTCGCGCAGTGACACTTCCACGCGAGTCTGCTTGAAATGTTTGGGATGAAATCAAACAAAACGGAACTAATTACAGGGTTGCCACCGAATTTAGAAAATGAAATTCCCTGACATTTCCCTGTTTTCCCTGACAAATTTTGGTAAATTCTCTGATAATTGAAGATATGCCAAATGGTTAAAAAGACAAAATTAGAAAAAGTTTTTAGGCAAAATTTGTCGTTCGAAACGTCAAACCCATTCTAGAAAGCAAATAAAGGCGACTTAGAAAATTTTCCCTGAAGTTTTCCTCATTTTCCCTGACATTTCCTGGTTTTCCTTGACATTTCCTGGTTTTCCCTGACATTTCCTGGTTTTCCCTGACATTTCCCGGTTTTCCCGGTATTCCCTGACTGTGGCAACCCTGAAGTTGAAAGTAAAAAAAATGGGGGTGAAAAGTCAATTTCTTTCACAAGATGGAAAAACTCCGATTAAACTCACGTACCATATTACTGATGTTTGTTTTCAACAAGATTAGAAACAAGATATGCTTTTCCACACTATACGTAGAAAGTGAAATTCGGTTTACGTTGAACAACGAAATGTTTTGGTGCAGGAACTAGAAGTTTTTGGTCACAGAAGTTAAAGTTGGGTATAATTAATCGAAATTTACTTCCTATCACCGAGAACTTCGGTTACCTGAACCGGAAAAGTTCGGTGTTTGAGATAAACCTGATTCCAGCATCTGTAACCGGCCTTCTTTATCGGTGTATCAGGAACCCCGGTTTCGAGCCCCGGTCAACGTTTCGAGCTAGAATTGGCGTTAATGTAACTAAATTTGCACCCGTTTGATATGAACTGTTCCTTTAGTTGGCAAACGCGCTAACAAACATCAACTGCGTCCTCTCAAATTTCCAACTTATCTTTCTCCAACTGGTTAATCCTCTCAAACGGCCATTTTTGAAATTTTGAATGTATTTTCCGCCAAATGGCGCAGAATTGACTTCTCTAGGCCAAGGTATCATTAATTATATCATTTTCTTTCTTTATAAATGTTTCACCTCCGAATAAATTACTCCTGGCTCCATCACATTTTGTCAGTGTGACGTCAAAAGGAGCTGTGTCTACACAGTTTAGACGTCCTTTTGCGCACGAAACCAATACAAAACACTTAAACACGAATTCAGTGTCATTCATCACCGTCTTACTGAGACATAACATCGCTCCACTGACGTTAGGGTGTATCCCTCTTTCCACATGAGCCCTGGAAAACATGAAGCTATATAGGTACCAGGGTTCTCGTGGGCCCTTACGTCAAAGGGACGACGATTTGCAATTGTATGGTTATTTTTTGATCTTGGTAATTTTAATATTTTGATCACTGTGCGATGATCGGCAACGACCACTACTTCCGGACACATGAACTTTTTCGGACACGCAGATCCGTCTCCGCCGTCAGCGACCAAACGTCATGACGTCATTGACGCCATCTCCACCACGGATCCCGGCGCGAACTAGCTCTCATTGCCATGGTCATCGCTGTGACGACGCGACGCGCCACGCCTGCCCGGAGGCCGGAACTTCAACTTCCGATCAGTGGCCGTGTGGCAACACTGTGTTTCCTCTGTTTATAGACGTATGGAAAGCCGTTGATATTTTTCGCAGCCAGCTGCCACGCCTGGAATAGAGTCTCTTTATACTGAGAGTAAAGACAGTACGAATCCATTTCTGATTGGTTCCCGTATATTAGGCCCTCACAGTGTCACAAATGGGAATGAAGATTACTGTTTTACCAACTCCAAAGATTGTAAATTGGAATGGACCGGGAATAGGGGATGCGGCAAGGAACAAATGAAATGAGAGTGGGAACAGAGACAAGAATTCGGGAATGGGTTGATCAAAGATTATAGCAAACGTCCGATTTGTGTAATCTTTACTCCCGTTTGTGACATCCACAAGCCGCGTTGTCTCAACTCTCCTTTTAAAGGGACTCTAGCCTGAAATAGAGTATTTAAAGATGTCATAGGCGGAACCAAACCCTTCGAATGGGAGGGGCAGAAAGGGGGTCCGGGGGGTCTCCCCAGAAAATTGTCGAGATCACGAAGCATCCACTATGCAGTTTGAGTCAATTTTGTCATGAATGAATACCAAATATAGGCGCCCCTCTGCTTCTTTCCTCCGTTCCTTCCTTCTTCTTTTCTTCCCTTTTCTTCCTCCTTTTTTCGGGCAAGCGAGGGGGGGGGGGGTGTTGTACCCTCTACGCATTTTTTTTTCCTGTATGCTAGCCGGTACTACATATTCACGAATTGTAATAGTCGTAGAAATCCCACGTCGGAAACGGAGTTCCCATCAGACGTAAGCCTCGACTCCAACTCGTGTTTTTCTTTCAAAGATTCACGTGAGCACGTAGGATGAAAGAGAAGGGTCGAGGGAGGGGGGGGGGGGGTCATGGAGATCACGAGAAGTAGGCGCCACTCATGAGGGAGACCGCTTCCGGATCCGGTCCACGACGCACACTGGACATAGTTAACAAGAGAAGTCGGACAAAATTTGGAAACTTTATAAGCTTATACCTCCGTTCATACAAAACTTTGGGGTTCTGAAAATGCTTCCTTTGGTTTCCTCGTGAAATTTTCTTCTAGAGGCACCCCTTGAAGTATAAAATGTGACGAAATAAACATCAAAAGTTACAGTTTTTGTCAACAATTTCAAGTTCCTCTTTTATTGATTCGATCCACACTGTGCGACGGGAGCGGGTGAGGCGCGAAGTAGCCAGATGCAACATTTCGTCATTCCTCTGGCGTAAGGGCGTATCTCGATTTTCACATGAGCTACAAGAAGCATGGATTTATATGTAAAACAGGGCTCATGTGAAAATTAAGTCACGCTCTTTCGGCGGAGGGGAGACGATTTGGACACTGAGACAATTTTTCGTGCGCTCGCGCTGAGGAAAAGAATCGCAAGTGCATCTCCGTATCGAGCCACGGTTGGCAAATGTTTCTCTATGGACCGAGGTCCATCCCGGAATGCACTTACCTGCGAGGAAGGGAGAAGCACAGCAGATCGGAAAACGAGATTAAAAGCGCCGCGCTGAAAACCTCTGCCGATGAACTGCAGTTCCCCGAAGTGCAGTACTGGCATCATCCCCGAAGCCACTTGTAATTTTGCGACTTATTTCTCCTCGAAAAAATAAAGTAGGAACAGAGAATTCGATGCACCACAATGAAGATACGTGGTCTCACCTTTTAGCCTCTTATTTGTAGGAAATTCTCTGGAAAAACTTTAAGAAATATCAAACAAAATCCTAGAAACGACGAAAATTGGTCATTCGCAAAAGAGTTCTCGGAGGTTTCTCTGCAGCCTCACCATCAATCTGAACCATACATACATACATATAAGTCGCTTTACAGCACCCCCTCGCGCTCTACGACTCCTAACCTCCACTGCTCTCTGTCAAACCACAAATCCTGGGGGATTGAGCACCTTAACATTTCTGCTTCAATCCCTTCCCTCCAACCTCTCATTGGGCGCCCTCTGCGCCTTCTCCCAGGAGGAACCCAGTCAAGGACCTTCTTCGGCAACCTGTCTCCTGCCATTCTCTGAATCCAAATCTGAACCAAACTTAAGAATAAAGACCAACCAAAGTTCTGAGGAGAAAAAGTCGAGCGGAGAGTGGATTACAGTTCTTTCTTATCATCAATTTTCACGATCGAAAAATCCGCAAAATTGGGGGCAAAAATTATGTTTTACTGTGATTCTAGCCCAGGGAGTTCCCCATTTTCTTGGTTTCAATGTGAGTGGGTTACATTTTGCTTTATCGTTACATCGTCACCTTCCGGTCAAAGTATCACAAGCGCCATGCGACGTTTCAAAATTTCCGCCGCGATTTTATTTTTTTACAGAGAAATTGTTGGTTGAATCTATTTGAAAATTTCACTGAATTTTATCGGCAGTCCAAAGAAAATTCAGTGAAATTTTCGACCAGCTTCGTTGGACAATTTCTCTGTAAAAAAATAAAATGACGGTAAAAATTTTAAAACGTCGCATGGCGCTTGTGATACTTTGACCGGAAGGTGACGACATTTTGCTGAGCTCGTTCTGTTTCCCGCACGCTGAGACGTGCGACGTAGTGTGTCATGATGTAAAACATGACGTTACGCAGCGCCAGAACTTTCTCCGCGTCACGGATTTCGTTTCTCCTGTGACGCAAGACGGCAACTACATTTAGAATGATCCCTGTAGTCCATAAAGTACCTTATTCATCAAAGCTCTCGTGTACATTGAGTTACATCCTTACGTCAGAGAAACGACAATCCGTCACGCTGAAACCAGATTCAATTCATTCTCCCTCAATACGTGACGTGAACAGTTCTTGCATTTTTCGACTTCTTCGAGTTTTGGTCGCGTGCACAGAGGTGTGAGGTCACTTGCGCTGTTTTTGCCCAAATTTTCGACGATCTGGACTAGATCCACCTTCTTCATTGCGTGGCCTAAACGTTTTTCTTTTTTTCTGATTAATTCAAATATTTTTACTACGCCACGCAAACCAGTGTGGGATCACTTCCGCTGCTTTTGCCTACATCATCTACCATCTAGACTAGATCCATCGTCTTCACCACGTGACCTAACCAGTTTCCTTTTTTTATTTATCCAGATTTTCATCACGTGCAAATAAATAGGATAACTTGCGCTGTTTTTGCCTAAATTGTCAACTATCTGGATCAGATTGACCCTCTTCATCCCGTGACCTAAATTCTTTTTTTTTTCTTCTTCTTTTTTCTTTTCTTTGATTAATCAAGATTTTCATCACGTTTAAAAAAATGAGATCATTCGCGCTGTTTTTGCCTAAAAGGCTCTGGACCAGATCCGCCTTCATCATTGCGTGCCCTATATAACCAGCTCATTTTTTTGAATAATTCAAATTTTTATCACGTGCGAAGGAGCGTGAGGTCACTCGTGCTGTTTCCGCCTAAATTTTCACCGATCAGTCACGCTGGACCATTTCCATCTCATTCATTGCGTAACGTGGACACCTTTCTCCATTCGATTCATTCAAATTTGAGTCACGTGAGGTGTGAGGTGACTTGGGCCGTTTCCGCCAAGACGCGCCGTCGTGGACGAGTGGCTGGGAAGGCAGGGCCAGGGCGTGCTCCCTGTGGGTCGGTGAATTCGCGGCTGCGTCATGCGGGTACTGGCCCTGAAATTCGGGTCATGGCCCTCGCTGCGGCGGCGCTCACCTCTCGGACTCACGCCATCGTATTTTTAGCGCTTAAATTTCCGATACCCGACGCGGGCTCTGCCCCTTCCGCGCGCCCGACGCCGCACAGTGGATCGAGTCAATTGGAGAGGCGGACAAAATTTGGAAACTTTAAAAGCGTATAACTCCGTTTATACACAACTTTGAGGTTCTAAAAGTGGTTCCATTGGTTTTCTCGTGAAATTCTCTTTCAAAAACACTCCTTTTAATCCAAAATGTGATGATATAAACACCAAAATTTGCAGTTTTAGTCTAAAATTTCATGTCCGACCTCTCTAATCGACTCGATCCACTGTGCGCCGCGCCGGCCGTCGCGTCACCCGATGCGCAACGCACTTGGATCATGCAATTCGTCTCTGAGTCACTTGAGAATACGTGCAGATGAACGAATGAATTCGCAAAGGGTAAAATTGCACAAAATTACGATGAGTCCATCCAAAAAGCTTAAAAATCACTCCTCAACTAATCAAAACTTTGGTACATGTTTCTTAAGCGAGATTTCATGCACTCTAATTTTGCACTGAACTCATTTTGCCGTTCGACACACAGGAACGAGTTATTAACGATTTTTGGAGAATATATGAGATTTGGCAACGTTTTTTTAAGAGAGAGGCTTCAGCGGCAAAAGTCGAAGGTAGTAAAATTCAGATTTGAATTCAGCGATACACACAGGAAACATATTATGCCAGAAAGTTTTTCGGATAAATTTCCAGCTGAAGCCTTTTTTTAAAATATATTAACTGGACTAAACATACAATTATATGTATTTGTTTACCGAGTGACCCAAAAGTCCGCAGTAAGAAAGTATTGGAGCTGGATAGTCCATTTTCTGATTGGTCTCGTGTTGTGAAGCGCGCCAAAGCACGTCCGTTTGCGAAGCATTGGAGGGATTTTATCAGATTTTAGAGGTAAATTTTTCGAGAATATACCAATGTAATATTCCTGATTTTCAGGAGCTCATTCCCTAATGAGACTAACATTTTCCCACTTCCCCACAATTTTCTTGAGAGAATCTGTATAATATCCGGAAATCCAGCTATGAACATCGATTCTCTTTATCTTTCAGTCGATTTCTTAGCGGCGCATATTAAAATTTTCAATTCCAAAAGCGTTTTTGGTGCTTAATATTATCTAGTCTATAAAAGCCTCTCCAGTATTCTGACAACTTGAAGATTCAAGAGTTAAATAATGGCGGCTCAGGTGCATTAAAATAAACTTTAAAACGGTTCCTGAGCGGTCAAAAATAAGATTCTCGGTTTCTGGAGCACATTAACTGATTTTTCCCTAATTTTCTTGAAAATTGTCCATTATCTGATGAATCCTGGTTTTCCTCGGTCCTAGACAACATGATCCAACGAAAGTATTTAACGGAAGTCTACAACGAAGAGCTTGACTTTAGTTAATCATTCGACCTAGGGCTTTTCCTGCAAATCCGAGGAATTTCGAGTATCGCCCAAGAGTCGTTATGCGACAGACATTCCATAAGGGCACTCCAAACTTATGGAACGATAAACCAGTACGTGTTGTACTGCCGAGTCCCATGCAAATTCCGTAATAGCGGGCGGAACTTCAAACGCTGAATCAGCACGTACTTATACCAATCATCCTAACGAGGAACTTAATCGCAGCAAATTCCCACTAAAAAAGTGTTGCCAACTTACCGGACATCCATTCAGACGTATTTATTTCGGAAGGAACTCCATCGCCTCCATCTATCTCCATTTTGACGGAGGCCCTAAGATAGCTATGAATACATGCACAACAGGGCTTATAGGGCTGATTGTTGAAATTGATAGACAAAGCTAATAGACAAAAAAGACAAAAAGAACATGGATGGATCCTATTGGTGAAAGCGAGTGGTTGCAATGGACAAAGGAGGTAGATAATAGACTAGCTATAACGGCAACTCACGAGAGACTCTTTAGTTAGTCTATAAGAACTACCCAAATTAACCAATAAGATCGCTCCGTACTCGTTATGTCCTCTTTGTCCATCGCTTTGTCCACCAGTTTCAATAATCAGCCCACAGGTCGCAATGGAGATAGCTCCTTTCGATTTTAACTTCGTCCGTTTACTACGTACTGTCCTATTTTAAACGGACATTAAAGAGGAGTTCTGACTACGTTGAACACCAACCACTTATTTTACCAAGCATCCATACTTGAAAATAACGGGAAATACTTTGCAAAACTCTCACCCTCCGATAAAACCGCTCATTTGACGTCATGCTATTCTTGAGACTCAACATTGTGCGTAGAAAAAAGTAAACATCTTGAAAACAAGAGCGGAAAAGCGTCAGGAATGTTGGCGAATAGGATTGAGTCACGGCCTATATTGAATGGGTGGATGAGTAAACCTCATCGCGAAAGCTGCGAACGAGCGTGACTTAGGAGGAGAGTCCGCCTGCCGTCTCCGCCTATTCCCGACGGATGGGCCCAGTGAGTTATGTGAATGACGCTGGTGTGACCCAGCTTCTATCCATCAATAGTATAATGCGTTATGATGTCATTTAGGCCTCTTCGTAAACATAATTATATTTTTCCTTCTCTCCTCCGCTTGACTTCCCACTGATGGGTAATGGAGAATTTTTCAACGCAAAAAATATGGACACTTGCCATTCAATGTAAATCACTGTGAATAGTCTCCGTTTGTTCGAAAACCAAACAATGTTCGTATCAAAAGTGTTTCTGTTAACTGCCGTGATAGCGAAGAAAGCCGTAAGTGCAAAATTTTCAAAATCGAGTTTTCTTCAAAATTCGCCTAAACTCTTTTAGATGAAATACTGAGACAGCTAAAACAGCAAAATTCATCCTAATTTAATGAAAACGAGACGTATGAAAAAGCCGTAAGTGCACAAGAAATGACATGGTTTTTTTCAAGACAGCCGTAGGTGCATGAGAGCCAATGAAAACAGTGATTTCAAGAGGAATGCCGCCCTCATCTGCCGATTTCTAATCTGAAAATATGTTTGTTGTGTGTCCAACACGCTACCACAAAAGCACGCAGAAGATAGCACTTACGGCTGTCTTGCCAAATACTAACCTAACATGAAACTGAATTTTACCTTTTTCATGTACTTTAAAATAAAATCGGACGAGTTTTAAGCCCCAAATGATTTCCAAGAGTCTATCGAATGATTGGTTGCGATTTGACAAAGAACGAAGGTTTCTTTTAATAAAATGTTCCTAGGTTAAATAAATGTTTCCTCAGAAGCTTCTAGGCCCATTTTCTCAAAACCTCATTTTTGCACTTACGGCTCTCTTCGCTATCACGGCAGTTAAGTGTATGTCGTCAACTGCAAAATATCGAAAAAATCTCGGAATTCTGGGATTTCGTCAACATTGGACCTCATAGATACTCCTCCCTTTAATTCATAGAGAGGAGGAAATGAAGTGAGCACATGGGTTCTGCGTGTAAATAGACACTTACAGAATGAATCACTAGTTAAAGTGAAAACTAAATCACTTCAAAATACATATTTCCTTAATTCCATGACGAAGTTTTACGTAAAAAACGATAAAATCACCCTGTTTTTCATGCAATGAATTCCGTCACTCATAAGTCCCCTCTCCAACTTTGCAAAGTCTCTCATTCCCACAGTCTACAGTACGAGCTGTGCGTGAATTCCTCTCTGAGAGACGGTCCTTCACACTTGTTTAATATTCTGAAAAAACAAACATACTCCTCCAACTTCCAGAGGCCCGTGCCGGAGAGTCTCGTTTCAGCAAATATTTGCGAAATTCCTCAGCTCTTAACAATATATGAGCAAGCAGTTCAATAGCCTGCAAAACTGCAATGAAAGCAAAAAAGGCGAATACCGAGATTCGACTTTCACATTGCAGCTGCCTGCAAGTGAAAGGAAACAAAGTCCCTCTCCCACCCCAAACGTTTTTAGCATTTGCGTTATAAATTATATCAGGACCGCTACACACTGGAAAAAAACTCATTGGATCTAGAGTCCAGACTCTTGGAAACATTTACAAGAAAAAATACTCTTGATTCAATCGAATTTTTGCTTGAATCAAAACGAAATTCGGTTAAATTAAGAGTCTTGGTTCTTGATTTAAGCTAGATTCTGATTGAATCAAGAGTACTTTTTTGTCGATGTTTTCAAGAGTCTGGACTCTAGATCCAATGTGTTAGCGGCTCTGGTGCTTGCACTAGAGCTGCTATTCCGGACGGTCCCAGCTGGGGAGTATCAATGCAGCATGTTACATTGTAGAGACCGCGCGTTGGTTGATGGGAATCGGCGCCATTTTCGGCTATGTTCCTTGTCATGACTTTATTTTATTGCATACTGTTTTATTGTTAGTCAATGCTATGTTGTGTATTGTATTTTTGGAATCATGGTGATACAGTCAACAATTCAAAACTTGTTTGTGCTTTTATCTCGTGATGGAAAAAATGTACTTTACGTTCAAAATTTGAAAATTTGAATTTTAAAGTTTTCGCGGTTAAGGAAGCTTTAACCACTGGGTTGGAGCTTCCTAGTCATTTACTCGATATCAGCTGATAGCAAACAAAGGTTACCAGGGAAACCGTAAACGTCTAACAACTATCGTGGCCATTGGGGCGATTATTGAAATGATATCGACTTTATGTCGCCGCTTACGACAGGACATAGCCCTATCTTAACTGTGTAATATATCGCAATTCGATATTGTTTTGATTTTTAAAAGGAGCAATTCATTCATACAGTTCCGATTAGTTTTGGCGAACGGGCCCTTAGCCTGCTTAGTACGTATAATCCCAAAACGCAGGAAAATAGATTGTAGGAAAATATTTGCATCGGAAAATCGTAACAATTTTCCCCTAGATGTCTTCCATTCCGGGTACATATTTATTGAAAACGGCGACTTTTTCAACAGTCCTATTTTTATCTACAACATCTAAGTGGCCCTTCATAATCATTTAATTTTGGCCCCTGGCCAGAAAAAGGTTCGGAAATTGCAGTGATTTTGCCGAAAATGCTGAAGTAAGTAAATTTGGGCATTTTTTTTCCTTCTTCAAACTCTGTGGAGAAGCACTTCTCCTCCAGTACATCTATTTTTTTACTTATCTCTCGCAAGGTACATTTACAGAAGGTGTGTTCCAGTATTAACAGTTCAGATTCGTTGTTTTTTTATTATAACGCTTATTTCGGAAAGCAATTATTACATTGTTCAATTCTACTGACTTTCAACACTCGATTATACTCCCGGCAAATTCTGCAGCAGCGTTTCAAATGTTGACTCTAATGCTTCCAACAGCCATCCGATGTCTAAGAGTTTATTCCTAGATTTAGGGATTTTCCGGAATTTCCAGGGATTTAGGGATTTTTCAGGAAATCTAGGGATTTTTTTTTGATGAGGTAAAGTTACCAAAAATCAACTTTTTAACCTCAATTCTAGCTTCGACAATCGAAAACATTTTTTCATCTATATTTTGTAGGCCTTTTTGGCAACACTATTTTCCCCGCAAATAAGCCGGAAATTAAAACGATTGCGTCCTTCGATGTACTTGACATTCAACTGCATTCAACCTGTTAATAATAAGAAATCAACTAATATTCTTTCATTTTATTGGTCTGGATTAGCACTGCTTTCAGAGAGCGCCAAAATTCAAACGAGCCAATCAGATTTAAATATTGCAAATCGCTACATCGAATGACATCATGATTCTTCATAAAAAAATGGCGCTTTTTGCAAAATCTAGGGATTTTTTAAGTATATTTGAGCAAATCTGGGGATTTAGGGATTTTTAGCGAAATCTAGGCATTTTTTTTCTTCCCCGCTAGGGATTTAATATCGGAAGACTGGCTTCCAGTATCGTAGCGTTGATCGTCGCTGATGTCGAAATGGAACCTAATGCCGGACTTACTGTAACACCTCCATTCCTCAATTCCGGTGAGGAATACGTCTCTACCCTTAACTCAATATAAATATACAAATTGATAAGTGAGTGCTTTAGTCTCCTGAAAACAGAATTGCGAAACTTAAAATTGGAGAAAAATGATGAGTAAATGAAAAAATGGAACCAATTGGTGGGATATGTCGCATGCCATTCTGACACAAAATATGGCGTCTATCGAATCACCTTAACTAAATAAAATAACCAAATTTTCAACTCTCAAACTATCAACTATCAACTATCAAAATTCAAACTATCAAAATTTCCAACAATGACAAAAATGATTGTAATATACCTATAATGTAATGAAATATACACGCTCTAATCATTTAATTTGTATTACCTTTATGTTATGTACCTACATGTTATACTATTTTTATAATAAATTTTGCCAACATGCTTTTCAATTCAGTCTACAACATTTCATTCCGACGTGGCAATAATGATTTATAATGCCCCTAAACATTAAAATGAATTACAATAGTAATGCCGCATTATAATGTCGTATTATACATCGCAACGATTCATGTCCTACTGATTATTGATTATTGTAAGATGAATTCTGTTTTCTCTGATTGTATGTTTCATACGTGCGAAGCAAGTACGGGTCACTAGAAACGTGGTTCGTACGGGTGGCTGATGAAATTGATCTTCGAATACCTTTTGATGAGCTAGGGAAATGGAACCATCTGCATCTCATGGACAATAAATAGTTGCCGTAATTAAGGTCATCCCGTGATTAAGGTGCCGTGATTTAAGTCATAAATTCTTCATCTAATTCTTGATTCATCTCCAAAATGTCTGCTAAAGCTTTCATGCGCTTCTCCTTGTATGCATGAATGAGCAAATTGGGTATCGAACAAGCGGACACTTTTTGAAAATTTAGATGATTCTGGACAATATCGTACAGAAGTCCACGAGCTGCAGATAGAACCATTACCTCTAGCTCATCAAAAGTTATTCGAAGATCATTCAACAACCTCTTTGACAAGTTGCAAAAACTTTTCGTTAACAATAGTGTCACACGGTACTAGGAATATTTACTATTTAACGAACCTTATATTTCCCTGACTCAGTCCTAAATTATAGAAGTATGCGTTACTTTTCCAGCAATCCAAAAAAACAATTATACAAAAAACCAATACCTACACTTTCAGATATAAAAATGCAAATTTTTTGCAGCCTCGCTAAACGACTTATCAACCAGAGATTTTTTAGGAAGCGGACCTCCAAAGAGCTTTCAAAATTAAAAGTATACAACAAGTGATAATGCCATGTATTCGCCATATCAAAGCCCAATACACATTTATACACCGGCTACGTAAATCTGCTAAGTTACAAAACATGAATCGACAGTTGTCGGATTGTACATCAATGACAAAATGTGTCTAGGCCCTCATTCTTGACTACAACTACTGCCCCCAGAGCCGCTCTCCGACGCCAATGCGTTGGAGCTTCCTGCTTGTTTTTCTTTCCAGTGTAGGACAACTCAGGAATGAAGAAGATGTTAGTTACGAGCTCAAATGACAAATTTTGTTGAGAGAGAGGAACATTTTTATAGGGTAGGCAGGATAAGACCTCAAAATCTCGAACAATGCCTCAAAATCACCCCTAAAAAAGTCCACCTAAAATGCAGAGGGCAGAGGGGGATACCGCCCCCTCCCCCTTGCCAGTGGTCCCTTTTGACGCGCCTGTGTGGCTACAACAGAGTGTTCTGTAACAGCTTTATCATGTTTAGACAGCGCTTTCCTCCTTAATTGGACGTATTTCTATCAAACAGAACTATGTGCATTATGACGTGAGCCCTGTTACGCATATATTCTTATGGTTCTTAGGACTCGTGTCTTAATGCACATAGTTCCGTTTGACAGAAATACGTTCAATTTGTCCCCAAAGACTTAAAAATTAGCGAGTGTTGTTCGAAGCGGTTGTGCTTATCTGCAACAGCGATGGAAGCGAAGGCGTTGCCCAATAGTTATCCGCGTGGTAAGTTTTGCGATTTATCGATTTATCTGCCATTTACCAACTGGTAAAGGATCGATAAACAGGGTTTTCGCAACGAACCCCTCAACAATCGATATTTTACCATAGCTTCAAATGGGTAATAAATATCGATAATAGATCATTCGCGCCTCGCCACTGGCGGGAAGCGTCTGTTTACAAACAGTCTGGCGTGTTTCTTGTCAATGGGCCTATTTAGCGTGCGTGAGTCAAAGTAAATATGAATCGGTTGATGCAAAATACAAACAGGTTTTTTCTTCCGATGCGCTCCGACATGTCAGCGCTCTTATGGGCTTTGAGAGGTATCGGAGAATGGATCTCGTGTTATGTTTTAACGTTTTACATGCATCTATACCATGCGTCTGTAAAATGATATCCTTACCTTGAAATTTTTATTTATATCTCTTGATCGTGTCTTCAAACTCAGGAATGGAGAGGATGAAACCACCGCAAAAAATGTCATTGCCCTCCTTTGAAATATAGCCTCGTGTTTCGACGATAACCAATTACATATGAAAAATATTGTCGTAGTCTCCGTGTAATAAGTGGATCTAGTTGAACAGAGGGGAGATTTTGAAACATCGCAAACTATAGATACGTGGTTTGGTAGTTTCACCGTCGAATATTACAGTTTTGACTTAATTTTTAGTTGTTACAGTAAATTTTACTAGAGATTATCATTCCAAGTATTAGTAAGAAGAAGCAATGTCATATTCTTGAAATATTTCTATCCGTGTGGTCGAAGGAGAAGGAATCATTCTGCCATGCCAAGGAAAAACGTCGTATGAACCCTCAGCGTTGTCAAATTTCCTGTAATAAAACACGAATTTCCTGGTATACTTATAAGTATTTTTTCCCCAATGTTTTAGATAATTTTGTTTGCAATTTCACCAAAAGTTCTTGAAAATTTTGGGGGAAATATTCATAACTTTGCCTCAAAATAAGCATTTTATAGAAGGAAATTTGGCAACTCTCGAATGTTCGTACGGCGTTCTTCCTTAGCACGACAGCATTGCTCCCGCGATTTTCCTGAGAAATAATGGTATACCGGCAGTGGCGCAGCTTGAATTGGGATTTATCGATTGTTATGCCATTTAAACCTATGGAAAAGAATCGATAAACAGCGTGTTCGCAGCGAACATCTTCATAATCGATTCTTTACCATAAGTTTAAATGGCATAACAATCGATACATCGCAATTCACGCCACGCCACTGTATACCGGCTTAGTTACAAGATGAAATACTTTTTCCCGCCACTGAAGTAGAGTTACACAGATTGATACAGGTCCCTAAGTGGAGGATGAACCAATTTAGAGTATTCCAAAAGGAAATATTCCAAAATTCCAGGTTAGATATTCCAGAAATGTCCAAAGTAAGGAACTAGCTTTCAGAATCCTATTGCGAGCAGCTAAGATCATCTGTCAAAACGACGGTATGCGGAAACCGATTTAATTCCTGATGCATCGGGTGATAATGGTAGAATTGAATCGCTTTACGTCCAACAATCTGCGTGACAGTCATTGTTTAGGTGTCAGCAAATTTTTTCCTGCAATTATTCCACAAACGCGGAACTGCATTAGTTTCAATTCATCTGCGTTACTCCCAGGACCTTAATCGCCACTGGCAGTGAGAAGACAAATGAAATACCGTTATGTTTATTTGGGTAGTAGACAGCGCTCGGAATGCACTTCCTGAGACTTTATGACCCTAATTATTTTCGCACTTTAAAGCTCTTGCTCAATATCGTTCTTTTAACGGGGGTATTTGACTCCAAATATTTTGTCGGAGGATTTCAATTCTTACCACGTTGAGTATTCATAAAATAAATACATCCCTTTTCTCTAAAATATCATCTCTAGAACTAAAGAAATACACCAAATTAACGAAAAAGGTTGTTTTCAGCATATCGCAGATTTCGAAAATGCCCGCATTTTTAGAACTTGTCGGATGGTTTTTGAGGAAGTCCATCATTCTTCATCTTCTTCTCGCCGTAATGTCCATTCTGCAGTGCTAAGGAAAAACGCCGTATGAACATTTGAGAGTTGCGAAATTTTCTTCGATAAAATGTTTATTTTTGAGGAAAGTTATGAATATTTTTCCTTTTAATTTTCAGAATCTTTAGGTGAAATTTAAAACAAAAAATCTGAAAAATTTGGAGGAAAATATTCATAAATTCACCCGGAAATTCGCGGTCTCTCAATGGAAATTTGGCAACGCCTGAAGGTTCATACGGCGTTTTTCCCTAGCACGACAGTAGTAGTATTGCTATTTTACAGTATTTTACCTCGGTAGATTTAGGAAAGCTCAGTTCGAAAAACCGCTGCCTCAGCTCGCAGCAAATCGAAAAATTTCGGTCGACATGACTAATGCCCCGCGCCCGCATGATCCAAAGTTTTTCTGGTCTTTGGACTAAATCTTCAACTTTTAGAGCTAAACCCTTGTTCTCAGAAGCAGAATTGAAGCTTGCTCACGTTAATCAGACAGGTTGGTTCACACAACTAAAGGTCATTTAAACCTATGCTAAATAATCGATTCTTGTCGGAGCACTTGGCCCCTTCAAGAATCGATACATTTCCATAGATTTAAATGGAGAAAAGGCAATGTTGCCAATTTGCTGGATCCGCCAATGGCTGAAGGCTCAGTCTTTTAAACAAAAGATCACCCACTGATTTTATCGGTCCGGAAAATCAAACTTTTTTTCTCGACGAAAGCGCTCTAAATAATACCTCACCGACTTCAAATGTCATTAGGTTTGGCTGGAATGTTTTACAGATAGCAACATGCGGTTAATATTTACAAGTGAGTTTTTTCTGAGGCTCAAGTTCTCCATTAAGAGGATTAATCCCGTCACCCGTGTCCGTTCAATTTGAGTTCGCATTTCAGAGAGTGCGCGCTGCGGCCTCCCAAGAATGTTTTACAATGTTAGCGCACCGCCGCACAGTGGAACGAGTTGATAGAAGAGCTCGGACATGAAATTATTGGCTAAAATTTCGAATTTTGATGTTAATTTCGTCACAAATTTATTTTCAAGGCGTGTTCCTGGTAGGAATTTTCACGAAAAAACCAATGAAACCATGCCTCAACTTTTTTGTTTCGTATTTCCAAAAATATAAGCTGTCAAAGTCTCCGCAGATTTTGTTCGACTTTTCTCACCGACTCGATCCAGTGTGCGCCGCGTGAGGAAGTTGGTTAATCGTACCGATGTCGGTGAGCTCCGAATTTAGGTGGTCTCATTAACCGATTCTTTTTGATGACCCGTTTATTTTGAAACTCAGTTATGATTTTTTGCGCGGCGTTCGCGCTGCACGTTGTACGACGCTCGTGAATGGTGGAAATTCGTAATGTCTGTCGTTAAATTTTTCCGCGAAGCGAAGTATACCGGAGGATGACACGTTGAGGAGAGTAAAGGATCGGTAACTAACAATTTTCCCTGCCCATGTCCTTTCTCATTCAAATTTCCTAAACTTTTTAGTGTTCACCCTTTGGTTTTTGAGGAATGGTGTGATTAAATTGACACTTGAGGAGTATACCTAAAAGTACACTATAAAATTATACTTGATCGCGAGTACAATGGAAAAAAAATACATTGGATCTAGAGTCCAGACTCTTGAAAACATTGACAAGAAAAAGGACTCTTGATTCAATCAGATTTAAGCTTAAATCAAAAGGAAATCCGCTGAAATTAAGAGGCTTGGTTCTTGATTTAAGCTTATATCTGATTGAATCAAGAGTATTTTTTCTTGTCGATGTTTTTAAGAGTCTGGACTCTAGATCCTATGTGTTTTTTTTCCAGTGTAGGTACGGACCGTTTTAAAAGAGTTGCACCTGTTGCATTGAGCATATGCTCAATCAAATGCGTTGTCAAAAGTATTTGAATGCAAACTGAAATGCACTCACATTCTAGTCCGGGCCCCCGCAACATGCAATAAAAATCCTCTATTCCTCCGCCAACATTACAAACTAATTCACGTTTTCAACTATTTGATTTGTGGCTCTGCTCAGGGTTACTTAATGACAAAAAAAAATCTTTTTACTAAATTCTTGAGCATCCCCTCAGAATGACGCATCGACGGAAGACGCATTGAATCGTGACTAATGACCCGTTTTTCCCAGAAAGATCAAATTCTTGGATGCACCATCATCAAAAAGAAGCCACCAAGCACGTGCGTTAGATGTCACAGCGGACGAGAAAGTTGCCCTTCTGATGGTTGCAAGCTCGCTACTTTCAGGAAAATTCAAAGTTCGTTGAATCGTCAAAGATTTTCACTCGGATTCTGAGGAATGTAGCGATTCGCCTTTTTCTCTTCGGAGACCGCCGATGCATCCATACGCGGGTTAAAGAACTTCTGTAGTTATGCATGAATTCCTCGATTATTTTCAAGGTTTATTGACCTATTATCGTCTCATCGTAACCTACTGCTTCACTGGCTCATTGTGGGTCGTATGAAGTTACATCAATGATGAAAATAAGCTACGCAATTGAAGGGTATCTCACACTGGGGAAAAAAAACACATTGGATCTTGAGTCCAAACTCTTAAAAACATCGACAAGAAAAAATACTCTTGATTCAATCAGATTTAAGCTTAAATCAAGAACCCAGCCTCTTAATTTGAGCGGATTTCCTTTTGATTTAAGCTTAAATCTGATTGAATCAAGAGTCCTTTTTCTTGTCAATGTTTTCATGAGTCTGAACTCTAGATCCAATGTATTTTTTTTTTCCAGTGCAGATGAGGGAGTTCAGTGACTTTTTTGGAATTTTGAGAAAAATATGTTTAAACTTGAAAAATTAAGTGACAGCTAATGAGCTTCACAGTTGAGTACATTGACATAAAACCGTAGGCCTAAACATCTCGCTAACAGCATCTAGCCATGCTTATTTACAGAAAATCGACGCATATAACAAAATCTCACAAATCGCATGCATAACATGTATCCAAAATCCCAATTTTGTAGGGTTATCTCGATTACGACAAGAACGCAAGCATGATCATTTACCCTTCTGAATGGATTGTTTCTGAAATGGATGGTATATTTTTGGATTAGCCTCTAGTAACATGGTGCAAGCGTCTTTTGTGAGTTGATAAAGTGAAAAAAATGGAATAACGAACACCAAAGAAAATTCAGTGTTACGTGATACGGAGTTTTCTCTGTTTCCCGGTAGCATTCGCAATCAAATTACGGAGTAACTTTTATGATGCATAAAGGGGCAAAAAGTCAAAGGGAGACGAAATAATTGGTTCATTACGGTTGAAGCAAAGGTATGTTTCTAATATTTTATCGCATCTAAGAAGATGCGCTTTTATTTCCGTTGACAACATAACGAGATTCTTAAGTTAAATCTCACCGCAGCCGGGCTTTACACTTTATCGCCTGGCTGTTGCTTTTTCGCCATCGGCTATGAAAGGCTATAAGAAATTGTGTAGAAATTCGTGTGCTTTGTAAATCTTTAAGTTTGGACGGAACCACCATAATATTTACAAAACTCACATTATATTTTCCTTTACTACAATTTGTTTTTATCAATTAAAATGAGAATAATCCATACAGAGTGTGCAAACCATTCAAAGTCATGAGTTGAACAACGCTGACTCCACGAGATAAATATTAGAGCCTAACGCAAAGCGGAGCGGCGGCGCACTGGCGCCTACAAACCTAACAGGGATACTTCACGCATTGCGCAATGCGTGAAGTATCCCTGTTAGGTTTGTAGGCGCCAATGCGCGTTTCGCGCTGGCTGCCCGCCTGCCGCGCCGCAGCGTGCCACGGCACTTGAAGCAACTATTTCACACCAGAGGTATTGCACAGTATCATACGAAGCTGAAGGCGCTGTAATATATTAGTAATGGCAGTCATCCATAAAAAGTACGGAGCTTTCCTCGCAAAATAAATCAAGATACTACTGCCCAAAAAGAGAGCGGTAGTCCAAAAACTCACTAAGTCCTAGCATCCGTAATTAGTAACGTTTAGCATACACTTTATCGTCAGGCTGTTGCTTAATCGCCATCGGCTATAAAAGGCTATAAGAAGTCGTGTTGCCGGCTATAGAAGCTATTGGAAATCTTACAGTCGGCTGTAGGTCTATGGTATTTTGGAACACAGATTCTACTGCCAATTTTTACCAGGGCATTCTGGACTTGTTGTTGGACATGAAGTTATTGAACAACGTTATTGAGACTCTTTTAGAGCTCGTTTTGAATTTCTGTTTAGGCCGCAAGACCAGGCGTTTTGAATATGTACCTTCCGCTTTATAATTTACTAATTATCATATTATTTTCTTTGTTTCAGGGCTACATTGTTGTTTCACCGTTCCCCTAATTTATTTTGACCCACTTTTGGAGCTCAGGTAATTAAACTTTATTTCCAACAGAATTTTTCAAGATCCCATCTGCAATATTCAATTCATTAATATTTTTAATTTTCTCGAGTATCAGAATGTTATCAAGAGTCAATTATTAAGGTTTTCGTTGCGATAATCGATATAATCGATCCTTTTTCATAGGTTTAAACTGCAGACCAATCGATTCATCGCAAAACACACCCAGCTGGCCGTTGTAAAGATTAATAGCCCGGATCCGCTCTGTATCTCATGAGTTTCCATATTGAAGTACCTACGCACAACTTTATAAATTTTCGGTCCGTTGAAAAAGAGCGTAAGTAAAATGTCGAGACGAGACCTGCCGTTGATAAAAATCCACGCTGTTTGGAGCCCATATCAAAATGTAAAAACGTCCTTCAGTAGGCAGAGAAACAAATTTTTTCTGCATCATCCGATGCAGTCGTAGATTCAAGCAAACTCGAGCCGATCTTCTGCACAAAACCGCGTAACATCGAGTTGGTAACACTGGGATTTTCTCATTTAAGGATACAATAAACAATCGATATTTATTGACATCTGAAATCGATTATTTACATGTGTTTAAATGGAGGAAAAATAGAGTTATCATCTCACGAGAATCGCTACGCTGCGTTATTTCATTGCAATTGAAACTCGGCGGACATGTGTTGTTTTTGCCTAGCAGGGTAGTCGCTCCGTCAAACGATCCGCCGCCGAACCCATAACTCATGGACCCACCGACTTCCCGAAACATAATTTAAAATTGAAATCGTATTCATGGATTTTCGTGCGTAAATCGGAGCATGACCGGGTCAAAATGTCGATAACGACCGACTCCGCCCAAGATTAACGCGGATCTTCGCGGGAAAGTCGTCGAACTGACCTAAGGAAAAATGAAAAGGTCGATTTGACCTTGGTTGCTGATCCTTGCTCCCGGGTTCTAGACATGCGGCCTCTTACCTAAAGTAAACCCGAAAATACTTCTAAAATTATTTTAAAAAAATCCGAAAATCAGTTGGAAATATTTTAGAATCATATTTTGAAAATATTTATTGCATCTTTCGTATAATACCGATTGCCAAAGTGCAGCATATCTCCGTTTATGACGTTGAAGACCTCCTGCATGCCATACTCCAATTTTTATTTGAAACACCAGTCAACGTAAATTCTTGGTAACTTCATTGGTTAACCCTTTATGTTACCGAAATATTCTGTTTAAAGTTCAATAAGTTATGAAGATAGCTCGTTGCTCGTCGAAAATATGAAATAGGAGATTAGTTTTGAAACGCCGCAATAGAAATACGTGTTTTCGCACGTTGGTCACTATGTTAATTTTGACAATAGTATTGAATTTTTTTTAAAAAAAGAAAAAAAATTAAATATCATAGACCATTTTTACTTATAATTTTCTATTAGTGTCATAAAATTTTAAAAAATATATTTGTAATAATATTTCATGTGAAGTTATAAAAACGCGTTCGTGATAATATTGTTACTTAGAAAATCTTGACGATGTGTTGAAACTATTCCTCATCAAAGTATTCCCGATTTATTGGGTGGACTTCTCTTGACCTGAAAAGGCATATTTTATGAAACAGGGTGTAATTAACACACAAAACCCTAGCTTATTTGCCTAAACTACTGCTTCAAATTGAATTTTTAACAAAAAAAAGTCAATATGGCATCTAGAAGAATATTTTGCTAACATTTCCAACAAAAATCCTTTCCAAGAAGACGAAGCCAAAAGGACATTATTCGCGCTGCATTCGAAACTCAAGCCAACTTTGAGAATCAGAATCAGAGCCTTCTTTTTAAATCAAATGTATCATCCAGTCACAACATCGTAGTGGTTGACAGGTCAAAAGTTCTTCCTCGCACTCACGACATCCTCTCCATAAGTAGCACCAAATACTGGGGAGGGGGGGGGGATTCCAAAGAGCCATTCCACTCTCGCTAATGCACTCTCACCTACCCCGATGCCAGATATTATTATGAAATCTTAGTTTATTATACTCATATCCATCGCAAGAATCTTCTGCTTTGACGTCCAGTGAGAGAACATGATGAAAGGACATATTCTCGGTATACCAGCGACAACGTTGCAATCAGGACACGAGAGGCAGTAAGGCCTGTCGTTGGACCTCTTTGTGGACCGCAAATCATCTTTGATGGCGCCAAATGCGAAAGCTTTTAAAATGCCATAAAAAGGTGTCGGTCAACTCGCGGTTCGCACCAGCTCGCGACCGCAAATGCGCGATGATCGGCGGAATCCGTGTCAAAGTCCGGCGCGTTTGGCGTCATCCCATTTTGCAGTTTTCAGCTCCCATCTGCACATCAAACCCCTCTGACACTTTACCAAAGACAAAGATGGGCCTTCTATTGCTATCTTGGCAATGGTGGAAGCTTTTACTTTTGGAACTCCAACATTCACTATTGATTTACCAACTAGGGGGATGTTGAACATTTTGTTTCGCAAACATACCGATTTTGTACGGCTCATTGCGCTATCTGAAGCATATTATCCACCCAGTAGGCAGGTCAACAGCCGAAAGAAAGTTTATCACTGTTGCTCCCTCGAAATCCTCCATATGGAGGTGTTGAATCCACGAGAGTAAATATTTCCATCTGTCGCCAGCGCCAAGAAGCTAGCACGTATAATGGAGTCTCTCTTTGTCTCTGTGCTTTACGTATCCATGGCTATAGGGGTGCGTCATGAAACAGACAAGGTAGAGAGGCATTTAGATTATTTTCTTGCATAAAATGGAACATGTAGGGGGAATTCTCGATTTCAACATATTTTCATCGGTGAAATTTTGCGAAAAACACGATGTTACCACTGCTTTTACCTAAAGTCAATTGAGTAATCTGAGGAAACGGGTTCTTTTGTGAGTACAAAATGAGAACAAAATGGTAATGCGAAGTGGGATTAATAGGAATTTTCTCATTTTCAGTTTTTCTAACTTATTAAATCCTCAAATTTTCGCTTGATGTTATGCTCTATTGTTTTGAACCAAACAGTACATCAAACCACTATAAAATACGATCTATAAAATGGGATGAACACCACGAGAAATTGGGTGCCCCCTCCTTATTCACTGGAAAAAAAGCACATTGGATCTAGAGTCCATACTCTTTAAAAAATCGACAAGAAAAAGTACTCTTGATTCAATCGGATCTAAGCTTAAATCAAGAACCCAGCCTCTTAATTTGAGCGGATTTCCTTTTGATTAAAGTTTAAATCTGATTGAATCAAGAGTATTTTTTCTTGTCAATGTTTTCAAGAGTCTGGATTCTAGATCTAATGTGTTTTCTTTCCCCCAGCGTTCGCCTAAAATTTGCCCCCAGCGCCACCACACAAACGCTAAATCGAGTGAGATGACTGGATAAACCACCAGTATTACATCATCTCCGCGTAAACGATGAGTTCTGGTACGGTTGCACTTCTCCATCCCGGATCCTTTCTTGGGTACCGCTCCCCCCTCTCTCTCCCCCCCCCCCCCCCGGTGCGGTTTTGAGGTGGATACCGTGGAGGCGGAATCGCCAAGTCCGATCGATGGACGTTTCAAGGCTGACGTTTCCAGCCGATCGGGCAGAAACCTTTAATTGAGAATACTTATGAGACAACTACCGGATAATGCCTAGCTATTATTCTCGGGATGTGGCCTGCTTGCCGCTAATCCGAGAGGGACCGGAGATTCTTACACTTGGAAGCAGTGTTGTTATACATGAGCGATTGGTGGGGAGGCGAATTTATGGGAAGATGATCCGGCAATATTGTGCCGTTTTTTTCATCACTTTTTTTCGTTTTCCCTAAATTTTAATTCATCTCTCTCCTTTTTTCCAGTATTTTCTCCTGTTTGTATGAAACCTACCTTTAGTGTAATCGCTCTACTTTCATAACGTCGTTTTTGCCTCATTCTTTTTGTCGTCTTTGAAAGAAATTGTTCGGGAATCGACAAGTTAAATGCTTCTGTAGGTGCAATAGATCCTCGTTTGTCCTCAAGTGTTAGACCCAGTATCGTAAAAAAGTGTTTCCCGAATTGCGGTTTTTACGAGCACGGGGATTTTAAATCAGTAATGTAAGTGTGTGTTTTTTTTTTTTTTTTTTTTTTTTTTTTTTTTTTTTTTTTTTTTTTTTTTGTTTCAAGATCAAACGATATGGTTTCAAAATGTATGATGTTACTATTTGCAGAACATTTTTGTCTTTTTCGAACTCTTTTCAAAATTTTGGTCAAATCCTCCAAAATGATTTAGTTTAAAGATTGCCATAATTAGGAGATAATTGCAGAAAAACACCCCAGATAAAACCAAGGAAAAAATTCTCCAAAATATTCCAGAATTCTTTGCATTCCTACCAGAAAAGGACTCTCACCCTAACTGCGGTGCTCAAAATATGCCTTACATTCACTTCTGCAAAAAATTAACATCAGGGAAATATCGCAACAGCCCGGTGAACACTCTTGACCTCAGTCTGGGCTATCAGTCTAGTGGTACATTCTCAAAATATCCATTTATCCGGCAGCCGGGATGATGGCGTGATCGAGAAACTTCTAACGAGTGCGCTGGCTTCAAGTGCATCGCACCCATCATTGCGAGACGAGAAACCAGAGAGCTTTCCACTGGGGGGTGAAAAATTACACGCGTCGGCAAAAACACAGCGCATGTCATTGATCTTGGTTCTGCGAAAATAAAAAGAACTAAACCGACAAGACAGAGTGTCGCGCCATTCCCGCGGGGGCGTAACAATACATCCAGATGAGCCGTTTCTTCCATATGACCCTATGTATTCCAGGGCTCCTGCGGGAAATTCACTTACGCGGTTATGCGTTACAGCGGCGACGTTTGGGATGACAGCGAGGATTTCCGCGCGCGATTTTCCGATCCTAGGTCGTTTGATTGGAGGATTAAAACCGCAACTCGATTCCCACAACAAGCTCCTGCGCCAAGAACCATCGTCCTCTCAGCTCTTGTCATTTGTCAAAAACGAAGAATCAGCATTCCATCGCTAAAAATCTATCCAGCGCGTGTATTAATCTACATCGAGCAAATATTGGTTTCGCGGAATTTAGCCGCGCGCGGCAGATCAAAAGTGAGAGTCCATTTTTTTCAATTTTTTAAATAAGTTCTCGGAACTGTTGTTTTGATTGGTTGATGAGTCACTTTCGAATCGAGCCTAAAATGTTAGGAAAATTCGAGGGATCACGCCAGGCTGTTGTTTAAGTGTCTTAAGGTTGGATTTCTGCCCAGAGTAAAGAATTTCAAGGTGATTGTTAACTATATCGGTGGAAAACAAAGAGAATGTAAAAGCAGCCCGAAACGGAAAAGACAATCGAAAACACAGGAAACTGCGGAAACAAGGCTAAAATACAAAATACAAAAGGCAGGACGTTCCGGTACCTTACGGCACCATTATCAACTGCTAAAATAGAATTACAAAATAAAAAAGAAATTAAAATAAAAACCAGCAAACGGCGTTACATGGTGAAATTATCGTTTATACATTATTATCGGGCAGAAATAATGGAGTGGAATGGTATCATGGATGGATGAGTGGCTATAGATTTTTTGGATTTTGAGAAATATGTATCTGGAGTTACAAAAAAAAATACTCGGTAACTGGACACGGTTAAAATATTGAGACGAGAAATAAAATTTAGGATGTAATCAAGTTTTCAGTTAGAGTCTTCATTTTTTTTTTTTGGAATTTCTACAGAACTTCGCTTGATCTCTTGAAGAGGAAGTATGGAAAGTTTTATGAATAAGGAAAAATTGGCTCCTCCACTAGTGAGAAATGCAAGGAAAAGTCTGTTGGGTCGCAGACAAATGTGCGGTTTTTTTTTTTTTTTTTTTTTTTTTTTTTTTTGTAACGCGTAATCTAAAATCTCTATGAAAATCATTGTCCTTTTGTGATTTTCAAGAGCTTGTATAGTTCTTAAAACTCTCTTCTCTCTCATCTTAACTGAATGTGTAAATAATTGAAAGGCGTTTTGAGTCGTAAGAAAAAATCATAAAAATTTTGTTCGCCTTTTGTACGTCCGTAATTTTTATATTGCCCATTTATAATTCAACCTGCAACGCTCTGTGACATTTTGAGGCGAACAATTGTTACTATTTTTTTTCTAATGATGCAGACATCTCTAAGACTGTGCAAACTTTCTACCTCTTCATTTCTGCGAAAGAGAGAGCATTTGACTTCAAAACGGCCTAGTTACTGATCATAAAGTCAAAACTTTCTCCGACTGTTTCCAAACTTGCACCTTTTCATTTTTGCTTTTTCGCTCGCATCAGGAAATATTTTTAAAAATATCAAGCTATGAATATCAGCAATATAAATGCTCTTTTCCCTGTTTAATATTAGAAGACGTCATTGTAAAGGAGATCACAGACTGTTCCCTCTAAAAAAATAAAAATAAAAAATAAGCTGAAAAATGACAACACCGTACTTGGTTCTGAGGTTGAAAACGCGCGGGTCAACATTCTGCGAATTGCAGGCTGCATGCACTTATCCCACGGCAGAATCCCGCGATAAAACCGGGAGGAGAGGAAAAATCAGGGGCAGGGGGGAGGCGGGGGGAGGAAGAATATGAAAGACACGGGTTCATTCACTTCATTAGGTGCTAATGAGTGGCGAAGGAATGGATTTTTCGAGAGATTAGGTGGCATCAGGGGTCGGCGGGGAGTCGGAACGGTAAAAATGGCGCGCAAGTTGGGGAAGCAAGATGAATGGCTGGAGTCTCAAATTCCCTCGTTATAAATAATTTCTCGTAATCTATCCTCTTGCGACTCTCTGCTGGCAATATCACGAGCGTCGATGCCAGTTTTTGTCGTTTGATCTCCAATTTTACACCCATTCGTGAGAGAGAAATTTAAGCCAGTGGCGAGGCGCGGATCAATTATAGATATTTTTTAATTTGAAGTCATGGTAAAGAATCGATTATTAAGGTATTTGTCGCAAACACCCTGTTTATCGATCCTTTATCATGGGTTTAAAAGGCAGATCAATCGATCTATCTTGAGCACGAAGCACGCTCTCGCACCTCGTATTGCCAGGTTAGAAC
Organism: Bemisia tabaci; assembly: GCF_918797505.1. Classification (NCBI taxonomy): domain Eukaryota; kingdom Metazoa; phylum Arthropoda; class Insecta; order Hemiptera; family Aleyrodidae; genus Bemisia; species Bemisia tabaci. The sequence continues at coordinate 21,591,880 of NC_092800.1, read as the reverse complement.
TCCATGACCACCTTCGAAAAAATCAGCAGTTGAATGAGAGAAAATTTTGAGTTACCTTTAAGGGTACAAGTAAAGTAACGAAAGCGTTAGTTTTGGAAAACGGGATAAATGCATACCCCAAGGAAGCGTAAATTGACATTTTTACGGGGTAAAAATCAACATATCATAAATCAAGCCATGGATTTTTCAAATTTTCCAGTTATTAAAGTGTCGCAGGCAGTTAGCGCGATCACCAGAAATTTGCAAGCTGCATGCGTGTTAATTATATAAATTATCGAACTGTAAAGGTTCATTGATTTAAAGAGTCAAATGTACGGTGTCGGATTGGGACGCCTTCAAACTTGTATGATTCTCTCCGCTTTTCCAGGCAGTTAGTTTAGTTGCCTATTCGAAACAAACCCAACTAAAATCACTGATTTATACACTACACTCACCTGCAATCGCGAATATACCAGCTGCTAACATGCATTTAAGAAGAAAAAAGCGCACTTCTGAATCTTTACAGTTTTGTCGGAAAAAGACGTGAAATGAAATTTGTTCTTGTTTAAAGCATTTCTATTTAGGATTTCAGTGAAGAGAGAGTACCGTTATTTCATCCTCAAAATTGCAAAATCAAGTCCGTGGGTGTATCAATCGCGTGAGTGGAGCATTAATATCAGAGACGATTTTGCTCAAAATACGAGAACTTACAAGGATTTTATCGCCATTGAATACTTAATAAGAATTATTTTCGCCGGCGAGCAAACATAAAAATGACATCGAACCGGTATTGCGAAGATCCGTAATGAATTATTTTACTACATTTTGCAGTAAGGAATCGTTACTTCTGACACCTCTTAGAAACAACGTATGTGTCATCAGTTTCTGCATGTAGATGTATGCTTTCACGGAGCAGCTAGAAATAGTGGCTCATTATTTCAAAACGAAGTCCAATTAAAAAACTCGCCGTGTACAATGATGTATTTGAGGGCTCATCGAGGAGACTTTAACGCACGGTATTTCGGGCAGAGGCATTATCTGCGCCTTCAAAAATTTTGTACGCAATTGACGTACGAGCTACACTTTAGTCAACAGATAACTCGTAGCACTGCTATCGTTTCTCTTTCGTCAAATCGAGATAGAGTAACAGATGTTTAAAAAAAAAAAAAAAAAAAAAAAAAAAAAAAAAAAAAAAAAAATTGCATCAAAAAGAGCCTCGCCAAAAAGGGGTGTTTTTTAGCCCCCTTATGGATACCCGAGTTGGTCAACCTGACAAGGCTCAAATGAAAGCTCATGGTAAGGCAAACTTCTAGGAAAAGGTTCAACCTAAAGTGACCCCTCGTTTAGGCTGTACAGCGTTGCCAAGTTTTCATTTTTATGCGCTATATTCAAGGAATTCCAGATCATCATGGTTCAACAGACTAGTGACGGAAAAATTCGTTGAGGTACTGGTACCTCAAGTAGCGTGAATTCAGGGCATCCTGATACGAGCGCCGAATTGCGAAGTGGTAGCGCTTTCATCTTTCACCGCCGCGACTCGAGTTCAAATCCATGCTGCGGCTGTTCCGTTTTACGTTTGCCTGTCGGATTTTCACTCCCGCCAGAGCGCGGAATTCGCGCCAAGCTTATTTCGCGCCGGATCCATGCACTCAGAGTAAAAGTTGGTCAAAATAGCAACTGAGTAAGTGTGAATTTCGCACCGGGATTTTCAACAGATTGCATTTTGAGTCGATCGGCAACGGTGCGAGCAAGTGAAGAGGAAAACGACTCAATCGGGGTGAAACCGCATCTGCGCGCGCTGGGATATTATGTCAATGTAATCTTTCGCTCTTGCTCTCGAGTCCTCCACGGCGGATTCCGCAAATGTTCTTCCCGGTATTCCGTGAATGTGGGAACCGGGGAGAGATGTCGAGGGGGGGGGGGGGGAGGGGGCTGTATGTTCCCGCGGGTGAGGCGCAGGGAGGCGCGGCGGTGTCCGAATTGACACGTCACTGTTTGTTTTTTACCTAACCTGGGTCAACATGGATGTTAATCCGCCGGACGTGCCGCCTCATATCTTGAGCCGTCCCGCGGTTCCCGCAGTTGTCAAGTGAGTTCCGTCCCGGGCCGCTCCGCCGCACAGTGCGGCCCTCTGTGGACGAAAATCAGAAATTCCTAACTCGACATCTAGGTATTTTTTTTGGAGTTCAGCCCTGCATAGACGATCAAATTCCGAACCAATTCCGATCAAAGTAGACATGCTGATGACTGGTGGTCACCATCTACCATCAAATTTTGACGGGCCGCACTTTTTTGTTCAAAGTAAGATCAGACCGGAGTATCATCATTCATCATTTCCTGTCACAGGAAACATTTCTGCCAAGTTTTCATTTTAAAATGAAGCAAATTAATGAATTTCAGACTGATGACTCCCGACACTTTGATGCTATTTTGATCGGAATTGGTTCGGGAATTTGATCGTCTATGCAGGCCTTTCGTCATCTTAAAAATATTTCTGACTCATAATGATGGTTTATTTTCAAATTTTTCGCTCTGAACTACTTCAAATTTGAGTAGAAAGTGGGCGGGAAATGGGTCAAGAATCACTGGTCCATAAGAAATACATGGGAAAAAGACGCCAACTTCAAATGAAGATTTCTCGCTTGAAACGCAAAATTCCATGGGTGGTTGACATTTTCTTAATCCTCAGATATCCAACTTCAATTCTACCGATAAGATCTTGCGACTTTTTGCGACTATCAGAGATACTTGAAGCTAAAGTTTGGGTGTTTCACGTTGCTTTTACATTGTTAACACAGGGCGAATTTGAGGTAGCCAACTTCAAATGAACTTCCCTGGAAAAATACGCAAAAAATCCTGAGGTGTGCTATTTTCTTATTCCTTGAGTGTTTTTCTTTGATTGTGCCAAAGGGTTTTTCTATGTCGGTGCTAATATCTTCATTATTAAAAGTTAAGTGTCTTTTACCGATTTTTGTCCGCGTCGTCCATGAGGATGCTGCACTGTGCACCGGCGCCGCACAGTGGATTGAGTCAATCGGAGAAGTCGGACGTGAAATTTTTGACCGAAACTGAAAATTTTGATGTTTATTTCGTCACATTTTAAACTCTTGGGAGTGCTTCCTGAAGAAGATTGCACGATAAAACCAATAGAACCACTTTTAGAACCTCAAACTTTTCTATAAACGGAGTTATAAGCGTTTAAAATCTCCAAATTTTGTCCGACCTCTCCTATTGACTCGATCCACTGTGCAATATTCCATGGACCTTGCCTTATGGCTTCTATGAGTGCGTGACATGTTGCTTACTGCTCGGAGACGACGATGACACTCATTGCATCGCCTGCCCAGTGGTGACTGCAGCCCGATTACTCAGTTAAAAATTTCCGCGTTTGGTACTACTCTGTGTTACTTTTTTCTTGTCAGATCAACCCAAAGGACTTAGTTGCTCAACACTATTTTGTTTTAACTCGACCCATATGAGACATCGGATCATGGAGAAAGTGTCCTGCCGCAGTCAGAGGTCGCGACTTGCGAGCGGCTATAGCGGATTGGTTTATTACCGGTCCAGGAACTTTTCTGATGTAAAAATTTCCCCAATCAGGGCAATTCTCGTGCCTTCAGCAAGCTGATTACTAAAATGAATGCACAAAACTATAGACAAAGAGGACAAAAGGAAAATGGAGCGATCCTGTTGGTCAGTGTTCGAAGCTCGATTTTTAGGAGCCATTGAAGATTTTTTAGGCGCCAAATTGACTTCTTGCCTAAATATCACGACGCATTCAATGAAAAGTTAGACGCAAGATGTTTTAGTTACAGAACAAGTAGCCGTAACTTGGGAGACATTTCGAAAAATCACCAAACAAAAAAATTAGGGGTTTTCTTTTTTTTTTGGGGGGGGGGGGCGATTTTTAGGGTCCACGTTGGCGCAGAGTTTCATTTTTTAGGCGCAATGATCGAGTTCTTAGGCGCATTTGGCGCGTTGGTGCCTGTGAGTTTCGAAAACTGCTGTTGGTAGAGGCTGGTGGTTGCAATAGACAAAGGAATATAACTATAATAAATAGATTGGAGTGGTGTACAATGTCTAAATTGAAGCGAGGCTCCCAATATATTCCATGTCAGGCAATCTTTGTATATAGGGATTTCTAATCCAGACGACAGCTGTATTTTATCCGCACTCGAGCCACATCAAGAGTGGACGAAAAAGTTACCATCGGCAATTCGGAATTTTCTTTCAAGCAGCGCACTAATCTTGCATAATGATGGTTGATGAATGTTGCATTAAGTAGTTTGTCTTATCGTGCAGTCAAGTCGTGAGTGAAAATTACGTTACGTTACTATCGCATACGACGAGGAGCAGCCAAACGAGTTTTAATTTTCAGCTTTTCCTTACGAATAGGCACCGTTGACGTTGGCTGTCGGCCTGATCTTTCATCGCACCAGTCAGCCTGGTGCCAAACTCCTCTCTTCACCGACCCACCCCTCTTCTCTACAAGCCGATGCCATACTGAGCCTTAGAGTAGAGTAAAGCCCGGGTCACACTTTCAAACTGGTCATGAAGTGGAAGATGGCGAGTGCGGGAGCGCAGTGAGTCACCATTTCGTGAAAATTTTGGTATTTTTCACATTTTGAACAATACGTGTTAAATTGCACCATCGCCCACTTCTTTTCTCGACCAGATTTCGTAACCTAGGTTAAGTTGACTGGATTTCAGGAGGTGCGATTATTCCGAGTCGGCTTTTGCATTATTTGATGACGTCGCACTAGACAGACGCAATAGTCAAATATTCCAATTTACAGATAAAAATACAAAGTACATAGCAAAATATATAATTTAAATTCTTGGTCAGGGATGGGGGGCGAACCGGAGAGGGGGTTGAACAAAAATTAACCTAAAAAAGCTGGACACAAATTGTGAATGACTCGGACTTTGGTACGGTGGTAGTTTGAAAACTGATCATATCTCTATTTTTCCCAATTTTTCCCCATGATATTAAGCTTTCATTGAATTTTGAAAATGAGGAACCTTTAAACTGTTCCCCTCCCTCGCCTTCGAGGATAAACGCTGAGTGCATGATTGAGATACTGACTTCTAAACACATGTATGGAAAAATTATTGATATTATGGGAAAAAACCACTCGTCCTTTTGAGTAAAATCAGTCTGGGGGTATAATCGGGGAGAACCTTAAATTCTAGAACTCATTTTTCACCTCAATATTTATGTTGGAGACTGACTTAGGTCTTGTGATTTTTCAACTTCAAAGAGCGTTTTTCTTCAAATCACAAAAACATCACTTGACGCACTCACCCATGTCTTCCAATGCCCATTTAATATCAACTTTAACTATTCGTGGAAGAGCAATGAACCTATTGCCTTGAGAAGTCAAATTTTGAGCGTAGTTTCCACAATGAATTCATAATGTTTTTCCAGGGAAGTATTATACGAGTGCGTGCTACAGGAACATCTCGGAACTTTTCAATTTTGGAATGCCGTCCAAAATCGAGCGACAATTTATCAGTCGAATAGACTTATAGTCCCTCTCAACAAGGTGCAGATGAATTTATTAGCATATCATTTTTCATTTCCCATCCACTATTCTCAGATCAAACCGCGTGGGAAAAACCAATGGACCAGATATTTCATCGCTCAAAATTGTTAGAGGCGCATTGCAGAAAATGATGCGCATTAGCTTTTCGAGATTTTCCACTTAAATGGCAGCTGTTTCAGGGATCAGGTTACAGAGCTATTTCAAATTTTCAAACGGCAAGAAGATGAAACTTGATGAATGGTGACTTTTTTTACTGAGAAAACTATACGATATCCCGGAGAGAAAAGCGTTTGACAATCATAAACAAATATCGCTGATTCAATAAATTTCGATGGATGGATGAATGATGGTTTGATGGTAACTGAGCCTCGTGTGAATCCTTTCCTAGATTTTTTAATCTTTTTCCGGTCGTTCTGGACAGTCCTCAACCAGAATAGCCTAGATCAAGCTTCTTTCTTCCATAAAAGCTCGTTTCACTGCTTTGTTCACCTAGTGTGACTTCCTTTTTTGTATCCTCATCTTCTACAGTTTTCTATTTCGTTTGTAATTGTCTTTACATCGACGTTTTCATAGCATTTTTAGCCCTATGGCAAGCAACAGAGCTGTATTTTTCTTAAAAGCAGTTTACAAATTCGACTTATGAATCAGTCGATGTTAAAACCGCATTTATCGATTAACTAGTGAGTCCTAGAATGCAAGTTTTTTTATGGAATTCAACACTCATCAGAAAATGGACTCTTTAGGCTTTGAATATACCGATTTTAATATAATAACCCATTCATTCTACCTCTGAGCTGATCACAAAGCATTTTCCATGACGGTGAGGCCGTAAGCAATGGCGTGACGTGCGATAAATCGATTAATCTGTCATTTAAACCTATAGAAAAGGATCGGAAAAGAGGTTGTTCGCAATAAATACGTGAATAATCGATTCTTTACCGTAGCTTCAAATTGAAAAATATCGATAATCGATAATTCGCGCCTCGTCACCGGCCGTAAGAAGCCATGGCATCTGAATGACAATCAGGCTCGTTAAAATGAATCATTTCTCGAACGATCCCATAGGATTGGATCCACCACTCAAATTGAATTGAGTGCTAATGAATTCTTATGGTACAATTAACTTTGTTCGATGAGTCGTTTTACGTAACCCCACGCGCATTTTGAGCGGAGGAATCTTCGAGAAAAACCCATCGAACACCGTGAACCTCCGCTGGAATCAGATTCAAATGCGTAATCGGCCGTTGTCCATTATCTTGTCACCGACATTTATTCACCATTATTACGTAGTCATCATTATCCTGTTACTGGGTTTTGCAGGTTGCAATTTGAAAAAAAATAAAGTAATCTTACAAAAAACCGTAGTTTTAACTTATTCCAAAAGGCTTTTAGCGAAGCGAATTTAAATCCATGCTGTAATTTTTTAAAGGCACCTAAAACATATTGTGTTGATATGCTCAAACGTACTCTCTTCATTTATGCAAAATTAGTGACCGCAAATGGAGCTCAAACTACATCAACAACATATGTATCATCGGTCACACATTTTTTTCCCCTTTCTCAGGGGATGTGCAAATGTATCGGAGTTCACAATTAATGACGTAATATATGGACAGCAGGTTTAAACCCCAGTGAAAAAATATTGGGTACAAATGGATTACATTTTGCAATAAGGAACCACTATTTCTGGCTCATTTTAGAAACAACACATATGCTATTGGTTTCTCTATGCAGAAAGGTGCTTTTACAGAAGAGCCAGAGACAGTGGTTTCTTTATTGCAAAATGTAATCCAAATAATTGTTCAGTGCACAGCCACAACAACATATAACACTGTTTCGATCGAATAAAAGTTTTCTCCAGAACTCGAAATACTACGGAAATTAGAGAGTGTGTATTCCAGAAGTAAGCACTACCTTTAAAAGGAACCTTTCACCTCCTCGTGTATAGAGGACCCTTGAAAATTTATTCGAGATTACTAAGACGCTAAGCACATTTAAAAATGATCCACGCAATAATTTTAACACGACTTTTCCACAAAGGAAAAAAAGAAACAAAATGAGAAAAAGGAAAAAGTCGGAAAAAAAGAAACAAAAAGAGAAAAAAGAAGAAAAGAAACAGAAGAAACAGAAGAAACAGAAGAAACAGAGAGAAAGAATGGTGGTGCATTTAAAAGGTAGGTACCAGCAATACGCATTTTTGGTTGGTACATGTTGGTTTCATAGGAATTTTACCACGGTGATCTACTGATTATGTGTGTACGATATAGCAACACTGGAAGAGTATTGAGGTATGTTTACACACACAATGTTTGATCTTGTAAATAGTTCCCTCTGAGAGAATAAACACTAACATCACCTGTCACGTCAAGAAAGCAACTAAAATGATGCGCATTAGCTTTTCGAGATTTTCCACTTAAATGGCAGCTGTTTCAGGGATCAGGTTACAGAGCTATTTCAAATTTTCAAACGGCAAGAAGATGAAACTTGATGAATGGTGACTTTTTTTACTGAGAAAACTATACGATATCCCGGAGAGAAAAGCGTTTGACAATCATAAACAAATATCGCTGATTCAATAAATTTCGATGGATGGATGAATGATGGTTTGATGGTAACTGAGCCTCGTGTGAATCCTTTCCTAGATGTTTTAATCTTTTTCCGGTCGTTCTGGACAGTCCTCATCCAGAATAGCCTAGATCATGCTTCTTTCTTCCATAAAAGCTCGTTTCACTGCTTTGTTCACCTAGTGTGACTTCCTTTTTTGTATCCTCATCTTCTACAGTTTTCTATTTCGTTTGTAATTGTCTTTACATCGACGTTTTCATAGCATTTTTAGCCCTATGGCAAGCAACAGAGCTGTATTTTTCTTAAAAGCAGTTTACAAATTCGACTTATGAATCAGTCGATGTTAAAACCGCATTTATCGATTAACTAGTGAGTCCTAGAATGCAAGTTTTTTTATGGAATTCAACACTCATCAGAAAATGGACTCTTTAGGCTTTGAATATACCGATTTTAATATAATAACCCATTCATTCTACCTCTGAGCTGATCACAAAGCATTTTCCATGACGGTGAGGCCGTAAGCAATGGCGTGACGTGCGATAAATCGATTAATCTGTCATTTAAACCTATAGAAAAGGATCGGAAAAGAGGTTGTTCGCAATAAATACGTGAATAATCGATTCTTTACCGTAGCTTCAAATTGAAAAATATCGATAATCGATAATTCGCGCCTCGTCACCGGCCGTAAGAAGCCATGGCATCTGAATGACAATCAGGCTCGTTAAAATGAATCATTTCTCGAACGATCCCATAGGATTGGATCCACCACTCAAATTGAATTGAGTGCTAATGAATTCTTATGGTACAATTAACTTTGTTCGATGAGTCGTTTTACGTAACCCCACGCGCATTTTGAGCGGAGGAATCTTCGAGAAAAACCCATCGAACACCGTGAACCTCCGCTGGAATCAGATTCAAATGCGTAATCGGCCGTTGTCCATTATCTTGTCACCGACATTTATTCACCATTATTACGTAGTCATCATTATCCTGTTACTGGGTTTTGCAGGTTGCAATTTGAAAAAAAATAAAGTAATCTTACAAAAAACCGTAGTTTTAACTTATTCCAAAAGGCTTTTAGCGAAGCGAATTTAAATCCATGCTGTAATTTTTTAAAGGCACCTAAAACATATTGTGTTGATATGCTCAAACGTACTCTCTTCATTTATGCAAAATTAGTGACCGCAAATGGAGCTCAAACTACATCAACAACATATGTATCATCGGTCACACATTTTTTTCCCCTTTCTCAGGGGATGTGCAAATGTATCGGAGTTCACAATTAATGACGTAATATATGGACAGCAGGTTTAAACCCCAGTGAAAAAATATTGGGTACAAATGGATTACATTTTGCAATAAGGAACCACTATTTCTGGCTCATTTTAGAAACAACACATATGCTATTGGTTTCTCTATGCAGAAAGGTGCTTTTACAGAAGAGCCAGAGACAGTGGTTCTTTATTGCAAAATGTAATCCAAATAATTGTTCAGTGCACAGCCACAACAACATATAACACTGTTTCGATCGAATAAAAGTTTTCTCCAGAACTCGAAATACTACGGAAATTAGAGAGTGTGTATTCCAGAAGTAAGCACTACCTTTAAAAGGAACCTTTCACCTCCTCGTGTATAGAGGACCCTTGAAAATTTATTCGAGATTACTAAGACGCTAAGCACATTTAAAAATGATCCACGCAATAATTTTAACACGACTTTTCCACAAAGGAAAAAAAGAAACAAAATGAGAAAAAGGAAAAAGTCGGAAAAAAAGAAACAAAAAGAGAAAAAAGAAGAAAAGAAACAGAAGAAACAGAAGAAACAGAAGAAACAGAGAGA